>NC_090245.1:50287262-50307262 GCF_037325665.1 Littorina saxatilis | reverse complement strand
CAGCCGGTTCTGGAGAGACTTTTCCTGACGTACGTTTTCCATGACGAAATCGTTGTTTCTGATTGATGTTGACACTCCGTCAACTCACTGCTTTAATTGAAAGAATCTGTGTTGCTAATTCTAAATGGGATTTAATGGACCAGCAAATTAGATGGACCAGCAGCAAAAAAGATAGACCAGCAGCAAAAAAGATGGGTTTCAACAGCAAATTAGCTGCGATAAATATTTTGGGAAGATTCCGACGATCACGGATTGTTGTCTTTCGTGGAGTACTTCAAGGGGTCATGAATCGACCGCAATGACACCTGGTACGAAGGCTACGCCCCGGGAATTCCTTTCACAAACAATGGACTGGAGGCAATAAACCAGACCATCAAACGTCAGAACACATTTCGTGAGAGACTTGACTTGTCCAGATTCCTAACCCTTGTTGAAAGAGACATTGTCCTGAACTGGTCCAGAGAGAGAGAAAACGCTCAGCCTGATCATATCCCAGTGGCCCAAGAACCAGACAGAACCTTGCCCGGCTGGACGGCTGCCTATCAGTGGGCATCTTCAAACGCAAAGTCCATCAAGAGGAACCAGAAAGTGTTCGTGGCCTCGGAGTCGCTTCAGAACATGGACCTGAAGACAGCTGTCAGGATTCAGCAAGACCAGTTCCAGAGAGCCTCTTGGGAATCGTTTGACCAGTACAAGGAGAGCCGGAACTCGGTTTGGAGTCTGACCGTGGAGGACAACAGAATTGACTGCAATTGCCCTGTCTACATGAAGTCCAACATATGTAAACACCCACTTGGCATGGAAATCCGGCTGTCCATTTCTGAACCACCAGCGCAGGCAAAGACCGTCCCCCTGGGAGAGAAGCGAAAGAGGGGACGACCTATTTCTGCCCCATTTTTACTGTTAAAGAAATCTGCTTGGCTGTTCAATTAATCTATTCTGCTGTTGAATTCATCCAATTTGCTGCTTCACATTCGCTGCTCACTCCTTCCTATTTGCTGCTGAAACCATCTATTTTGCTGGTAAACAAATTTTATGCGATTATAAACACAGTCGAGCCTGCCCTAGCGATCACCTCTCGAATGCGACCACCTGTCCACAACGACCAACCCGAAAAGATCCCTGACAGCTTTTCCCCCTGTATTAATCACCTTTTCATAGCGGCCACCTGTCTATAACGACCACTTTTGATGGGTCCCTTTAGTGGTCGTTATGAACAGGTTCGACTGTGGCTTAAATCGATCGGCAGTGGTTTACATGAACGCTTACACATTATATAGAGGGTGTCTTTGAAAGAAAAAAAACGAAAAAAATCACTTTGGCTTCATTCAAAGCCAAAACGGCCTCCCACCAACATTGAATTGAAAACGTCGCCCATTGCTTCAACGTCAAACAATGATGACATCAACAACAGTAGTCAGAAGCAACTCAGTCGCAGACAAGGTGATCACGATAGGCGAGCGCCACCCCGAAGTCCTAATCACCAGGTATCATGCACCCAAGCACCTGTAGTTGCAGGGTAATCGGGTACATTGTTTGGTCACGCTAGCACACCCACCTTCGCCCCCCTTCTCCCGTCAGTGTCTCGACAGCAACTGATGAAATTTTTACACGGCATAGCGTGATTTTTGCCCAGGGTACCCTCTTCTTAATCCCCCTTCTTTTTCTTCTTCTTCTTCTTTTTACATTTAGTCAAGTTTTGACTAAATGTTTTAACGTAGAGGGGGGAATCGAGACGAGGGTCGTGGTGTATGTGTGTGTGTGTGTCTGTCTGTCTGTGTGTGTGTGTGTAGAGCGATTCAGACTAAACTACTGGGCCGATCTTTATGAAATTTGACATGAGAGTTCCTGGGTATGATATCCCCGGACGTTTTTTTCATTTTTTCGATAAATACCTTTGGTGACGTCATATCCGGCTTTTTGTAAAAGTGGAGGCGGCACTGTCACACCCTCATTTTTCAATCAAATTGATTGAAATTTTGGCCAAGCAATCTTCGACGAAGGCCGGACTTTGGTATTGCATTTCAGCTTGGTAGCTTAAAAAGTAATGAATAAGTTTGGTCATTAAAAATTGTGAACTTGTAATTAAAATTACTTTTTTATTAAACGATCCAAAAACAATTTCACCTTATTCTTCGTCATTTTCTGATTCCAAAAACATATACATTATGTTATATTTCGATTACAAACAAGCTCTGAAAATTAAAATTATGAAAATTATGATTAAAATTAAATTTCCGAAATCGATTCAAAAACTATTTCATCTTATTCCTTGTCGGTTCCTGATTCCAAAAACATATAGATATGATATGTTTGGATTAAAAACACGCTCAGAAAGTTAAAACGAAGAGAGGTACAGTAAAGCATGCTATGAAGCACAGCGCAATCGCTACCGCGCCAAACAGGCTCGTCACTTTCACTGCCTTTTGCACTAGCGGCGGACTACGTTCAGTTTCATTCTGTGAGTTCCACAGCTTGACTAAATGTAATAATTTCGCCTTACGCGACTTGTTTTTCTTTGGTTGTACTGTCTGTCTTTCCCCAGACACGTCTACGACTCGCATGTAAGACGTCACGCTAAAAAAAAAAAACCATACCCTAGACATCCGCCAGGGAAGGAGAGGGTGGAGGGGGCAGGCAGGTAAAAGTTTGATGATCCCCTTACTTCCCCGTGTTAGTTTATGCATGGGCGGCAGGGGCAGACAACGCAGAGCCCGACGACCTCCCTGGCAGACTTTCTCACCTCCGACCTGACCAATTAATCTCTAACCCATTGCGCAGCCCCGCCCGCATTTTGTCCTTCAGAGTTGATTCCCCTTTCTTTCCGCCATGATCTTTTTTTTTTGGTCGTGCTTTCCGGTTCTCTTCTCACGCGACATGTTGCTTTGTTGTCACGAAGGCGGACTGCTTATCGTTGTTTTAGTCTTGATCGTCTTATAAAGAAAAGAGAGAAAGAGAAACATGTCGCGTAAGGCGAAAATACAACATTTAGTCAAGTAGCTGTCGAACTCACAGAATGAAACTGAACGCAATGCAACGCAGCAAGACCGTATACTCGTAGCATCGTCAGTCCACCGCTCATGGCAAAGGCAGTGAAATTGACAAGAAGAGCGGGGTAGTAGTTGCGCTGAGAAGGATAGCACGCTTTTCTGTACCTCTCTTCGTTTTAACTTTCTGAGCGTGTTTTCAATCCAAACATATCATATCTAATGTTTTTGGAATCAGGAACCGACAAGGAATAAGATGAAAGTGTTTTTAAATTGATTTCGAAAATTTAATTTTGATCATAATTTTTATATTTTTAATTTTCAGAGCTTGTTTTTAATCCAAATATAACATATTTATATGTTTTTGGAATCAGAAAATGATGAAAAATAAGATGAACGTAAATTTGGATCGTTTTATAAAATTTTTTTTTTTACACTTTTCAGATGTTTAATGACCAAAGTCATTAATTAATTTTTAAGCCACCAAGCTAAAATGCAATACCGAAGTCCGGGCTTTGTCGGAGATTACTTGACCAAAATTTCAACCAATTTGGTTGAAAAATGAGAGCGTGACAGTGCCGCCTCAACTTTCACGAAAAGCCGGATATGACGTCATCAAAGACATTTATCAAAGAACTGAGAAAACAAATCTGAGGATATCATACCCAGGAACTCTCATGTCAAATTTCATAAATTTCGGTCCAGTAGTTTAGTTTGAATCGCTCTACACACACACACAGACAGACACACACACATACACCACGACACTCGTCTCGATTCCCCCCTCTATGTTAAAACATTTAGTCAAAACTTGACTAAATGTAAAAAGAGAGACATATACTTCTTCTTCTTCTGCGTTCGTGGGCTGAAACTCCCACGTACACTCGTGTTTTTTGCACGAGTGGAATTTTACGTGTATGACCGTTTTTTACACCGCCATTTAGGCAGCCATACGCCGTTTTCGGAGGAAGCATGCTGGGTATTTTCGTGTTTCTATAGCCCACCGAACTCTGACATGGATTATATGATCTTTTTTCGTGCGCACTTGGTCTTGTGCTTGCGTGTACACACGGGGGTGTTCGGACACCGAGCAGAGTCTGCACACAAAGTTGACTCTAAGAAATAAATCTCTCGCCGAACGTGGGGACGAACTCACGCTGACAGCGGCCAACTGGATACAAATCCAGCTTGCTACCGACTGAGCTACATCCCCGCCCAGAGACAGATACAAAAAGATCGGGTAGCAAAGACAAAGAGAGACAGCATCGAGGGAGATGGAGGCAGACAGAAGAGCAAAGGATCAAAGAGAAACCGTTGGCAGGTAGATATTATTGATGAGAAGGGCAAGATCTGATTAGGAGACAAATTCACTAGGGAAATGAGACCTGCTTGGAAACACAACATTGCATGGGTTATCGTGGAAATAAAAAAGTATTTGGAGGGACAAGACACGAGAGTGAGTGACTCTGCGAGAGAGACGAAGATATGGAGAGAGAGAGAGAGAGAGAGAGAGAGAGAGAGAGAGAGAGAGAGAGAGAGAAAGAGAGAGAGAAAGACAGACAGACAGACAGACAGACAGACAGACAGACAAAGGTTTAAGCTTTTCATGTTCACTGCATTATGTGGTCAGAGAGAGAGAGAGAGAGAGAGAGAGAGAGAGAGAGAGAGAGAGAGAGAGAGAGAGAGAGAGAGAGAGAGAGAGAGAGAGAGAGAGAGAGAGAGAGAGAGAGAGAGAGAGAGAGAAGGAGAAGGAGAAGGACACACACATACACACATTACACACTCACACTCACACTTGCACACACACTGTGACACACACACACAAACAAACAAACACACACACACACACACAAACACACACACACACACACGCACACACACACACACACACACACACACTGCTATAAACACACACACACACATTGACAGAAACACACACACACACGCGCACACACACACACATACTGCTACAAACACACACACACACACACACACACACACACACACACACACACACACACACACACACACACACACACACACACACACACACACACAGTACTGCAAGAAAGCATAATTTAACGGGATGTGGTTTAGTGTCACGAAAACAGCATAGTGCATGAATAAGGAAGTAAAGACACTGCAGGTGGGTTTGATGGGGATGGATTGATAAAAGTATAAGATGAAAGTACTTTACGTAATAGAGTATGTTAAAAGCAAAATGACAACGATAATCATTGTGATATTGTATCAGTCGTGCAGGTCATTATATATATCATGAACAAAAAAGTGTCCGAACCCACCCGAATGGCCGCCTATACCAAGTATTTACCGCTCTTCTACTGCTAACAAAGTCATCACAGGATACAGCTGAAAGGCCGATAGTGGTCGAAGTGCACGTACGCCTTGTTATACCTGTGATACCTTATGCCGTGCTGGACATTTTAAAGAAAATTGCCTTTATCCTACATACGTGAGAGAGACACCCGTGAGATAATAATCGTTCAAATCACACGTGTGTATATCATGTAAATAAGGTCATGTCAAGCAAGTCTGGCAGGGACCTGTTTTTCAACTGCTTATGATGCCAAAGTCACTGAGACAAACGTCATTATAGAAAAAAAATGCGCTCGCTAATTACCCTCGATGAATCTTTAGAACTAACACGTCACGCCACACTTTCAGAGTGACGTTTCTTTACTTTGACGTAATAGATCGCACGAGGCTTTAGAAGAGACCGAGGTTCCAAAACAAGCGTCTTCCATTTAGCTGCATCGACTGCAGGACATTTTCAGTAAAATACACGTAAGTACAGTATGTAGGATAAACAGAATACTACATGGCTTGCTGTTTCGTACCAGATTTACACTCGTTGCTTTTTCAAATAGTGAACAGCTCGCTTTCGCTCGCAGTTCAATATTTTAAAAAAACAACTCGTGTAAATCTGGTACGACACAGCAAGCCATGTAGTATTCTCTATTTATACGAACCAAATACTGGTGATGAAAAGAACAAGAACAAGATAACAATTAAAATGGACTCACCAGAAACTAGGACAATACATGGTTTTAAATATATAAGGTGTTATTATTGATTTATTCTTGTATTTGTTAGTTTAAACAATGGCGACTGCACGTGAGAGGGAACAATAAAGAGACCAAAAAGCAATGTACTCACGTTAAAATGACGAACACGGAACGTATAACAGCGAGACCCTTAGGTCGAAACGTCGCTGTTATTCGTTCCGTGTTCGTCACTTTAACGTGAGTAGGGGAAGGGCCCCTGATATGAACCACGTTTTGATTATTGCTGATAACTAGCTTGTTTTTTTGCAAAGAAGTTTCATTTTGTGGTTGGTAGTCCTTCTCTCTTAGTTTAACCGTTAGGCCTAATTAGAGTGAAATAGCTTTGATAGATATTCAGCAAAAATTAAATACAGAAAAAAATCACAAATGGTCCATATTAGGAGCCTGGGCGCCCAATATGGACCAGTGAAGCGGCCTTCACGAATCACTGTAAAAAGCCCCCTATACTTCAAAATAACATGATACAACTTAGTGTGCAAGTCAGACTAATTAAAATATGCTTTAGATTTAGCTGTTTCGGGTTGATGAGAGCATTATTTGAAGCACACCAGGAAACTGAAGAAGCTTATCAAAAACAGAGTGAAAATAAGTGAAATTATCAACTTCCACCCAAAAAAAGACTATTTGTTGTTATTTTTTTAAATCTCGATGGCTAGTTATATGTTATTTTCAGCAAGCTTCTTAATGAATTAATTAAAATTGCCTTTAGTTTTTATTTTCTTCGATTTGTTGAAGGTGGTCCATATTAGGGGACTCACACATACTTTAAGATTTTGCTATTATTTTTTGTTTGCAGTAGAAACTCGGGGTACACACTGTTAAAATGTAACAAATACTGTCTTAGCTGTCATATATAGCCATTTTTGTGTTATGAAAGCTTTGGCTGTGGACAGAAACGAGTCCGTTTTAGGCGGCGAATTTAGAGTGAACGCTGCCAAAAGTGAAAAAAAGCGAAAAAGCCTAACGGTTTTGAGGTTTGTGTTTCTGCATTTGTTTTGACATGTGCAACTTATCCAGAGAGGGTGAATAAAGCGAATGAAATTATTTTGAGCGCTCTAGCGCCGTTAGTTTGTCAGAACAGGAGGTTGTCCATATTAGGAGCCGGTCCATATTAGGAGCCTTTCCCCTACATTGCTTTTTGGTCTCTTTTTACATTTAGTCAAGTTTTGACTAAATGTTTTAACGTAGAGGGGGGAATCGAGACGAGGGTCGTGGTGTATGTGCGTGCGTGCGTGTGTGTGTGTGTGTGTGTCTGTGTGTGTGTGTGTAGAGCGATTCAGACTAAACTACTGGACCGATCTTTATGACATTTGACATGAGAGTTCCTGGGTATGAAATTCCCAGACGTTTTTTTAATTTTTTTTATAAATGTCTTTGATGACGTCATATCCGGCTTTTCGTGAAAGTTGAGGCGGCACTGTCACGCTCTCATTTTTCAACCAAATTGGTTGAAATTTTGGTCAAGTAATCTTCGACAAAGCCCGGACTTCGGTATTGCATTTCAGCTTGGTGGCTTAAACATTAATTAATGACTTTGGTCATTAAAAATCAGAAAATTGTAAAAATAAATAAAAATTTATAAAACGATCCCAATTTACGTTCATTGTATTGTTCATCATTTTCTGATTCCAAAAACATATAAATATGTTATATTTGGATTAAAAACAAGCTCTGAAAATTAAATATATAAAAATTATTATCAAAATTAAATTGTCGAAATCAATTTAAAAACACTTTCATCTTATTCCTTGTCGGTTCCTGATTCCAAAAACATATAGATATGATATGTTTGGATTAAAAACACGCTCAGAAAGTTAAAACAAAGAGAGGTACAGAAAAGCGTGCTATCCTTCTTAGCGCAACTACTACCCCGCTCTTCTTGTCAATTTCACTGCCTTTGCCTTGAGCGGTCGACTGACGATGCTACGAGTATACGGTCTTGCTGAAAAATGGCATTGCGTTCAGTTTCATTCTGTGAGTTCGACAGCTACTTGACTAAATGTTGTATTTTCGCCTTACGCGACTTGTTTGTTAGTTTATATTCATTTGTTTCTTTAATAATTTCTTTATGCATTCATTCATGTATGTGTTTATTCATCTATATATTTATTAATTAATTTAATTATTGATTGCTTGAGTGATTTTCTTAATGTTTGATTGTTTGATTGGATAATTTTTTCGTGTTTTAATTTATGTATTTATTGTTGGTTGACGTAGATCTTGCAGGCAGCGTGACGTCATACGATCTTAGAATGCTGTGATTGCTACGAATCAGTGTAGCAATGGTCACGGTCACGGTCCATTGAACTCAATATACCCGTCGAGACATCTGCTCCCATTTATTCCCAGTTGATTCGTTATCAAAAATGGAACAAGGGACTGCAGGTGAGAAGAAATAGAACAATAATGTTCTGATTCGTTATGAAACGGCACCGCATCAATCATTGCACAGGTTTGACAGCTGAGAGGAAAAACAATCAGACCGTAGCTCGAGGACCACGTGGAGAATGTTGCACCTTGGTAAAGTTTGGATGGTAACACGTACTCCATTACGTCGACCCGGCCAAGAGACAGAACCAACACGTTTTCTTCCTCTGAGGAAAATGATGAAATTCCCTTTTTATCGTCCTCGGTGGCACCAGTGGCCTATTAGGGGCATGTTTTGTTAATTCGGTACAGCGGAACCCCCTTTTATGACACCCCCAATAGAAGACTTCCTCCTTGTTTTGTTCACGTTTTCTCTTCATACCTTGTTTTGTTCACGTTTTCTCTTCATACCTTGTTTTTTTCACGTTTTCTCTTCATACCTTGTTTTGTTCACATTTTCTCTTCATACCTTGTTTTGTTCACATTTTCTCTTCATACCTTGTTTTGTTCACGTTTTCTCTTCATACCTTATTTTGTTCACATTTTCTCTAAATACCTTGTTTTGTTCACGTTTTCTCTTCATACCTTGTTTTGTTCACGTTTTCTCTTCATACCTTGTTTTGTTCTCGTTTTCTCTTCATACCTTGTTTTGTTCACATTTTCTCTAAATACCTTGTTTTGTTCACGTTTTCTCTTCATACCTTGTTTTGTTCACGTTTTCTCTTCATACCTTGTTTTGTTCACGTTTTCTCTTCATACCTTGTTTTGTTCACGTTTTCTCTTCATACCTTGTTTTGTTCACGTTTTCTCTTCATACCTTGTTTTGTTCACATTTTCTCTTCATACCTTGTTTTGTTCACATTTTCTCTTCATACCTTGTTTTGTTCACATTTTCTCTCCATACCTTGTTTTGTTCACGTTTTCTCTTCATACCTCCATTTTAAGACTCCCTCCTTTTTCAGACCTGATGTTCTCAGATGTTTGGGAGGTCTTAAAAGGGGGGTTCCACTGTACCAGCCTTTCACGCAGGATGCGTAAGAGGGATTTTATGGTGTTCCGTCTTTCACCTGTCTGGTCACGCATCGGCGACTCTGTCTTCTGATCCTGACAGAACCGGCCGGTACAAACCTGTGCATGGCTGGGGGAGAGGTTCGGAATCTATAACTTTGAACTCGTGATTGATAAAACGATAGATCCTACAAGGCAAGCATTTTGTAAGGATATTTTGTGTTTGTATGTTTTGTTGTTGTTTTCTTAAACTATTTTTTTAACAAAAATATGTTCATTTATTGTTGTTTACTATCATTTGCTCAAAGACATTTTTTAATTTCTGTGTCTGACTCTAAACTGGTGTACATTCCAATACTGTGCGAGAACAGAAACAGAAAAGCTAAAAACAGAACAAAGAAAAAAAGAAACAAGTCGCGTAAGGCGAAAATACAATATTTAGTCAAGTAGCTGTCGAACTCACAGAATGAAACTGAACGCAATGCAACGCAGCAAGACCGTATACTCGTGGTCCACCGCTCACGGCATAGGCAGTGAAATTGACAAGAAGAGCGCGCGAGCGGGGTAGTGGTTATGTTACGCGCATTCTTACGATTACGACCATCTTAAGATGGCGCTGCGCCGGTACACGCCGCGTGTATTGGCGCAGCCGGCTTAAGACGGTTGCGCTATTACACGTCTGCGGAAAAACAGATGGCTGCGCCGATACACGTTCATAATCACAATCGCTATCAAACTTAAAGTCGATACATATTAATAGTAGCCGACCAATGCTTTAAATGTAAAATGTGTGTATGTATAATTATCGGTGTGGGTTTGAAATGAAGTTAGGTAGTAGTAAACATTTGTTTTGAATATTGCTACTCTGACAATGTGGGTAGTATGGAAATGTGAGCACACACAGGGACACTGAACACCTGGGGTGGAGGTCACGACGCGATCGAAAGGCATTTACAAACGAACTTAGCGAAACGTCTGTCGTTTAGTGCTCGAGATCTTAACTTCACCAAAAATGTGAGTCGTATCTTCGCACGTAAAATACGTGCGTCTCATGACCTCGGACCCCGGTCACAGTGAGTTTCCAAAGAATGACGCTATCACGTGTGACAACAACTCAATGTGAAAGTGAGCAATGCTCACACATTAGGAAAATAATAGGTTTTACTGAACGCAGTTTGCTTTGTAGGTGAACGTGTATCGGCGCAGCCATCTGTTTTTCCGCAGACGTGTAATAGCGCAACCGTCTTAAGCCGGCTGCGCCAATACACGCGGCGTGTACCGGCGCAGCGCCATCTTAAGATGGTCGTAATCGTAAGAATGCGCGTAACAGTTACGCTATGCTGCATAGCCCGCTTTTCTGTACCTCTCTTCGTTTTAACTTTCTGAGCGTGTTTTTAATCCAAACATATCATATCTATATATTTTTGGAATCAGGAACCGACCAGGAATAAGATGAAAGTGTTTTTAAATTGATTTCGAAAAAAAAAATTTGATAATAATTTTTATATATTTAATTTTCAGAGCTTGTTTTTAATCCGAATATAACATATTTATATGTTTTTGGAATCAGCAAATGATGGAGAATAAGATAAACGTAAATTTGGATCGTTTTATAAATTTTTATTTTTTTTTACAATTTTCAGATTTTTAATGACCAAAGTCATTAATTAATTTTTAAGCCACCAAGCTGAAATGCAATACCGAACCCCGGGCTTCGTCGAAGATTACTTGACTAAAATTTCAACCAATTTGGTTGAAAAATGAGGGCGTGACAGTGCCGCCTCAACTTTCACGAAAAGCCGGATATGACGTCATCAAAGACATTTATCAAAAAAATGAAAAAAACTTATGGGGATATCAATCCCAGGAACTCTCATGTCAAATTTCATAAAGATCGGTCCAGTAGTTTGGTCTGAATCGCTCTACACGCACGCACACACACACACACACACACATACACACACACACACACACACACATACACCACGACCCTCGTTTCGATTCCCCCTCGATGTTAAAATATTTAGTCAAAACTTGACTAAATATAAAAAGAAAAAAAGAAAAAAAGGAACAAAAAAGAGCGCAAGAAAAAAAGAAATAATGAAAGAATGAAAGAAAGAGAGAAAGCAAGGTAGATCTAAGGAAATCAAGGTTCAAACATAAAGAAAGAAAGAAAGAAAGAAAGAAAGAAAGAAAGAAAGAAAGAAAGAAAGAAAGAAAGAAAGAAAGAAAGGCAGATCTTAGGAAATCAGGGTTTAAACATAAAACAAAAAATAAAGATAATTAAATAAGTATGGTCTCAAAAAATCAGGGTTCAACAGTCTCGGTCATCCCCTTATACTTGCTTTACTAGACTATGCCTGGAACCGCCCACTAGCTAAGAGACTGGGAAAAGATTGTATACAACTCTCCTGTGTTCACTTTCAAGTGAATAACTATCGTTCTGATATCATTTTAAAGTGAAGCTAAAGAAACCTGGTATCGGCACTGCTGTGCATCTCCTATGATCTCAATGGTATCAAGGCACGCCTTTGCCGCGACAAGGTTTGCCGATACTGGCACTTGTCTTGTCTAGACAGTGACGTCATTCATAGCTGACGCCAATCATAAATGACGTTTGTCAAGGGAACTTATGCTTTCAAGTGTTGCTGCTTCCAGTGACAGGAAGGTATAGAGATTGATCATTGTATACAATCAATTTATCATTGTATACACAAATTACACAAACGTCATCTTGTGAGGGACCAAAAAATATTGAAACGGTCTCGGTTGATACCACAAAAAAATCATCCTCGAGTTTCAATATTTTTCGGTCCCTCACTCGATGACGTTGTGTAATCTCTATGGTCACACGTCCAGGCGCTGAACGGAAATCATTATGGGGGCGAGGACGCCCCCATTCTATACGGATAGTTTAGAGGTTGACCATGGGCAGCGCCATTTTGTTGTGAAATACGTCATCAGTTTGTGTACACAGGAAGTTGTGACATCCGTCACCCTATGGGAGGGGTGAAGGCAACATTGTTCATCTGTAGAAAGTTGTGAAATCCGTCACCCTATGGGAGGGGTGACGTCAAAATTGGTCATCACAGAGTTTGTGTAACACAGGAAGTTGTGAAATACGTCACCCTATGGGAGGGGTGACGTCAAAATTGTTCAACAAAAACATGATATGTGGCATTGTGCAGGGTCAACTGCAACAAACTCAAACCGAGCCATTCATACCTAGCTGTATTTGAGAGACTTATATACCCGACATTTTTATTTCTTATTTTTAGCACAGGTGTAGGAAAAATCATGAACCAAAATGTTATTTATTTTCTAATTTAACATTTTTTTTACAAATATGACCATGGTCTTTTAAACATACAGTGACATTAAACATTGTTATGTTAAAAAAAAGAAAAAAGAAATAAAGCTTTTGTGCACAAATCAGAAAATACATTGTACATTTTACCTACAGGCCAAACAGTGTCTGTTGGCGGCAGAGGGCCCAGCAAGTTGCTATTTTTAGATCGATTAAAAGTTGTCAAGAACAGGCGCTTACATTTGGATGTGTCCACTGATAGTAGGTTTGGTTGTGATCGATCAGAATGATGTAGGAATAAAAATGTATGACAGTTTGGTATGATGACATGTAATTCAAATATGCTGAAATGTAATATTATACATGATATAATATTATTATGGCTGTTGCCATGACCATGAACCCCAAGAAAGGTTTAATGTTATGTAAAATCAAAATACCAAAATCAAGCACCTACTAATCTGGCTTACGGTGCGGCTTGGACCAAAAAAGGATGGACACGCAACTCGCTCAGCCAGCCAGCGCTGCGAGACTTACAGCGGCCAACTTCGCCGCGGCGCGCTCATTGGCTAAGTATTGAACTTGCGTCAAGGCCGATGCGCGTAGATTCCCAGAATGTTTACTTTCGGTTAGATTCTTCGACAGCATTCGCAGAGGTGACTGCCGTATTGTGTACCGCAGTCAGAAGTAATTTATTACTTTTGGGAGTTTAGTAACGTGATATCAGTTTTCAATTGTTCGTTCACTTATATTGCTTTCAGATTTAACACACAAGAAACAGTAGCACGGTTTTCGTTGCGAAAATGTGCATTGGCAGTGCTACGCGATCGAATTGTGTATTATGTACACGCGGTGTTCTTCTCAGGAAAAGACCGAAGCGACATGTGACGTCAGTCGTTCAGCCCGCGAGCGGTGGGATGGGGGGGTTCACATGGTTTGTTTGTTTCAGAACCACACCCATATACACACATTTCACATGTAAACCATTTGTCCGCCCCCTGTCGATATTTATCGACTAAGTTCCTTGTTCCCACTGTCTTTACGATCTGCTCATCTCTGTAACACTGACAGAAAAGCAGGGAGACAGCCATGCTTAGTTCATGCATGAGTTGGTCTGGGTTGTGTCGTGGCGGCTGCTTTGTTACGAAACGACGATTTTTTTTACATCCTGTGATGGTGGTGGTGGTGGGGGTTCTACGTGTGACGTGGTGAACAAGTGACACAATAATTTCAGAGAGACTTCGAAAGATTTGGCTGTGTTGTGTCACTTGTACTGTTGTCAACACAGGGATACAAATCGTAGATACAATCTGTCAGTCTTAATTGGTAAGTGGCCGATTCGTTACTTAGTGTAAAACAAAATCTGGCTTTAACCAAATCTATCTTTTGGCATAAAAACAGAAACAATAATATGTTTACAAGTATAGAATCAAAAAACCAAGAAAGGTAGGTTGTTGGAACGTTTGTTTTTGACAAAACAATACATTCACAATAATTTCAATATTACAAGTATAGGTAAACATTTAATCAATTTGCAGAAAATTGTCTCTTTTTTTTCTTTTAACGTGGTTCTAACCATTTTAAAACTAACAGTTTTGCCACAGGCGGAGCATCCCTTTAAACGCAGACATATCCGAAGAAATACTGCTGACTCCAAAGTTAGTTCGTCTCCGCCTGATTAAATTGCAATCCGTTCAACTTTAAATATTTTAAAGTTTCAAGTCTTGTAGCTCTGATGCGGTTGTCTGAAGCCGACGTTGCTGCCAAGGTCACTGGGAGCAAGATGTAGACATGTTTTACACGCAGTATAGCAACGGTTAATTACATTCCACTCAAACCGCATTCAGGCAACTTTTGAAGTCACTGCAAGGACGCAAGACCGTGGAATGGGTGTTCTGATAAAGTGTTCAATCAGAATTGTTTTAGAAATAACAGAACAAAAAGAACAAGAATTTAATTTGTTATAAAGCCTTTTCACGCCATTGGTAATGAATATACAAGTATCTCTCCCTCTCCTTCCGAAAAAAAGAGTATTATGAAATAATCAACGTTATCAGCTTTCGCTTGCATATCACTATTAAACAACAACAACAACAACAACAACTCGTGTATACCTATAGTACCACACATCAAGCCATTTAGTATCGGGTTCTATAACGCGGAAAGCGAGGTTGCTTTAATCGCTGGCTAAAATGCAATAAATCTAAAAAATGAAAGATTTCAGTAAACTTGAACACTATGTATATACATTGATTAAAGAAATTCGAAAATTGATGCATCAATTGAAATATTCATCCCGCGCGTCCTTCTTTTCCTTCTTTCTATTTTTTTAAATTTTTTTTTTAGATATTGTTGAGAATATTTTCACAGAAATTGTACAACTGCGGTTGTGCAATACACGATTTAATTTTCCCAAACAAGGCGTGTTGTACTATACATCCTAAACTCTCCTTTCTAATCTTATTTTTTCTTTATAAAAGTAGCCTACATCTTCAGTTGAAAGAAAAACCCACGCCAAAAAAACACAACCCCCGGAAAAGACAGCCTACCTGTACACCACTGGTTCACATCTGAAGAAATTATTAATGATCGAGTCTCTCGTATGCTAGTTAATCTCACGAACATCGTCGATTCAAGGAGTGTTTTAATTTCCAACTCCTTTGTATCGAGGTTAAACACAGCAGGCTTCTCCGCCCCAGAGTTAGACGACCAGTGATTTTGCACTGATACGGCCTTTTTGCGTTGTTGGCCCGTCTCAATAATGCAAAAAGAAAAGCAATCCGTGAACGATAAACAGCTTAAAAAAACTTCTTTCTGATTAGTTCCGGAGCTTTGTTAAAAAGGTTGGGGTTAAAAGGAACGGGTTGTGTGTGCGTTTGAAGATTTTCCGAATTCTGAAGCAATAGTTCCGGTTTGTTTGTGTGTTTATTTTTCTTCTCTTCTTTTTTTTTTAATTTAATTTTATTTATTATGACCTAGGTTTGTAGCATTGTTTTAAACAGTATGTGTATCATTGCTCCGGATTCCAAAAGCGATACAGGCTTCAAGTTAATATAACCCAAATACATCATTGTTATTTGAACAAAAAACGATGAAAAGACAGAAAATAAAAGGAAACAAATGAATAGTGTATCCCTTTATGGCTTATCATGAGAAGTGATAAAACAATATCAGATTATCTTGAAAATAATATAGTTTTAACATTTTTGAGTAAGCTATCTCCTCCATCTATTCTTAATTTGTATTTTACATTTATGTATATGATTATTTCCTTATTTATTTGTTTATCTGTGTATCAATGTATTAATTCATTGATGTATATATGCATTTACTGATTTATTTGTTTGTTCATTTATTTGTTCTTTTTTCTATCTATTTATTTATTCATTCGTTCATTTTTCTTATTAATTCATTCAATCATTCATTCATTCATTCACATTTGTTTCATTGCCTTTCTATTTTTTCTCTATGCTAATATATTCAAAGAGACTCGACAAGTTAGTTTTACGTGACAACATCAATTTCGGAATTATATAAGGGCACTTGCACACCAAAATTGTAATCAAATACAGAAATGTTAATGTGAAATTTGAATATGTAAAGCAAATATAAGTTAGAGAAGCTTTCAGTTACACTCTAAAACAAATCTCAGCTTTACATTAATATATTTAAGGGAGGATATAATACCCAAACCTATACTAAGCAAGTAAACGTAGCTGTCCCACCCTGCGATACAAAAGAGAAGTTTATCTGTTAAACCTAAACCTAGCCAAACCTAAAACCTAAGCAAATATTCACGTCCCAGCCTGCTAGAAAAGAAAAGTTGATATAAACGTTTTGAATTTTTCACAACTTAACTTTGGACATGCAGAAGTGAAGTTATAACACCGAAACCGAAGTAAGTACAGTACTGATTCATACACACCTTGTCACCCACTGACAAAAGTACCATTCTGTCGATAAAAGAAAGTTGCTAGAAAAGTTTTCAATTATAGGCCCTACTGGGAGCTATGTAAGTAAAGTTATAACAAATACAGACCTAAATAAGCAAGCACAGTACAGTCTCATACACGCCTTGTCACCCACTGACAAAAGTACCATTCTGTCGATAAAAGAAAGTTGCTAGAAAAGTTTTCAATTATAGGCCCTACTGGAAGCTATGTAAGTAAAGTTATAACAACTACAGACCTAAATAAGCAAGTACATTACAGTCTCATACACGCCTTGTCACCCACTGACAAAAGTACCAGTCTGCCAGACATCGACGTCAGCTTTAAAACCCCAGAGGACCCTGGTTCCAGAAAGTGTCCTCTCTTATCTGAAAGGACACAGACGCGATCCTACTTGCGATTTCCGAAAAGCTATCACCCGCTGGAGGACGGCAAATGGAAGGGGTATGTATGGTGGTGGGGGGTGGTTAAAATAGGAGGGAGGAAGATTGGGGGTAAGAAAAAGAGGTGGAGTGGGACGGGGTCGCGTGAGGAGGGGATGAGAGGGGAGGTTATGGACAGTTGTTTGGATTCAGTGTCATTGTTTCTACATTATTGAAGAGAGCCAGTCTGCTTTCTTTTCACATTTAGTCAAGTTTTGACTAAATGTTTTAACATAGAGGGGGAATCGAGACGAGGGTCGTGGTGTATGTGTGTGTGTGTGTGTGTGTGTGTGTGTGTGTGTGTCTGTGCGTGTGTGTGTGTGTGTGTGTGTGTGTGTGTGTGTGTGACTGTGTGTGTGTGTATGTGTGTGTGTGTGTGTCTGTGCGTGTGTGTGTGTAGAGCGATTCAGACTAAACTACTGAACCGATCTTTATGAAATTTGACATGAGAGTTCCTGGGTATGAAATCCCCAGACATTTTTTTCATTTTTCGATAAATGTCTTTTATGACGTCATATCCGGCTTTTTGTCAAAGTTGAGGCGGCACTGTCACACCTTCATTTTTCACTCAAATTGAAATTTTGGCCAAGCAATCTTCGACGAAGGCCGGACTTCAGTATTGCATTTCAGCATGGAGGCTTTAAAATTAATTAATGACTTTGGTCATTAAAAATCTGAAAATTGTAATTAAAATAAAATTTTTTATAAAACGATCCAAAATTACTTTGATTTTATTTTTCATCATGTTCTGATTCCAAAAACACATACATATGTTATATTCGGATTAAAAACAAGCTCTGAAAATTAAAAATATAAAAATTATGATCAAAATTAAATTTCCGAAATCGATTTAAAAACAATGTCATCTTATTCCTTGTCGGTTCCTGATTCCAAAAACATATAGATATGATATGTTTGGATTAAAAACACGCTCACAAAGTTAAATCGAAGAGAGGTACATACATATTTATAACCACACAGGGCGGGGATGTAGCTCAGTCGGTAGCGCGCTGGATTTGTATCCAGTTGGCCGCTGTCAGCGTGAGTTCGTTCCCACGTTCGGCGAAAGATTTATTTCTCAGAGTCAACTTTGTGTGCAGACTCTCCTCGGTGTCCGAACACCCCCGTGTGTACACGCAAGCACAAGACCAAGCGCGCACGAAAAAGATCCTGTAATCCATGTCAGAGTTCGGTGGGTTATAGAAACACGAAAATACCCAGCATGCTTCCTCCGAAAACGGCGTATGGCTGCCTAAATGGCGGGGTAAAAAAACGGTCATACACGTAAAATTCCACTCGTTCAAAAAACACGAGTGTACGTGGGAGTTTCAGCCCACGAACGCAGAAGAAGAAGAAGATAACCACACTTAATATAAGCTTAGCTTGTTGTGTGGTCACAAATGTCTGTATCGCATATACATGCCACCCTGTATTTCTTTAATAAAATCTTGTTTAAACCAAGAGAGGTACAGAAAAGCGTGCTATGCAGCACAGCGAAACCAATACCGCGCTGAACAGGCTCGTCAGTTTCACTCCGTTATGCACAAGCGGCGGGCTGCGGTCATTGTGAAAAAATGCAGTGCGTTCAGTTTCATTCTGTGAGTTCCACAGCTTGACTAAATGTAGTAATTTCGCCTTACGCGACTTGTTTCCTTTTGAATTTGAAGTGGGGAAGACTATACTGGCTTCTTCTGTTATTTTTGGTTATTATTGTTATCCAATTCTGAGTATCATATTGCTCATTTTTAATTCAGACTCATTATAAAAACCAGTAAACACTAAATCAACTTGACCAACCAAACAAGGAACCAAGGAACCAAGTAATCACAAGCAAGCAGCCAACCGACCATCAAAAGATGTCTTTATAAAAGCATACAGCCTGCAGAAAAGAAAACAAAACACCACTCGTCCGTTGAAAACTGAAACGATGCCCACTCAAAAGAGACTTAAATTGCACGCGTGCTGCCCGATCCTCCCCCTCCTTTTCCTCCCGCTTCCCCCTCTTTCCCCTTCACCCCCCCCCCAGCTCCCTCCCCACGAGCTGCCCAAGACCCTGGAAATGACCAAATCCTCGTCCGCGTCTGAGAGCCGACAGAGCTGTCACTGGTGAAGCGAGATAAGCAAGATTTGCACGCGTGTAAAATTAAGCGGTATTACACCCAGTATGTTTAGACGGATTAGCCCGCTCAGAGGTAATGCGCTTTGCCGACTGGAGGCCAAAGAAACACGCCGTTTGGTGTCGCGATACGACGCTGTTCAATTAAGCCGGGATGTTGCAGCGCGCGTTTGCCTTCATTTGAGAGGGGGTGGGGGTGTTACTTTTTAGTGTGTCTGTGTGTCTTTAGTTCTGTCTCTGTCTTTTTCTTTGAATCTGACTCTGTCTCTGTCTGTCTCTGTCTGTCTCTATCTCTGTCTCTGTCTGTCTCTGTCTCTGTCTCTGTCTCTGTCCCTGTATCATACCTCTCTCTCTTTTTTTGTCTGTCTATCTATCTGTCTGTCTGTTTGTCTCTCCGTCACCCTCTCTGTCTCTCTCTTTGTCTCTGTCTGTCTCTCTATGTCTGCCTGCCTGCAGTGTCTGCCGGTCTGGCTGAAGCTCTCTCGCTTCCTCTGCGTGTGTGTGCGTGCGTATGTGTGTGTGTGTGTGTGTGAGTGTGTGTGTGAGTGTGTGTGCGTGCGTATGTGTGTGTGTGTGTGTGTGAGTGTGTGCGTGCATGCATGTGTGCGTATGTGGGAGTGTCTGTCTGTCCGTCTGTCTGTGTCTGAATGTGTTGTAAGTTTTAGCTGTCAAGTGGCTGGTGCATAATTAATCCCCCTCCCCCACCCGCCCTTTTAAAAGGGAAGAGACAGAAATAAAAGACAGAGACAAACAAACG
>NC_090245.1:50282262-50284762 GCF_037325665.1 Littorina saxatilis | reverse complement strand
ATAAGTTGCAAATTGACCATGAGTCGCCGCGGTAATTGTCAACATTGATTGGGTCTTTGAGAGTGAATGCTTACAATCGTTGTCCTCGGAAACACAAATCCAAAGCCGCGATGGTTCCACACATCAAACAATCAGCCTGATTGGCTTTTACTTTGACAATCCACGTTTCACCTGAAAGCTCAAACCCATTCACCACCTCGATTTATTGCATGGGAAACATGAGATTTATTTCCCAGGTGTTTGTGAATGAAAACTCGTGAAAATGATGACAATATAAGATGTTTGGTGGCTTGTTGACAGACCAGCTTTTTTGTTGGTCCAAGGGGACCATATCGTCTTTTATTTCATCTTTATCGACCAAGGCCGAAGGGAGGGCCCCAAAGGGTTTAAAATCGTGATCGTGATTGGCTTTTTTTGACCTTTCTGTGACCGTGATTGCCGAAATTTCCATTTCTGTGATCGTGATGGGACTTTGCCCGTGATCCGTGATGACAAAAAAATCAAGTCTCGTGATCGTGATCGTCATTTGTTTTCGTGATCGTGATGGGCATTATTGCAAAGCATTTTATTTTCAACGTACATTTTTCACAGCTGTATCACTCTATGATCCTCTATTCGTCAAGGAGCCAATCCCGATTGAAGGGAAGCAACAACACATTCAGAAATTTGACAGCGATTGCTTCCCTTTAAGAGAACCAATCACACACAAAAAAGAGATCAAATCAGAAGGCAAATTGCAAAAGTCTGCCAAACTTCATCCAATGGAAGGGCTTCGTGCAAAAGTTTTGAGTGCATTCAGTCAAATTCGAATTCGAAGATCAAAAATGGCGTGCAGCGGTACTGTCATCGAACTTCTGTTATATTTTGTGGATTCAAGCCAGACCAAAGCAGGCGGCGAGAATGCCTTCCTTGGTGGAAAGGTCAGGCTACGGGTCGGTCTTTCCGAAGACGAAATATCAAGGTATGTTGATCTATGTTGCTCTATGACTGTTCTGAATGTAGGCAAAGATCTTGAAATTTGTTCAAGATCTTTGAGTTTGAGTGGGATCATTGACATTGTCGACATTGCCACGTCCGGCTGTCACTCGCTCAGTGTGACCTCGCCTGGCTCTAGATCGAGTCTGCGTGTAGCCAAAACCGAAACTAGAAATGTGTTTTTCATCCCAGCAACGTGGACACGCTTGGCATAGATTCTAATTGTCGCTTCTTTGCATTGAGCTTGGATTTATTTTAGCGCCTGTAAACTTTAATATCAACAATGGGTTAAATTCAGAAACAATGGCGGGGAGACGTGCCAGTTTGGGTCACTTGATCCTCATGTCAAAGACGATCAAAGTCATGTTCGTTGGGGATTTTGTCAGGCATGCTACTTTTCCAGTAATTGCCGGAAATCCGATAAAGCCGTTTTCAAAATCCGGTAAAGTCAAATTTATTCCGGTGAAGTTGAAAAATTTCCGCAAAAACGATCCGTGTGAATATCGCGCAACGCGACCGGGCGCCGGTCTCAATGAAGCCAGCGCACAATAGTGTTGTTTTCACCAGTTTGGAGGTGTGTTGAATGGTGGTGGGGGGAGGCTAAAATGGGATTTTTAACAAGATCACAACACTATTACAGCCCTGAAAATGATGCCCAGAATGCACCAGATTGCATAGATTTTAACCGGTTTTTGAAAAAAAAATTCCGGGGGGGCATGCCCCCGGACCCCCCTAGTTGGCTCGCCTGCTTCGCAGGCTCAGGCTTGTGGCTTCGCCACTGGCACTGCGCGCTTCCTTCAGGTAAAACCATTTTTGGCCTGTAGCATTCCTGTTTGTTTTTCAAGGCCATGAAACCAGGCGATAGTGTACCTCAAATTGTATGGCAAAATTGAAAATAAAGAACCCATCACACATACATGTACTTTAATTTCAATCCACCCAATAGTTTTTGAGAAAATGGGTTTACAAGATTTAGCTCTGGAAATGTGAAATTGTGCAAGTATATATTCATGTGTGTGAGTGAGGGTGTGGGAGTTGAATGTGTATGAGTGGAGAGAGAGAGAGAGAGAGAGAGAGAGAGAGAGAGAGAGAGAGAGAGAGAGAGAGAGAGAGAGAGAGAGAGAGAGAGAGAGAGAGAGAGAGAGAGAGAAAACAATGAAAACAACATTCTTGTTACTGATTACAAATCATGATATGTATTTCTATGTGTGTATGAAAGGGATTAAAAAAATTAATAATAAAAAAGTGCAACAGTTGTCACTTTGTGTTGAATAAACAATAGATCCAGAGGAGCGAATTACTGTGTGGTTGTGTTTACTTTGACACGTGCTTTCTGTACATGCAACTTTTACCGTGACCGTGATTTGCCACTGGTGTTCGTGATCGTGAAAACAAAAATCAAGGTAACTGTGATCGTGAAAGCTAAAATTTCCCTTCCCGTGATCGTGATGATACCCCCCCTTTGGGGCCCTCAGAAGGGAGACGAATTTTTAGAATCCAACTCCGGGCCACAAAGCATCGTCAC
>NC_090245.1:50262262-50279762 GCF_037325665.1 Littorina saxatilis | reverse complement strand
GAGGGTTCAGAGTGTCTTCTGGCTTTGCTCTTGGTTGACCCCTCGGAGCCTGAGCAGAGTTAATTTGGGTGGCCGGGTTGTGATTGTTGGATGGTCATGATAGTTTGAGCTACTTGAGTCTTGTTGTGTACACGCTGATTTCTGTTATGTGTTCTTTGTGCTCTCTACTCTGTCTTTAAAAGAAAGAAAGAAAGAAAGAAAGAAAGAAAGAAAGGAGGAAAACAGATAGAAAGAAAGGAGAAACAAGAGAAAAAGAAAGAAAGAAAGAAAGAAAAAAAGAAAGACAGAATTAAAGAAAGAAAGAAAGACAGAAAGACAGAAAGAAAAAAAAGAAAAAAAAGTCAAAACTGAGAACAGAAACGTAACAAAATATGCGCGAACGAATGTTTACTGACGTACCTTTCAACTATTTTCTTCCAAAATCTTTTTTGTTGTTATATACAAGTATAAACATGTGTGTCCTTTGTTAGATCATAATCAAGCACGTTATAACATTTCCTTTACAACCCAAAACGATAGTACTTGCTCACATGACAAAAAAAAAAGTTCAAACGAAGAAACATAAAACTCATTTTTTTATTCTATGTTTTATTTTGTACACATAAAAACACTAATGTATTTCACTGGACAAACAAGTCATGATTGCCAACGGAGAAGAAATTGCTGCAACATTTAAAAACCTGGTCAAAACTGACAGATTTACGTCACAACAACTGATCAAAATTGCACACCACACGCTAAAGCCATAAAACAGCGCTCCCTCCATTCTTAAGACCGGAAGTGGACAGAAGAAAGACCCCTGCCGCGATGGCTTGTGGGAAGACGACATTAAATAATATTTTGCTCCACTTTATATGAGATCAGTCAGTTGTAAATTGATGCCTTAAAACAGATCGTGACGGCAGAACCGTCAAAAACGATGGCTATCTTTTGTGACGAAGAACGTACAATTGTTTCTACAGTGCATTCTATAGGACCTAATGTGGCTGAGTCGTTCTTCTTCTTCTTCTTCTGCGTTCGTGGGCTGAAACTCCCACGTACACTCGTGTTTTTTGCACGAGTGCAATTTTACGTGTATGACCGTTTTTTACCCCGCCATTTAGGCAGCCATACGCCGTTTTCGGAGGAGGCTGAGTCGTTGGGTCCTCACATTCTGTTGAAATGTAAAGATAATAATTATCCGTGGTGACAAAGTTTTGGTTTAAGTTTAACATAAATTGAGAATCAATTACAGAGCCATGTTTTAACCATCAAACTATTACTTTGTATTTTGTGATGACGGATATCTCCTCACAGGCAAACATTTAATTTATGGGAACACATTCCTTCTGTGCAGTTCTAAACCTTTTTTTTCATTTTATTTTTTCATTTATACTTCAATATGTTGTTATTCTTTGTTAAACATGATTACCTTCTCTTTTATTATGAGAACATCTCCGCAACTGGAAAGTGGGTTTTTAATTCAAATTGTTTTTATTTATATAATCATAGAACGCTTTCTTTTTTGTCAGACATCTCACAAACACGTGACAACAGACTGCAGACTGGAACGTACAGTTTGCACATGTGGGTGTCACTTCAACATTAATTTTGAAAACAAAATCCCACTCTGTACATGTGTTAAATGATGCTGTTATTCTCCCCCCCCCCCCAAAAAAAAAAAAAAAAAAAAAAAAAAAAAAGAAAAAGTTTGTATACATCTGCATGTGTTCGGGAACACATGATCGCCTTAACAGTAGATACATGTGAACCTAACTTTTAGGGAGGCGCTTCACAGATGTCATTGCCGCGGCTCAAGAAGACAGTATATAATGTTTCGCCGTTAGTCCTTTTCTTTGTTACATGTGCAGACCTTAAACCCGTCTCTCTCTTTCCACAACCCCACAAAAGTGGCGAGTGGTGATTTGTTTAACACAGTACGCTATCGCACTAAATTGGTTTTCCTTGGAAAGAGCCTCCTTCTCCTTGTCACAGAGTCGCTCCGTGAGCCGAGTGATGTATTGGCCAGCCTCACAAACTCCCCCGGAGTTCTTCTCTGGACCATTCTGGGCTACAAAAGCCGACCTCTGCAAGGCTCTGCTCGACAAAGCCCAGGGTCCTTTGGCTATTGTTTCTCTTCCAGCGCGACGCAATCATCTCGAGGGAAATAGTGTTTAATTAAGGATGAGACGGAATAAGGGGGAACACAATAAACAACACCCCGAAAGTTAGACGGCTGGCCTGAAGTGACCTCTCTCTCCTTCTCTCTCTTTTTGTTTCTGTCTCTGTCTCTCTCCCTCTCTGTTTCTCTCTGTTTGTCTCTGTTTCTCTCTCTATTTGTCTTTTTCAGTCTCTCTCTCTCTCTCTCTCTCTCTCTCTCTCTCTCTCTCTCTCTCTCTCTCTCTCTCTCTCTCTCTCTCTCTCAGCAGAGCATGATGTTGAGAAAGTGCAAGCTGCACTATACCACTTAATTCACATCAATTAACTCGCAATTTACCTCAATGCAATGCATTTTGTGTACATATGTATGTGTTTTCACTTTAGTTATCTGTTAAAATGTAGAATTTTAGTTTTTCTATTTTCTAGCTATTTTTGATCTTGTATTTTTATTTCATTTTTGTAGTTAGTCCCTCTTTAGGGCGAGGGCTGGATGTAAAAAAGCAGACCACTGCTTAATCTACTACCCTCGTTAAATAAAGAATTGTCATTGTCCTTGTCATTGTCATTGTCTCCGTTTCTGTCTGTGTTTTGGTCATTCTATCTCTTTCTCTCTCTCTCTCTCTCTCTCTCTCTCTCTCTCTCTCTCTCTCTCCTCTCTCTCTCTCTCTCTCTCTCTCTCTCTCTCTCTCTCTCTCTCTCTCTCTCTCTCTCTTGCCCAAAAAGTTGTGGAGGGGGGCTTCAAAGAGATTTAATAATCCCTGATTTCGCTCTGTCGGAGCCTGATGCGGACGGTCGCGAAGAAGATTGATCGTGTCCGCGAAATAATTAACACAATATCTCCCAATCGGATGATTTGTGGCCGAGTTTGGGGGTGGGAGAGATTGGTTGTTTGGGGGTTGGAGTTTGGAGTTTTTCCCCGCTGCTCATTAATGGTCCGTTTTGTCTATCTTGACTGGGTTGGTTGGTGAGCTAGTTTGCTGGCTGGCTGGCTGGTTGGCTGGTTGGCTGGTTGTTGGATTTGTTTTCATCTAGTGTAAACAGTCATGTAAACCACAACACATCTGTCCAGACTTTTACACACCCTCACACTTTCAACAGCCTCGCT
Organism: Littorina saxatilis; assembly: GCF_037325665.1. NCBI lineage: Eukaryota > Metazoa > Mollusca > Gastropoda > Littorinimorpha > Littorinidae > Littorina > Littorina saxatilis. Next base: position 50,276,518 of record NC_090245.1, on the reverse strand, counting down.
GCTTCCTAGACATAGTCGTTATTTTGTGTGCTGAATACGTTTTGAAAATGGACAGAGGTATCAGTAACGAGATTAATTCAGCAAAAATTCTCACTTTGTACAGTAAGCCCGCGCGCTTTTGAATGTTGGTATGTGTCTAGGTGGAAGGATTCTTCTTCTCCTTGACCTGTGTAAAAGTCCAGACTGATTTATGGTGATTTGTGGGAAAGTTTGCACGGGAAGGGAGGCATTATGTGGGCAATGCAAAATATAATATGACAATAACAATCGATTTCGTCTTCATCCTGTCCGGCTATCTGACTTGTTTTTTCAGCCATTTTCAAGAAACATTATATTCAAAAATAGCGTCATAAAAATATTATGCCGTAAAACCATATAATGCTAACACACCATTTTGATATGGCATGGCGAGTTCAGGGTCTCTTTTCTTTTCTTTTATCCTAATAAATTGTCCTATTTTTTTGGAATACTAGGCTTAGTATGCTATTTTTAGAGTTGCAATGTTACGAAATTCGTTTTAAACCCTGCAACGATCAAACAAAATTCATTTCTTTGCATGGTTTCAGGCAAAGATTAATTTGGAACTTTAGTCCGTTAATTTGGTTTATTGATTAACGTGTATACACGTTCATCAACGCCATTGATTTATTTGTGTAGCATTTGATTAAGTGAAGAAATCATTCATTGTAGTATCGATTCTTTTCCTTTGTTTTTGTAAGGGGTTGTTGTTTTAAACAATACTCTGCCGTTGAAGTCAATTACGTTAATTGAGCTTATTGGCGTACGTGTTTTCCCGTTCATAAACGCATTGTTTTCCTCTTGAATCTGATTACGAAAGAACTAATTCACTGTGGTATCAAATCTTGATGCATTTTTCTCATTAGTGTACTTTAATTTAGTGCTGATTCTCCCACCAGCATCGTTTACATTTAATTCTGCAGAAATACAAGAAAGAGAAAGGCATGCGTCCATTTTCCTATCCTTCCAAGGGCACAACAGTCTCTATTTCTAGCGCTGTCTGTTCGCAGCCGGTTGTCTGTTGCATGTATCACCAATTAACTTTAAGTGGGGGAAGTTGAACACGATGATACATGGAGCGAGCGACCACCTCAAAGCCGTGAAACATGTTGTTTATCGCAGATACACACTTTTTCCGCGCGCCTCTCCACAAACTCTAATCTCAGGTAGGCTGAATTATGTCTCCGAGAAGTTTTCTGCAAAAAAAAGGTTTTCTGTTTTCAAGTGATGCAGTCTTGTGAACATTCTCTGCTCAATGCCACGGAACATGTTTGTTTCGTCTACATGATCGCAGATACTCACTTTTTTCGCGCGCCTCTCGGCCACAAACTCTAATCTCAGGTAGGCTGAATTATGTCTCCGAGAAGTTTTCTGCAAAAAAAAAGGTTTTCTGTTTTCAAGTGATGCAGTCTTGTGAAAATTCTCGTCTGCATGATCGCAGATACTCATTTTTTTTCGCGCGCCTCTCCACAAACTTTAATCTCAGGTAGGCTGATGTCTCAGAGAAGTTTTCTGCCAAAAAAAAAAGGTTTTCTTTTTTCAAGGGTTCAAGTCTTGTGAACATTCTCTGCTCAATGGAACATGCTTGTTGTCAAAGATACATACTTGTTTTTGGGAACTTCCCCACCAACTTTAATCTCAGGGAGGCTGAATTCTCTCTTCGAGAAGTTTTTTGAAGAAAAAAAGAAGTTTGTTTTAATTTTAATTTTTTTTTTTTTTTTTTTTTTGGGGGGGGGGGGGGCAAGAATTGCAGTTTTGTAAAAATGCTCTGCTGCAGAAAACTTGTAGACAGACAAACACGCATGATTCAAACTACGAACGTCTCTCCAAATCGTGGATGAAACTCGCTTACAAGTTGCCGGCGAGGTGATCAGGTATAAAAGCCTATATAGAGGAGAATCTATAGTCTAAATAAATAGATAGAGAATTGTTACACTTTTGAAATAAGTTAATGTGGGCGGGGATGTAGCTCAGTCGGTAGCGCGCTGGATTTGTATCCAGTTGGCCGCTGTCAGCGTGAGTTCGTCCCCACGTTCGGCGAGAGATTTATTTCTCAGAGTCAACTTTGTGTGCAGACTCTCCTCGGTGTCCGAACACCCCCGTGTGTACACGCAAGCACAAGACCAAGTGCTCACGAAAAAGATCCTGTAATCCATGTCAGAGTTCGGTGGGTTATAGAAACACGAAAATACCCAGCATGCTTCCTCCGAAAACGGCGTATGGCTGCCTAAATGGCGGGGTTAAAAACGGTCATACACGTAAAATTCCACTAGTGCAAAAAACACGAGTGTACGTGGGAGTTTCAGCCCACGAACGCAGAAGAAGAAAAAAATAAGTTAATTATGTGTATCATACGTGTTTGTCAGTCTGCCTCCTTAAAAGACCACTGGGTCGACGTACTCGTAAATATGACGATTTGTTTTGTCAATAACTAAACGTTCTACAAACCTACCATTCTGTTGGTTTTTATTCTAACAACAACAGTAACCAAATCGAGAATAACGGAAATGTAAGCAAATAGCACGAAAGAGAACACGCGGAAAGGATATCCACAGAACTATTAAGATAGACCAAATATTTAAGGTCCACGTGAGGAATTTCTCCCCGTGCTCTGTATTATTTCCACCAACGTCCACAACTCTCGAGAAACGGCATTGAGCCAAAGCAGACGACACGAGAGCGAGAAAGAACTACGATTCTGAAGACGGGAAAACCTATGTTTTGCACGTAGGCTCTTGCCTTTTGCTTGTAAATTGGTGATGCAAAAGTGTACATCGTTTACTTAACGAATTCTCAAACTTGTTGGCGGTGAATTTGATTGACGATCGTTTCGCCGAAAACTGCTCTCGTGACGTCAGCACAGATTAAGGGAGACAACCCGCAGAGCCCGTAATTTGCAAAGGGGAAGAATTTGCTTCCAAGCATACCACCAGTACGATTGTATGATTCGGTCTTTTGGGCATTGAACCTTCTGATTTCAAGTTCTGTTTTTATCTTATAAACATCAATTGCATTGTTTCTCTCGATTACTGAAAAATTACTTTAAATTGTTTTTTAAATCGAATGAACGCTTTTGCACTCTTTGAAGTACGACCGCCATGCTTGGCTATGCTTATCTTGGAAAAGCTGATGATTTCCAAGAGCTGGAATTAGTGCCTAGCAGCTTTGTTACCGAAGTGACTGCACAACCATAGAAAGATGTTCAATAAAATCCCTTTTCTGTAGCAACATCCGGCTTTATTATTTCCTCCTTTCTTCAATCTCCCCCCCCCCTTCCCGTCCCCCCTCCCCCCCCTGCCCATTTTTCCTTTGATCTTTTGTTCAGTCTCCGTCTCTTTGACACACAAAAACAAACTTAAAACACAAAGACAAAGGAATCCACATATAGGCTGTTTATTTTTTGTCTTCGGTCTTTGTCGCACCATCGGACAAACAAAAAATGGAGAGATAAAAAAAACACCACAAGACAGACATGGCAAAGAAGACAGAACATGAAAAGAGTACAGGAACAAAACAAAAAAACACAGACAAAAGAAGGAGAAGAAGACACACACACAAAACCCAAGACAAGAAACTACAAAAAGATAAATCTTCTCATCAAACAAAACAGAAAATCCCACAAGACACCTCCCAACCCATGTTCGGCTGCGGAGACCGGATTGATCCGTATCGGGATTCGATCCCGACGAACACGGGTTCGTTTCTAGCCGACACACACCGGACAAGGCTCGCGTTCCCAGGCGTAATTAAAGGCCGTCTTAGTCGACACGACTTTTTCCTGAAACCGGCTACATCGTTGACAGAATCAAAATGGCTTTCTCCGCGCCCACCGTGCAAACACATTTCCCTTGGAGATTTGCCGACTTAAGACATTTTCAATGAGCGGGGAGAGCTCTGCGAGTCTGATAAGAAAATGGGAGGTTTACTAGCATGGATGTTATCCAAGAAAAAAAAAGTTTGGATTTTTTTGTTAATGAATAGGAAGAGGAGTTGTTAGTGCAATGAAGCAAGACGTACGAAAACAAAACTTTGTGGTTAGTTATTTTCAAGGTGAATAGGAAAGGCCGGGAGATGTCAGTACAGCAGGGCAGCAGAAAACAAAAAAGACAAAACGGACAAGAAATCACGCGCATTTTATTTGAAGAGGCAGGGTTTATAGAACAAAATGGATATAAAAGACGAGAGAAGAAAAAAATAAAAAAAAATAAAATTGGACAAGAAAAATCTGCAATCATGTGAAAGAACCTCTCACAGAAAATTTAACAAGCATTGTTGGTCCATCTATTTTTCTGTGAAAAATGATTTTCGTCCTTATTGAGAATAATTATAAAGAAAAACGTAGGTATTGATTATCCTCTCTTGTTTGCAACTGCCGTAGGATCCTACCATGCTGAGATATAAATATCCGATATTTTTGACCTCGTATTTGGAAATCAGAAAAAGAATTGTACGATAGGCAGATAGCACGTTTTCTTGCCAGTCAAATATTTCGGGGAAAAAAGTTGTCCTTAAAATGATCTTGCATATATCATTCTCTATGCATGTTGAAACTAAAGATCGTGGTTTAATATATATGTTAGATATATTGTATATCATGTGTCGAGAAATACACTTTGCATTTGTTTTTAATTAAATTAACAAAACAGGTGTGTGTGTGTGTGTGTGTGTGTGTGTGTGTGTGTTTTTATTCGCTGTAAAAATTTTGCTATACTTTAATATCAATAAAGGCAACAGTTTACCAAACATTTCCAAACCCGCGCACCAGATAATAAAACAATACAAAAACATCTACAAAAACACATATTTCAAAATTCTTATTTTGGAAAAAGTGCCCATTGTTTGCGATGGGCACTGGGGGAAAGGGATACAGACAAAATAAAGTGGAGATTTTGCCACACAAAGAACTGTTACCCAGAAGCACAGACGGAACAGTATTGGCAGGACCGGTAACTCTAATGATTTGCATGCCAAGCACGACAACTCTGGACAAGCACCGGTAGTGTTTGACGCGAGTTATCCCAGCAGACTTTTGGGATCGATAAAAGACGCCGACCAAATAAGAATTCTCTTTTCCCCCTTCGCCTGCGTGAGTCTGTTACAGTGCGAGGGATATGATTGTTTGAGCATTGTTTCCTTTCACATTTTGAAATGCAAAATACGGTCGAGACAGGAAAAAGGTTGGGAAAGAGATTTGGAAAAGAACAGATTTGTTTTCTTTTTCTAAAGACTTTTTTTTTCCAGGCTTATTTTGTGTTTAGAATGGCTATGAGAAATATTTTGCTTGCGATTGCAGAAGAAATCGTTCATGCAAAGCTCCTAACAGATTGGTTTGTTCATTTGTCTTTATTTAGTATAGATTGTCCTCTTCTTTGAACGAGCAAATCTGTTTTATTCGTCTTTGCTTTTCTCTTCTTTTATTTGTTTATAATTATATGTCTTGTCCCTCTCTTTGCTCTTCATTTTTGTTAATGGTTGTTTAAAGTTCAAAAATACACGCAAACTATATTTCGGTTGAGAAAAAAAGAAGGGAAGAGGGGAGGGGGTGGGGGTGTGTGTGTGGTGGTGAGGGACTATCCATATGCAGTCGGGAAATAATTTGCAAAAATCTATCCATATTCTTTTCTTGCTAAGTTAAAGCAACTCGTCATCAATCAACACCCCCTACCCCCACCCCAATCTCCTTTCCTCTCATTTCACTGCCGGCTTTTATCCCCCTCCCCCCCCTACTTTCCGCCCTCTTTGTACCAGCACTAGAAAGACACACACATAAAAAAAAACCCAGAGACTAAAAGAAGAAGAAGCAGAAGAAAAAAGAGAGAAAAAAACACGTCCACCCCCCAGAAATCGCTGCGGAGAAAGTCGAAATTAGCGTCTGTTTGTCGATTAAATGAGCCTTCACAAAAAGACGTCTGCTATTCTTTGTCGCAGGGTCCTGCCATTAATTCGGCCGGAGAATGGAGCTGGAAAGAGTCCCCTTGTTTGGCCGCCCTGGCTTAATTGTTTTTCTTGCGGGCAAAGCACGTCTGATTTTGTTTACAGACAGGCGGAGGTAGCCATTCGTATTCGCTAGATGCAAACGTTGGCGTCGTAATCCGCGCGGAATATTCTGTCTGCGTTGACGTGATTGGTTAACTAAAGGAGGGACTTTTTTCTTCCCCGGTGGTAATGATTTCTGCGTATTGTGTAATTTTCTCGGGTTTGAGCTGCCTTGATGTATCTGTGTGTTGAACAAGAAAAGCAGTTAAATGTTCTGTTGTTCTTCCTGTCCAAGAATACAAAACTGCTGTTCCCTGTGAGTTGGTATTATTGTCACGGGTATACCGCACATTGGAAAAGAAACTGCCAAACAAACACGGTGTAGCTCTTGGACATGTTCAAGCAACCATGCACATTTGTTTAATTTTGAGTTAATTAGTTGTTGCTGCGCTTATGAGACAATTGGAGACCATGAAAGTAACACAGGGAGCTAGTGTGTGATATAAGTTTACAAGAAAGAAACTAACAACTAATCTATGTGAAATATCTTATTTGAATCCATTGCTTAGATGTACCTAGTGACATGCCTATTTCAGGCCGTGCAGTAGCTTCATTGTTATGAAAGTTAACTTATATTATGGCTTAAAAATACCAAAATAGAGACGTTGTATACTTGTTAACAACGTCCCACGAATGAATAGAGTCACCCACAACTACTCCCACACTTACAGAATGGACAAAACACTCTGAAACACACCGAAGCAAGATTGATGACGAATAGAGCTAAAGACGGAAAAATTGACCCCCCTCCCCTCCCCAATTATAAAAAAACACATCCCACAAAGCAAACAAAACGGCTTCACTACTAACTGAAAGGAAACCAGAATCATCAAATGATCAATCCAAAAGCTAACGAACTCGACAACTTCAAAGTCAATGAACGGACATTAGTATCATCAAATGATTAACTCAAAAGACATGCGACGCAAGCAAATAATAATGAACTGAACGGCTTCAAAGTCAATGAACGGACATTAGTATCATCAAATGATTAATTAACTCAAAAGGCACGCGACGCAAGCTAACAACAACGAACTCAACGGCTTCAAAGTCAATGAACGGACATACTAGTATCATCAAATGATTAATTAACTCAAAAGACACGCGACGCAAGCTAACAACAACGAACTGAACGGCTTCAGAATGAACACCAAGGAACATCAACCCCAAAACTACTCAAGCCACTATCTCATCAGGTCTCAAACTCGGTGACACCGGATGACTGATAGAAGCGGGGAAGGGAAACCATGAACAGATTGACAGCGAGCGTCGAACGGACGATGAAGACAACCCCTCTTTCTCCCTCCCCCCTCCCCCTCCATATACTTGTCCTTGTTATTTCTCCTTCTCCCTTTCCACGTCCTCCGTCACCCTCGCCAACTCTCTTCGTTCAAAAAAGCAGAGGAAAAGAACCATAAACAGATTGACAGAACACATCGATCGGACGATGAAGACTACCCTCGGACGATGAAGACTACCCCTCTTTCTCTCGCTCCCCCCCCTCCATATACTTGTCCTTGTTCCTTCTCCTTCTTCTCCTCTCTTCTCCCCCTCCACGTCCTCCGTCACCCCCACCCTCGCCCACTCTCCTCCTTCAGAAAATCAGGGAAAGAGAACCATAAACAGATTGACAGAACACGTCGATGGTCCGATGAAGTCTAGCCCTCCTCCTACTCTGTTTCCTCCTCCACATACTCCTCCTCCCGGGCAGCAGCTCTCCAGCTTTCACTGCCTCCATCCCCCATCTCTTACAGACGAAGACTCGACCTCCTCCCCCTCCTGCTACTCCTGCGCCACATGTTTTGTTTTATTTGTCTTCAGTGACAGAGACAACCAAAGTACAACCACCACCACCTCCACCTTCCATTCCTCATAGATGAAGATTAGCTCCCCCCCCCTCCTCCTCCTCCTCCTTCAGTACAGATTTCAGTCATCAATGACAGGGACAACCAAGAAAACACAACCCCCACCATCTCCGTCCCCCATAGATAAAGACTTACCCTCCTCCTCCCCCTCCTTCTTCTCTGCGACATTTTTTTGTCATCAGCAACAGAGACAACCAAGAAAACACAACCCCCACCATCTCCGTCCCTCATAGGTGAAGACTTGCCCTCCTCCTCCTCCCCCCCCCCCCACCTCACCCCTTCATCGCAGTTTTCTGCCCTCAGTGACAGAGCCAACGAAGGGCGTACAGCCCCCAGACCCTCCTATATCCACCATTCTCCTGTCCGCTATCAAGAGACAGCGAGATGCTCATGCCGAGCAAGAGCTAGGGCATCACGTTCCCCTCACGTCTTTAGCCTCCCCAGGCTGCATTACCCTAATAGGCGGAAGGTCTCCGGGTCATGCGTGGACTAAGCCCTGGCCATTCAGCCATACAATCACCCTCGGGATCCGCCCCGGCATCAGCCTGATATGACGGCAGCCTGAATAGGAGAGGACATTTCGATAGATCCGGGCGAAAACATCTTCAGTCTTCTGGTTTGGGTGAGGGGATGAGGTGGGGGCTTAGAGAGAGGAGGGGTGAGTGCTCGTGCACGCCTCTTGGCTGCTGGTGCTACTCCTGGGTTTCTCCCTTTGCTCTTCTTCGTCCCTTCACCGATGGTTGCCTCTCTCCCATTTTCTTCTTCTCTGTCGCTGTATGTCTTCATGTATCATTCTCTGTCTCTATTTGTATTTCTCTCTTTCTGTCTCTGCCCGCCCCCCCCCCCCCCACCCAACCCTACACCCCCCGATGTCTATCCCTGTCTCTGTCTTTGAATCTCTCCTCCCTGTTTCTCTCTATCTCTGTCTCATCCACCCCCCGAGCTCCCGCCCCGATCGCCATCTCATTTCACCTCAGTAGTTTTAATTCAATTCAATTCAATTCAATTCAATTCAATTCAATACAAACCGGCACAGTTGGCCTAGTGGTAAGGCGTCCGCCCCGTGATCAGGAGGTCGTGGGTTCGAACCCCGGCCGGGTCATACCTAAGACTTTAACTTGAATTGGCAATCTAGTGGCTGCTCCGCCTGGCGTCTGGCATTATGGGGTTAGTGCTAGGACTGGTTGGTCCGGTGTCAGAATAATGTGACTGGGTGAGACATGAAGCCTGTGCTGCGACTTCTGTCTTGTGTGTGGCGCACGTTATATGTCAAAGCAGCACCGCCCTGATATGGCCCTTCGTGGTCGGCTGGGCGTTAAGCAAACAAACAAACAAAAATTTCAATACAACTTTATTGTCTGAGTGTTACAAACAGAAACTTTTCTTTTGGCTCGTGTATAACATCACATAAAAACAACACTCTCAGAACACATAGGCAAACTTTAACATCTCCTTCACACACCCCGTGTGGCTGGTCTTTTCCCCGTCTGCTTTATTTTCCATTTACTTTGGCCTGTTGGTGTTTTTTCCCCCAGTAGACATCCACCTCGACTCCCTTTCTCTACTCCTTCTCCCCGCCTGTCCCATCTTCATCGAACACGCTTTTACTTTATGGTCTTCTCCTTTTGGTCTTGTCCCAGCGTACGCCTCCTGACTTCGCTGTCCCCTCTTTTCCAAGCAGTCTCTTCCTCAATCCGTTCTCTCTCTCTCCCTCTCCTTGCAAGCTTTTACCTGATTAAATCGTTTAAAAACTGGAAGGCGTTTGTTTTTCCATTGCTAAGGTCCCAGTGTCAGGCCAGCAAACATGCAAGCCCGCTGACGGGTTTGGGGGATGAATTATTCAAAGTGTTTCCCATTCAAAACGCTTCAAGATTACTTCCTGTCCGTGTCCTCATGCAAAGATTTGGCGACTTGATCTCGATTCCAACAAATAGCAAGGAAATCTGCAGGGAAGAAGTGTGTGTAGGGGAGGGGAGGGAGGGTCGGCGGGGGGGGGGGGGGGAGGGTAGGAAGAACTGGGAGAGGAAGAGAGGATGTCATCCGAAGGTTGTTGACGAAAAAAGAGGCATCCAAGTGCAAAATACCGTGTGTGTTTTAAAGTAATCAGTTTTTATACTGATCCCGGATTTGACATTGTGAGATGTTTTGGGGGATCGTTTTGATAAAGAAGAAGCAGGCGTGTGCTTGAATACGTCCTTTTCTTGCTCTGAGCGCTTTCATCTTCTGTGTGGTTAGTCTTTTACTTTTGTTCCCATGTCGCTTAGCTTCTTCTACTAATGGATGGCAGATATGCCATAAATGTGTTTATTTCATACCAGAATCTAATGTGTAACAAACAGATAATCTTTTTTAATTTTTTTTTTATACCTAACTCTCATCTCTTCCCTTCATTTATCTTGGCATACTTTATTATTCTCATATAGTTCTTGAAGGCTTACGATAAAACAAATTACAAGCTAGCTTGAGATCACCGTAGGCTGATTGACAGATTGTCAATGTTCCATCTAAAAATGACAGTCGGGGAGTCGTCAACAATGTAAAACAACGATAAGTGAAACCAACTTGCCATGTTTATTGCCAATTTCACTACTGACCTACCAATTGCCCTCCCACCGATTTAAGATTGTCTCCATTTTAAGACTTAGATTTCTAAGATTTTCTGTTCATGACCTTTTTAAGCTTATCTCCATTTTAAGACTACCTTTTTTTTGGAAGGGCTGATTTTCTCGGATTTTTCCGAGGAAGGGTGTGGGGGGGGGGGGGGGGGGGAGGGAGGTCACTGTACTCGGTTTCCATAGTGGTTGTTCCCAAGGAAGAAACTTCAGTCTAGCATGTCAGGTCTGAACAGGACCCTTGGTCTCTTGTAAGAACGAAAATACTCTGCTTCCATAGCAATCGCACTCTGCCGGTGGAAACCCAAGTCTAGACCCTCCCAGTCTCTGTGCTATCGCGTGCACAAGATTACCCTTCCAGTCTTTCAGTCGTCCTGCTGCCAAAAGCCTCTCCCCCCACCTAAAGTTCCAGGACATGTGCAGTCTGTAGCGGTGTCTGGTCTTAGCGTGCTTCTAGGAGGGCTTCCGCGCCGACCCGTTGTAGGTAATGGGTTAAACACATGTTTAGAACAGAGGATACACCGCCATTGAACGGCTTGTCTTGCCCGCCGGGTCACGTGATGATGGCGGCCGAGGTCCCGGATGATGAGTGTGGAAAGGGAGGCAACTACGTGACGTGACCGGACAGGAGCGGGGAGTTGTTGAAACTTGTTATGCTGACGATGATGGTGATGTTGTTGATGTTGCTGAAGGGATGGTGGAGGCGGGGGTCAGAAGGGTGGGGGGGGGGAGGGAGTGAGGGAGGCAAGAGGGGGGTTGGATGGGGGAGCTGACACTTGGAGGCGGGGGTGCGGGTTTGGAGGACGTTTTTGTTGGCATCACAGGAAATCGAGAGAGTCAAAGCTGTTATGGGGATGGTTGTGTCGATAGCAGGAAGCCATGGACTCTTGTATATTGAGTTCACGCAGATCTCGCATAAAACTCATTCTTTTAGAACGTTTTTATATTATACTGTTCAAAAAAAGAAACGCATAGTTGCTACTTGCCAAATTTGTTTTATTTTTCGAAAAAATTAACAGAAAATCCAATATTTAGATTATTTGTTTGAAATTTGGTATGGACACAGTTGAATGCACACACAGTTCATTTGCATCTTCAAATCAATCAGTCAATCAATACGATTGGGTGCCGAGGCTGTCAAGTCAGTAGGGGGTGTGACTGCCTTGAGCAGCAACAACTGCCCGGCACCTTCTGGGTATGGACTGGATCAGATGCCGGATATCTTGCTGTGGGATGGTGTCCCACTCCTCCTGAAGTGCCTGCAATAGATCGCGGTGATTTGCCGGCGCTTCTTCTCGCCTGCGCACACGTCTGTCCAATTCATCCCAGAGGTGTTCTATCGGGTTCATGTCTGGCGACATGGATGGCCAGGGAAGCACCTGGACATGGTGGTCGGTGAGGAACTGGGTGGTGAGTCGTGCTGTGTGCGGGCGAGCGTTGTCCTGCTGGAATATGGCATCCTGGTCAGCCAGAAGAGGAAGGGCGTGTGGGCGCAGAATTTCCTCCACGTATCGCTGGGCAGTTATGCGCCCTTGGACGTGCACCAGGGTGCTCCTTCCAGCGGTATTGATCGCCCCTCACACCATGACGCCTCCACCACCATGAACGGGTGCCTCATCCACACAGTTGGGCGCGTAACGTTCGTTTACTCTCCGGTAGACCCTCCTCCGACCATCATGTCGCTGGAGCAGGAAGTAGGACTCGTCGCTGAACCACACGTGTCTCCAGTGATTCCGGACGGTCCAGCGAAGGTGCTGGTTGCCCCACTGCACTCGGTTCTGGCGATGGCGGCGGGTGAGGACAGCTCCTCTGTGAGGTCTGCGAGCTCTCAAACCAGCTTCATGCAGGCGGTTCCGCACGGTCTGGTCCGATAATCGGTGTGGCCCGGGGAGAGCCTGGACAGAAGATGAGGCCGACAGGAAACGATTCCGGAGGTGGCGGAGCCGTATGAAGCGGTCGTGAGCAGCAGTTGTCGCCCTTGGTCTTCCCGCTCGTGGCAAGTCAGCAACGGAGCCAGTGGCTTGAAACCTGACCCACAGTCTACTGATGGTGCTCTGGGACACGTGGAAGTGCCTGGCGATTGCACTTTGACTTTGGCCTGCTTGTAAACGACCCAATGCAATTTGGCGGTCTTCTCTGCTCAATCGGGCCATCTTTCGTCGCTGAATTGTCGTCTGATTTCTTTGTGGCGAACAATCCGCTTTTATGGGTTTTGGAAGACATGGTGAGAGCTCAATATTCCCCGAGTTTCACGAGATTACACTGAAGCATGACGAGTGGTCATGCCAAATGAGCAATTTTGACATTGTAGCCACTGATAACGCATGCGTCACGTGCAGAGCTCACTTGTGGCAATGGACGAAAGGTCGACGACCAGATAAACATTTTCTGCAGTTTGGTGGATATCCTTGAAGCCATATAACTAAATTAACCAAATATTACAAGCTATGCGTTTCTTTTTTTGAACAGTATATTTGTCCTATCTAAATTTGTCATAGTTTTGCCGTCTTAATATGGAGCTACTTTCGCATTACAATTTTGTCAAAGCGGAAGGGTGCCCTTTGTCCATGCACAAGCTAATACAGATCTGTGATGGTTTTACATGACGGTTTACTACACAGAAAGGAAAGCATCTTTAAACAGCCCCAGGACTTGGTGTCATATAATATGTCACCATTGCCATGAACATATTGGCAAAGCGTAATTTGACATGTGTCATACAAAAACAGGCCTAGCACAGACTGGCTGAGATAAGTCCTTGGAAAACAGAAACAAAAGGACCCGGAAACCAGATGAGAACGATACACGAGAAAGATTCACTGAGCAGGAATCAAGTTGAGTCTAAGTTGAGTCTAAGCTCTTTAGAACTGGACAGTAGATCACCACGACAACCATCCCCACCACCACCCATGCATACAAAAAAAGCTACCGTCCAGAAGTCAGGTCTGAAGGGAGGGTAAGCCTCGACAGGAACTGACGGCCGTTTGAACGTCGCCAATATAAAACTCTTTAAAACTGGACAGTAGATCACCACCACCATTCGGAACCAAGAAAACGCTACCGTCCAGAAGTCAGGTCTGAAGGGAGAAAAACCCTAGAAAGAAAATGAGGGCCGTTTCAACGTCACCAATTTAAAATTCTTTAGTACCGGACAGTATAGAACACCACAACAACTATCTCCACCACCACCCAGAAAAAAAGCTACCGTTTAGAAAGAAGCCAGTTCTTGAGGGCCGAGAAGTCAAGATAAAAAGGGCCGTTTCAACGTCGCCAATTTAAGATTCTTTAAGTACCGGACAGATCATCACGACCACCGCCATCCAGAAAAAAGGTTGCAGTCCAAAATTCAAGTCTGACGATCCGAGAAGCCAAGTCAAGTCCGAAAGGTCCGTTTCAACGTCACCAATTTAAAATGCTTAAGTACCGGACAGTACATCACCACCACCACCATCCAGAAAAAGGTCGCAGCCCAAAAGCCAAGTCTGGAGGCCGAGAAGTCAAGTCAAAGACAGGACGGACCAGGAAGACGACGCGGCCTCTTGGCTTCGGTCTGAAACTTTAATCACGCCTCTCTTTTCTCTCATCAGCGAACCGGCCTTTAGGGGGTTGGGGCAATTTCATTATTGTTAATTATGGAGAGCCTTGGGAGTGGGCCACTTTGACACAACTAAGTGCCAGTTGGTGAAGGGGGAGGAGGGGGTCAAGATTCGGGGGGAGAGGGAGAG
>NC_090245.1:50217262-50254762 GCF_037325665.1 Littorina saxatilis | reverse complement strand
CCATGCCAACACCACCACCATCGACTGTCACCATCACCACCACCACCACCACCACCACCAGCACGCAGAGGAGGTCGCCCTCGTCTTCATTGCCCGCGTCAATCTCAGTCTCCCATTCGCCATTCGAAGCGACAAACATGAAGTTGGCAAGTCGCTAAACACGAGATTGCCTGGCTCCCACGAGACTCTCGCCCAACGTCTCGCGCTCATTATTATTCATACGAGGTTAAAATGATATTGCTATTCCAATCCCCGGAAAGCGGCGCGGTGATGTAGCGGGAACGACAGGCTGTGGGCCAAGAGAGGAGGGACAGTGAAGGACAAGGGAGGGACAGACCACGCAAGCAGAAGAAGGAGAGAAGACAGCATAAATCCCGAGTGATGAGTGGAGATTTTCCCTCCAGCTGTTTTGCGGGCAAAGACTGAGGGATGTGGGATGGATGGCCATATGATAGGATGAATGCAAGAGGACCTCTCGTTCGCGATGATGATAGAGATGCTGGGATGGATGGTTCTTAGAATTATGCAGACAACTATATGGGTGCATGGGCAAGAATAAAACAAGATGATCGATGGTGTACAAAATGCAATATGATGTTGGGCTTTCTTGTTATTCAGTCTAACATTAGTGGAACTAACTATGTTTTAATGCATGCAATTTTAGTATGAATGCCAACCAAGAATTATGCACTACAATGAATGTACAGAAGTAAAAGAAGATGATCGATGATTTACACGATGTAATATAATGTTGGGCTTTCAGATAATTATGCCGACATGTAGAAAACTAACCATTTTGAAAATATCCATAGATATCCTATGTATGCAATTTTTAGTAAGAATGCCAACCAAGAACTATGCACTGCAATGAATGGGCAGGGATACAACAAGATGATCGACGATGTACAAGATGCAATTGTGCTTACTAGTTATTCTGTCATGCCTGAAACAAACCATTTCGAAAATATCCATATGAATGCAATTTTACTTTTTAGTATGAATGCCAACCAATATTTATGCACTACAATGAGCGGGCAAGAATAAAACAAGATGATCGATGATGTACAAGATGCAATATAATGTTGGGCTTTTTGGTTATTCTGACATGCATGGAACTAACCATTTTGAACATATCTATATGTATGCAATCTTTGTATTAATGTCAATCAAGAATCAGGCACTGAAATGAATGGGAAGAAATAAAGCAAGATGATCGACGATGTACAAGATGCAATATAATGTTGGGCTTTTGGGTTATTCTGACATGCGATTAACCATTTTGAAAATATCCATATTAATACAATTTAAGTATGAATTCCAAACAAGAATTATTTACTCAAATGAAATGAATGGGCAGGATTAAAACAAGATGACCGATGATGTACAAGATGAAATATGATGTAGGACTTTACTGGTAATTCCGGTATGCATGAAACCTAACTATTTTGAAAATATCCATATGTATGCAATTTTATTATATGAATAGCAACCAAGAATTCTGCACAATAGTAAGTGGACAGGAATGAAACTAGATGATCGATCATGTACAAGATGCAATATGATGTAGGGCTTACTGGTAATATTCTGGTATGCATGAAATAAAACCTAACAATTTTGAAAATATTTATATGCATATATGCGAAGATTATGAAGAAGCAGAGCAAGTATTTACTATAAATGCCAGGCAAGAAGAATACTGCACAAATATAGACAAATATGACTGTTCAATAATAACAGAAAATGATGATGATATTACGAGATAGAAAATGGTAATTCTTGAATGAATAAAACTGACCATGCGAACATATCTGTATGTATCCAAAGGGTATAATGGAGAAGCTAAGGAATTCTTATTATAAATTTGACTTCATAGCTATGCACATGCGATAGTGGGCAGGAATAAAACAAAATGACTGATGCAGTACAATATGCAATACCCTGTAGGGTTTACTCATAATTTCGACATATCTAAAACTAGACATTTCAAGTTTCTTATATATATATGAAAAGGTGCACGCGCGCGTGTGTGTGTGTGTGTGTGTGTGTGTGTGTGTGTGTGTGTGTGTGTGTGTGTGTGTGTGTGTGTGTGTGTGTGTGTGTGTCTGAGTCTGTGTGTGTCTGTGTGTGTGTCGGTGTGTGTGTCGGTGTCTGTGTCTGTTTTTGTGTATGTACGTGTGGCCGAGTGGTAACGCACTTGCGCTCGGAAGCGAGAGGTTGCGAGTTCGACCCTGGGTCAGGGCGTTAGCAATGTTCTCCCCCCTTTCCTAACATAGGTGGTGGGTTCAAGTGCTAGTCTTTTGGATGAGACGAAAAACCGAGGTCCCTTCGTGTACACTACATTGGGGTGTGCACGTTAAAGATCCCACGATTGACAAAAGGGTCTTTCCTGGCAAAATTGTATAGGCATAGATAAAAAATGTCCACCAAAATACCCGTGTGACTTGGAATAATAGGCCGTGAAAAGTAGGGTATGCGCCGAAATGGCTGCGATCTGCTGGTCGATGTGAATGCGTGATGTATTGTGTAAAAAAATCCATCTCACACGGAATAAATAGATCCCTGCGCCTTGAGTCCGAGTCTGGAGATACGCGCGCGATATAAGACTTCATATAATAATGATAATATAGTACTGCACAATGTGCAATAGCGTGATTGTGCATGCAAGAATAAGAGAAGATGGAGAATGACATACACGACAGAATTATATGATACAGTGGCCAGTGCTAGCTGAAAACTCGATCCAGTATGTATAAAAATGGCTGCTTTGACATAATAATATGCATGCATACTAAGGTCACTGAGGAACTGGGAAGGTTGTGAGGGATAGATTGCAGTGAGGTTGAATTTATTTTAGATTTTGAGCTGTAGGTCATTTGAACAAGATTTGAGTTCCAGGCATACAATGTTAGTTTTCTAATATCAGTCATACATTTGTTACCTGTTTTGATTTCTCTAATGAACAGATGTTTTTCAGTGGCTACAAACCGTGTGTGTCAGGTCGGAAAAGATAACTATACAATTGCCTTATATAGTATTGCGTTAAAGAAAAGAAAACAAGTCGCGTAAGGCGAAATTACCACATTTAGTCAAGCTGTCGAAGTAACAGAATGAAACTGAACTCACTGCATTTTTACAGCAAGAGCGTATACTCGTAGCATCGTCAGTCCACCGCTCGATGCAAAGGCAGTGAAATTGACAAGAAAAGCGGGGTAGTAGTTGCGCTGAGAAGGATAGCACGCTTTTCTTTATCTCTTTTCTTTTTAACTTTCTGAGCGTGTTTTTAATCCAAACATATCACATCTATATGTTTTTGGAATCGGGAACCCACAAGGAATAAGATGAAATTGTTTTTAAATCGATTTCGGAAATTTTATTTTAATACTAATTTTTATATTTTTAATTTTCAGAGCTTGATTTTAATCCGAATATAACATATTTATATGTTTTTGGAATAAGAAAATGATGAAGAATAAGATGAACGTAAATTTGGATCGTTTTAAAAACAATTGTTTTTTTACAATTTTCAGATTTTTAATGACCAAAGTCATTAATTAATTTTTAAGCCACCAAGCTGAAATGCAATACCGAAGTCCGGCCTTCGTCGAAGATTGCTTGGCCAAAATTTCAATCAATTTGATTAAAAAATGAGGGTGTGACAGTGCCGCCTCAACTTTTACAAAAAGCCGGATATGACGTCATCAAAGGTATTTATCGAAAAAAAGAAAAACATATCCGGGGATATCATTCCCAGACACTCTCATGTCAAATTTCATAAAGATCGGTCCAGTAGTTTGGTCTGAATCGCTCTACACACACACACGCACAGACAGACAGACAGACACACACACACACACAAACACCACGACCCTCGTCTCGATTCCCCCTCTACGTTAAAACATTTAGTCAAAACTTCGACTAATTGTAAAAAGGAAAAACAAGTCGCGTAAGGCGAAAATACAATATTTAGTCAAGTAGCTGTCGAACTCACAGAATGAAACTGAACGCAATGCCATTTTTCAGGAAGACCGTATACTCGTAGCATCGTCAGTCCACCGCTCATGGCAAAGGCAGTGAAATTGACAAGAAGAGCGGGGTAGTAGTTGCGCTAAAAAGGATAGCACGCTTTTCTGTACCTCTCTTTGTTTTAACTTTCTGAGCGTGTTTTTAATCCAAACATATCATATCTATATGTTTTTGGAATCAGGAACCGACAAGGAATAAGATGAAAGTGTTTTGAAATTGATTTGGACAATTTAATTTTGATAATAATTTTTATATATTTAATTTTCAGAGCTTGTTTTTAATCCGAATATAACATATTTATATGTTTTTAGAATCAGAAAATGATGGAGAATAAGATAAACGTAAATTTGGATCGTTTTATAAACATTTTTTTTTTTTTTTACAATTTTCAGATTTTTAATGACCAAATTCATTAATTAATTTTTAAGCCACCAAGCTGAAATGCAATACCGAAGTCCGGGCTTCGTCGAAGATTACTTGACCAAAATTTCAACCAATTTGGTTGAAAAATGAGGGCGTGACAGTGCCGCCTCAACTTTCACGAAAAGCCGGATATGACGTCATCAAAGACATTTATCAAAAAAATGAAAAAAACGTATGGGGATTTCATACCCAGGAACTCTCATGTCAAATTTCATAAAGATCGGTCCAGTAGTTTAGTCTGAATCGCTCTACACACACACACACACACACACACACACACACAGACACACACACACACACACACACACACACACACACACACACACGCACATACACCACGACCCTCGTTTCGATTCCCCCTCGATGTTAAAATATTTAGTCAAAACTTGACTAAATATAAAAACAAGTCGCGTAAGGCGAAAATACAACATTTAGTCAAGTAGCTGTCGAACTCACAGAATGAAACTGAACGCAATGCAACGCAGCAAGACCGTATACTCGTAGCATCGTCAGTCCACCGCGCACGGCAAAGGCAGTGAAATTGACAAGAAGAGCGGGGTAGTACTTGCGCTGAGAAGGATAGCACGCTTTTCTGTACCACTCTTCGTTTTAACTTTCTGAGCGTGTTTTTAATCCAAACATATCATATCTATATGTTTTTGGAATCAGGAACCGACAAGAAATAAGATGAAAGTGTTTTTAAATTGATTTGGACAATTTAATTTTGATAATAATTTTCATATTTTTAATTTTCAGAGCTTGTTTTTAATCCAAATATAACATATGTATATGTTTTTGGAATCAGAAAATGATGGGAAATAAGATGAACGTAAATTTGGATCGTTTTATAAAAAAAATATTTTTTTTTACAATTTTCAGATTTTTAATGACCAAAGTCATTAATTAATTTTTAAGCCACCAAGCTGAAATGCAATACCGAAGTCCGGGCTTCGTCGAAGATTACTTGACCAAAATTTCAACCAATTTGGTTGAAAAATGAGAGCGTGACAGTGCCGCCTCAACTTTCACGAAAAGCCGGATATGACGTCATAAAAGACATTTATCGAAAAAATGAAAAAAACGTCTGGGGATATCATACCCAGGAACTCTCATGTCAAATTTCATAAAGATCGGTCCAGTAGTTTAGTCTGAATCGCTCTACACACACACACAGACAGACACACACACACACACACACACACACACACACACGCACGCACATACACCACGACCCTCGTCTCGATTCCCCCCTCTACGTTAACACATTTAGTCAAAACTTGACTAAATGTAAAAAGAGAAACATAAGTACTTCCTGAGTTTGCTGCATGTAACTGTTTAAAAAGTAGTTGTTCTCACTTCATTTTGACTAGTTTCACATTACCTAAATATTGTAATAACATCATAAACAAAACAAGTCGCGTAAGGCGAAAATACAACATTTAGTCAAGTGGGATCTCTTGGTCTGCACTGGATACAGCTTTTATATCGTACCTCCCTCTCTCCAGCGCTTTGCTCTTTACAACCCTAATCACCCCACTCGTTGCATGACTGTACACGCCTGATGAATCCCAATTCTATCAAGGAAAAACCCTATTACCTTTGTGGGAATTATTACTCGGGTTTCCTTTGTTGTGACTGCAAGCTGTCATCTCTTCAGAAGACAAGAAATCTGGTGCATCCAAATCATTAGAGAAAAATGGTAGATTTCGTTTAGAGTTATGTTAATCAGTGCGTATCATCAATCATTGAACCGTCAGCAAAAGACAGGCGTCTTTCAACAAAATTCAAACATGTCTTCTTTCCGCTGACACGATATGCGAATGTTCAGCGCTTTGACAAAAACCTACATTTACATATTTCTTAGAATGTGTCTGCCAATAGACGGTCTCCTTTACATCAAATCAAGCGGAAACTAGGCCATCTTCAAACCATTGGACCGGAAATATGTTGCCGCAACAGTGACAGCAAAAAATACAGACATATCCTCATATCTACGCCTGGTTCAACGATTTTATGTCAGAGGGACAGAAAATTAGCCGATAAAAAGACAATATGACTGTACAATATGCCGTCGGCTCTTTGGTTGTTTTTTAATGTCATCTTTTTTGGGGCGTACGTTATCTCGGTTTGCGTCTCAACAATATATTAGTTTCTAATTATGCCGAGATCTGTCACCACAAAGATTGTGTGTAAATATGGATGTAATGTTACCAGCTGTCCCATTTTGCATTATTCTATCAATAATACATCCTCATTAGCATATTTCCTGCATTAAGGCTTACGCTGTTTACATCAGTACGAACGTTTTATGCATAGTATTAATTGAACTGATTTCTGCAACCTATGTTTTCATCATCATCATCATCATCATCATCATCATCATCATCATCATCATCATCATCAACATCATCAACATCATCATCATCATCATCATTATCATCATCGTCGTCGTCGTCGTCATCGTCGTCGTAGTCGTTTTCGTCGGCTTCGCATACTTTAAGAAGTTGCGCGCGCACACACACACACACACACACACACACACACACACACACACACACACACACACACAGACATACACACACACACGCACACACACACACACACACGCAAACACGCGCACACGCACACGCAAACACGCACACGCACACCCACACCCACACACGCACAAACACCTTCAAACCGCGATACACATTGCCTCCCCCCCCCACCCCCACCCCCACCCCACCCCCCCCCCCCCACCGTCACCCCACCACCCCACACACACCTTGAAAAGAAAAGGACAAACACACAACAATACCAGTACATACAGCCAGTCTCCTCCATGTCTTTACTGAGTTTTAACGACTCCCACCCCCTGACCCCCAGCCAGAAGGGAGGAGAGGGTGCGAGACACTGTGCGCAATTCCCCTGCAGGGCCGGGGTCGTAAAAGGGGGATGTGAAATCAGGATCATAAAAGTTTTAAAATCGACAGTGAAACTGCTCCGTTCGGAACGCATGCTGAGCCTTTAACGTTCCCCTGGCACCTTGCCCTGTCAATCAAGCAAGTTTCACGTGCTTTTGATAGCTTTCTTCCTTTGGGTCTGTTTGTCAACAGGGTAGGGGGTGGAGTGGGGTGGGGGTGGGGTGGGGAGGGGGGGCTGGGGGTTGGGGGGGGGTAGTTGGGGTTAGTGTGTGTGTGTGTATGTGTGGTGTGTGTGCGTGTGTGCACGTGTGTGTGTGTGTGTGTGTCTCTGAGTATGTGTGTGTCTGTGTGTGTGTCGGTGTGTGTCGGTGTCTGTGTCTGTTTTTGTGTATGTACGTGTGGCCATAGACCATTTATCCTGGATCGCCAGCTAGCTCTCTCTCCGTTCTTTCTCTCTATTACGAGGTAGCTGCCTCTCGCATTTAGGAACCTACGCTTACATGGCCTTTCAGAAATCAGGGGGATGTCATATCCGGTGTCGATTGTAAACATGGACGAAGTTGCCGAGGTAAGTTCTGAAAATGCTAAAATAAACTCAGCTAAAGTGCATATGGAACATGTTTTTCGATGAGTTTTGTTAAGTTTAGTTTGGAGTTTTGGAAAATCCAGTTCATTGTCACCTCCCATTGTCACAAATAACTGGAGCGTGCTTTCTTTTCACTGTCTTCGAATCGCTGGCCTTTCAAACCGGACGCTAAGCGCCCCTGAAAGTCGAGCGTCGTAACCTCGAAGGGTCACGTGACGAGTTGGCGGTCCAGACTATTTGGTCTATGGTGTGGCCGAGTGGTAACGCACTTGCGCTCGGAAGCGAGAGGTTGCGAGTTCGACCCTGGGTCAGGGCGTTAGCAATTTTCTCCCCCCTTTCCTAACCTGGTGCACTTACCTTGATCGTGGTGTGGGGGCTTGTGTGCCTTGACAACCTCCGGGGCTATGTCGGCGGGGACCTCGTGTCCCTGGTAGGTCCAACCATGCCGAACAGATCCGCGTGAGGTAGAGGCCAGACTAAAATGTGTACCCTGGTCCTCCAGGTTGGGGGTTCAGCTTAGGGCCAACAACTCTAACTGGTAAAACCGAGTGAGTTACAGAAACAGCGACAAAAAGATAGCTGCCCTACACGCCACCAGGCGTGAAAGGCAGCGAATTTCCTAACCTAGGTGGTGGGTTCAAGTGCTAGTCTTTCGGATGAGACGAAAAACCGAGGTCCCTTCGTGTACACTACATTGGGGTGTGCACGTTAAAGATCCCACGATTGACAAAAGGGTCTTTCCTGGCAAAATTGTATAGGCACAGATAAAAAAAAAATACCCGTGTGACTTGGAATAATAGGCCGTGAAAAGTAGGATATGCGCCGAAATGGCTGCGATCTGCTGGTCGATGTGAATGCGTGATGTATTGTGTAAAAAATTCCATCTCACACGGCGGCATACATAGATCCCTGCGCCTTGAGTCCGAGTCTGGAGATACGCGCGCGATATAAGACTTCATATAACATAACTTACGTGTGAGTTTGCATGTGTGTAACTTTTGATCATGCGTGAGATGTTTTCCTCCCTTTCTCTGTCCTCAAATGCATTTTCGACATACAATATTATCACACCGTATAGAGTAGGCTAGGGCAAAATCGGTCAAGATTCACTTCCGGGAGCACGCACGGGCAGACGCTTGGTAAGTTTTTTTCCTGTTTTCTCAAAGTAAACCCCGTTTTACACCCTGTGCTGCACCCGAGCGTTTGTAGACAGATGTCAGGTAACGTCTGCTATAATTTTATGATGGCTGATGCTGTATTTGTGGCAAAAACTTGCAATGAAATCGTCAGTCGGGAGCTAAAGTCCGGATGCGGACCAGATTTGGATGGCTACGGTCAAGATTGTTTACTTTTTAGGACCATTTTCGTCTGTTGTCTCGTTATATTTTGCACTCTGGCATATTCACGCATTAAACCTAACGCTCTTCTCACTTTTTGCATCAATAGAAAATCTATGTCCGCTTTAGATCTCCGTACTTGGGCATCAGCATTCACTTTATTCATTGAAGGCTAAAGTCCATCTCATTTCAGCCCAGAACAGCTAAAGGGCTAAAGTCCAGAACAAAAAGATAAAGAAGTCTTTGTGTTTGATTTATGCGTGCTATAAGCCCAGTTTGATTGGTGTGCAATGTATGACATACTCTTGAGAAAACACAGCAATGTTTTTGCATTGTAGGGGATGGGATTCAGCCCTTTCATTTGTCTGGATAGTTCAAATGTTTAACATTGTGCGAGGTTTTGCTTTTTGCAGATGGCTGATTTATCAGTACTTACTTTAGACAGCTTCCTCGACTGTTCCGAGGAAGTTGTGCCAGGAACGGTCCAATAAGATGTCAGTGTGCCGGCGGAGACTGACCAGACTGACCAGGAGCCGGGAGAACCGAAACATACATCCACCCCACACAAGGCGCATTTGTGTGGGGGCTGTGGACGTCAGTACAAAACTGCCAGCAACCTCCACAAGCACGCCAAGATGGCACATGGGTCTGGGGATGGGCTAACGTTTGAATGTGAACAGTGTGAAAAAGGCTACATGGAACGTGTGTACTTCGAGGCGCACTCCAACAGGCACAAGAAAATTGCACCCCATACATGCCCAACACCAACATGTGGCAAAGCATTCAAGAACATGGTGTGCTTGAAACGACACATGAAAGTCTGTGGTGTCAAGGAACCACCATCATTCCAGTGCACGGATTGTGCTAAAACCTTCCCCCGCAAGACTTACTTGACACAGCATATGAACAGTCATAATGACCTGCCTCAGCACCGCTGCCTCACCTGCCTCAAAAGATTTAAACACCAGTCGACAGAAGACCCTGGTCTTTCAAGCGAGCTGCAGCTTTTAGCCACAACGGTACAAAGTCGTCCTCTTCTTTTTTGGGGGGGGCCTTCGGGACTCGCTGCGCATGCTTCATATTTGAAACTTTTGCTAATTAGCAAATGTTTCCCTGTTTTTTCATCAATGGTCAATTGACGAAATTTGGGCTGTTTATCTGAATGATTTGACTCCAGGTGTTCTTTGACGACTCTGATTGAGTCAAATTTGCCCTCGCAGTAGTAGCATCTGATGTCCATCAGCTGGAACAAGGAACAACACATTCTTAAAATAGTTATACCCATGCTATAGTGAAAGCAATGTTTTGGCATTTCAACATCAAGCCAAGAGTTCAAAGGGTGAAATTCAAACTGAAGACCCCCATCAGCACATTGAGGTATACAGAAATGCGCTTTATAAATGCTATTAATTCTTTTTCTTCTTCTTCTTCTTCTTCTTCTTCTTCTTCTTCTTCTTCTTCTTCTTCTTCTTCTTCTTCTTCTTCTTCTTCTTCTTATTATTATTATTATGATTATATTAGTAGTAGTAGTAGTAGTAGTAGTAGTAGTAGTAGTAGTAGTAGTAGTAGTAGTATTACTACAATGCAAAGACATTGCTGTGTTTTCTCAAGAGTATGTCATACATTGCACATCAATCAAACTAGGCTTATAGCATGCATAAATCAAACACAAAGACGTCTTTCTCTTTTTGTTCTGGACTTTAGCCCTTTAGCTGTTCTGGGCTGAAATGAGATGGACTTTAGCCTTCAATACATAGTGCAATGAATAAAGTGAATGCTGATGCCCAAGTACGGAGATCTAAAGCAGACATAGATGTTCTATTGATGCAAAAAGCGAGAAGAGTGTTGGGTTTAATGCGTGAATATGCCAGAGTGCAAAATATAACGAGAAAACAGACGAAAATGGTCCTAAAAAGTAAACAATCTTGACCGTAGCCATCCAAATCTGGTCCGCATCCGGACTTTAGCTCCCGACTGACGGTTTCATTGCAAGTTTTTGCCACAAATACAGCATCAGCCATCATAAAATTATAGCAGACGTTACCTGACATCTGTCTACAAACGCTCGGGTGCAGCACAGGGTGTAAAACGGGGTTTACTTTGAGAAAACAGGAAAAAACTTACCAAGCGTCTGCCCGTGCGTGCTCCCGGAAGTGAATCTTGACCGATTTTGCCCTAGCCTACTCTATACGGTGTGTATTATAGTGAGTTCACTGACCCTGCTTTCTTTGCAATTGCATGCTTCAAGTATTCGTCTAATTAAATCTCGTTACAAGCAACACACCAATGAATGGTAAAGATTGCGAACGCAGTCATAGTCTGCATCGACTGATGGGGGAAATGCAAAGCTGTCACTAAAATGGACAGAAACTGGCATACTGTCACAAAGACAGGCAACAGCCACCGTTGAACAATTGAAATACCTCGTTTCCTCTCCGAGAGATACATCAACTTGTGACAGTCGCCGACAGATTTTTCAAGCGTTGCTGGTCAACATGACGTCGACAAAACACGTGCCTCCCTATTGTCAGCTGACCACACGTCCTTTCTCGCCTCCAGCGACGAAAGAGCGATGAATCAAGGGCAGACAATCGCACAGGGGAGATTATCTACGAGTGTTGTCACAAAACGGTGGAAATCTGTCAGCAAGGGAGGCAGGTGGTAACAAGGAACAGTTGAAAATAAATAGTGTGAACGCTTTTGGGGAGCGTTGTGTTGCTGCTGCTGCTGTTGCTGCTGATGATGATGACGACGACGACGACGACGACGACGACGACGACGACTATTGATCGTAGTGACGATGGTGTTGAAACAGTATATCATGGGCAGTAAGGTCGTCCTTTGAATTGTTGAGCAACGTTTTTTCGCAGAATGTTTTGAATGGAGAACGTTGCGGCAATAATTTCAAGACTAAATTTCAAGACAAACTGGTCTACTTATATAAAGATGACAGTTTTGCGAACATGAGCATCCAGGTAAACACGAGTTTGAAATGAAATTTGAACATAATTATATCTATTATCAACGGCCAGCCTCAAAACAGAACGGCACAACACCATGCAACACAAAACGATAGAAAGAGTTATTACTCAGTCCATCTTGCAAGAAGGGATTAACAGAAATGTTTTAAGATATTTTCGGAATTCGCTGCAATAAGCAGATAGCTGAATTAAACAGTTCTTCGCACCAAAATCAACAAACATTATAATCAGTCCAACCCCATGAAAAACGCGTAAAACTCGTCAAGAGCAGCCCGTGTAATCTGTCTTTTCGCGCATCCGGTAAACGACATAAA
The DNA here is from genome assembly GCF_037325665.1 of Littorina saxatilis. NCBI lineage: Eukaryota > Metazoa > Mollusca > Gastropoda > Littorinimorpha > Littorinidae > Littorina > Littorina saxatilis. Next base: position 50,242,195 of record NC_090245.1, on the reverse strand, counting down.
ACTGTTTTGAAAGGCGCGAAACATCTTTCACCCCTTTAGCTGCTAGCTTTATCTGGCGTTTACCAAACGATTTATTGGCCTTCGTGCTTGTTTACGAGTTGTTCTAATATAGTTTGTAAACTGATTTCGATAAAAGCTTTGCCTCTTTGCCTCAGACGGAAGTATGTCGAGTAATGATGTAAAATTGTTGCCCCCGTAATCAGCTATACGCTCCTAGTCTAAGCAGTTTTTCTTTTTTTTTGGGGGGGGGGGGGGGGGGCATAGGCACTTAACCGGATATTTGCGTGTCTGTTGCCCAACTTATTTGTCTGATGTAAGTTGTGGATACATTTTTGTTTAAGACAACAACAACAACAAAACCACCACCACCAACAACAACAACAACAACAACAAACAACAACAACAACCACAACAACAACAACAACAAACAACAACAACAACCACAACAACAACAACAAAAATAACAACAAACAACTGATAGGACGTTTAGCTGTTTTTTCACTGCCAACTATAGCCAGTTTAAAGAGTACCGGTCTGATCGATTTTAATCGATTCCTCGCGGATACTACCGCATTTTGTCTTGGAAGTGAGCGAATACAAAACAATATCAATAGATAAATAAATGATAAATAAATAGATACATCAATGCCGAATAAACAAACAAACAAACATCAAGTGCCTCTGTCTGGAACCAAGGCCTACCACTCGACTCTACACAAGCTACCCTCTTTTTCGTGACATAACAGTAATTTAATGTTGTTCTCGAGGCGGCAAATGAACCCTTATCAGTCAACATCAGACTCTTACCGGTGCCCGGCGGCCCATACAGGGAAGCATCGAGTCAATAACTGCACAGCAAGAATCTTTGGCCGTAGAGTCAAGCTCAGAGCGGCAAACGGATGGAACAATACTCGTAATTGTTACCCCAATTTAATTGTGCCAGAATCCGACATGCCAGTTATCTAGTCCTCGCATCGAGTTGCGGAGGTGAAGACAGATACACGCCAATGTTTATGTCGCCTTGTCGGGATCTGTGGAGTCAGAGGCAATTTTCGGAGCTGGAGGTTTTATCTTGCGTGTGTGTGTTAGTGCTTCAGAATGTTTCCTCGGTGCGGTATTTTAGAGGATGGATAAGATACCTGTGTTTACGATTTGTATAGGTTTTTTTTTACTGCTGAACTCGGATTGTAGGTAGCTATTTAGGTTTAAAGACTAGCTGAGAATGATAAACGACCTTACAACCAAAAGAAGAACAGTGATCAGTGGTGCAATTGTGTCATGCAGTTGTAAAGAGAGAGGTAGTTTTGAGCTGGGTAGTTGCGTGGGATTTCAGACGAGTCTGTTCAGCGAATGGCTTAAAATTTAGACTTCACTTATCTCAGTCGAACAGACAACATTGTTTGTGTAGTTTCAGTATAATATAGTTCAAGTTGTACAGAGACAATTTATTACAAACAGGTTTAATTGGCTTGATGAAAAGCGACAACCTGATTCAAGGAGTTGGTCCATTTTCAAGACTTTCGAGTGAACGAACTTGCTTATAATATGAGGTTGTACTATACACTATAATTATACATAAGAATGCATTATTTCGTTTTCTTCCCTTTTTTGGTATGCTCCATCTTTTGTTTGTTAGTTATGTTGTTTGTTTGGTTTCTTTATTTCTGTCTTTCTTTCTTATGAATGAGAAAGCAGAGATTGTTCAATGATTTATTATAATGTAGAGAATATTTAGACCGTTCTACAAAGGTCATTCAACAACACTAGTTATCCCAGTGTCAGCTATACGTGTAATTTGATTCACTGTGCTACAACAGTAATATTTCACGCTCAATGTATAGCATTGTCTCAAAACGAAAGTGATAAGAGTTGTCCGTCCCTGACATAGCCCGCTGTAGTTGGCGGGTAGCCTCCGCCGGTTGTTTTGTTTACGTCCAAAATCGCTTAACGAGAGAAGAAGATTAGTGGTGGAGGGAAACGTTACTGTGTCTGCTGTTCAAACTACGCGGGTAAAGCAGTTGAAGGGCGGATTGTCATGCGGTTCCATTTTGCAAACACAAACCGGAACTATACCTGCTGTTCCAGGGGCGCAACTCTGTTCGACTATCGCGTTAGTTTCGAGACAGTGCTATAGGCTAGCACCTGCAATATTTTTGCAAACAGAACATCACTTTATTGTACAGCTTTTTTTCTCGAGAGTTCTTTGATTCTCATCATGTCCGGTATCTCAGATAATTCAAATGTCTGCAATGTGTGATTTGATTCAGTTTGAAAAAATCGTGAGCACGATCAATTCAAACCGTATTGGATATTACCAATATATTCACAAAGAAAACATCACCTAATTGGGCTGCTTCTTCGATTTCTCGAGAGATTTTGTTTTAACATGTCCGTTGCCTCATATAATTACAGTGTCCGCTATGTGTGATATGATTCACTGTGCTATGTCAGTCATATTCTACGCGCGCGCTCAATACAAACCGTAGGATATTACCAATATATCTGCGAAGAGAGCAACAGCTTATTGAACAGTTTTTTCTTCTCAGATTTCGTGAGAGTTCTTTGATTTTCATCATGTCCGGTGCCTCTTACAACGCCAATCAGACAATTCCCAGCAATACAATACCGCAATTGTTCTAAATTTGTGGTGATCCGATATATTCTCACGCGCGAAATGTCATGCTCTATGCAAATTGAAAGGCCACTTGTATCCGTTCAAGCGAGCGCAAAGTGCGGACCGTTTATGTGAGTATTGTTCTTGTTGTTACGACTGTCTGAGCGTTTCCTGCAAACCGCACTTTACCGCAGGTTCTGTTCTCTGACCGAAGCAATTATGGCGGTATCAGTTCCCGAGATCAAAGACACTCTGAAACACACCCACATCATTAGACCTTGTCGCCGATCAAATCAGCCACAGGGAGAAAAAAGTACACCGCAATATATTACTGCTACGGTCATATGCTTCATTAATTTATACCTTCACTTTTCTCTTTTCGTCCTTTAGAATAAGACCTTCCGTCAACGTGTGAAGTGCCCAAATTAAACCTCAAGCAAACTAAGGATATGAGCATTCACGTTTTTGTTTGGTTTAGAAAACGCCGCACCTTTTGACAGCGCTGGGTTTTCTTTTATACCTGACCAAATTGGTTGAAGACTATGACAGGAGCACATTTCATAATTCTCTCATGCACAGCCTCGACAAGAAGCGACGAGAAAGGAAGGAGGGGGGAGGATGGGGATGGGGAAGAAAGGGGCAATATCATGCGGAAGGTGAAAGGAGGGGGATATTTTGATTGCCAAGTCAGCAACAGATCGGTTAATATAGCTTTTGTTCGCCCGTCTCAGAAATCGACATCAGAGCGAAACTGACAAGGCGGCGGGGTGCCGAGTTTTTGTCTGAAATTAACAACCCTTCTTTGCCTCGGTCAGCCTTCTAAGGCCCGGCGACATTGTTGCCGAGACCGGGAAATCAATTTCACGACCAAAGCGTGAATTCAGAATCTTTGACGCCCCTTATACGCTCGAAGCCTCCATAATGGTGCCAGTCACATCTGAATAATGGCGCATGCACACTTCGTCGTAGGAGGTTAAATGAGGTGTGGTGGGTTATTAAAAGGTGGTAGAAAAAGGTTGTTGTTTTGTCACACCTTGTGTGGATTTTGACCGATGACAGTCTATTGGTTACCGAGAAGGTTGAAGGGATGTGCACGTGGTACCCGCACACCTATGCGGCTCAAACTTACACATGCGTGCTTCCATAAAACACACATACACACAAACACAAACACACACACACGCACAAACACACACACATACACCCACACACACACACACCCACACACACATACACACACACATACACACATACACACATATATATATATATATATATATATATACATACGCTCACACACACACATACACACACTAACACACACACACACACACACACACACACACACACACACACACACACACACACACACACACACACACCCTGACCATGCATATATTCCCAGTATTACGAAAAACATGTAATCAAATATTAACTTAAAGTAAACAAAATAGAGGAACAAAAAGAGTAGGGTCTTTCAAACCAAAGTCCCGATTTATTTCGCTCAGCATCACCGTCTGTCCGCCCTCATATATCATAAATGGAACGTCTGTGTCGAAACAGAATTCGACAGATAAGCGCAAAAAAAGCACACTTCTTCCAATTTGATCTCCAAACACCAGTAGTTTGCTCACTACAATTGTATTCACACATCATGATCGACTTTCAATAACCCCCCTCACATGCAGCCCAGAAGGAAACTGACGAAGACATCTCAAGCAGCATAGTTACGTGCACACACAAGTGCATACACAGACACCCCTCAATTACAAGCCGAGGTGCAGACAGACAGATACAGACAGATACAAAGATTCAGACTGCAGAAGGCGGTCCTCCCAGCGATGCTTACAACGTGGCAAATGAGACAAGAGTCTGTGGAGGTGCCGACACCTTTTGTTTACAGGCACAATACCCCGTGTGCGCTGATTGGGGAACATAGGAGTTAACGTGTTTCACGTGCCGCTATATGGCGACACAGTGCCAAAGACCTTTGTCTGTGAATCCTTAATGGGTATGTTTGAAGTTTAACCGCTTATTTTAGACGGCAGCTTTACCGGCGTAGAGCTACAGCGCCTCTGCATGGTCTTGTGTTGGGGTCTATGGTTTTAAAGTAAATACATGTATAATGTTATATGTTGGTACTGATTCCACCCAAATCGGCCATTATGCATAATATCTCCGCATCCTGTGCTTATCACAACACGTATGGTAGAGTGTGCTGTTCCCTCTGGCACACAGTTATTTGTGCAGTGTGTATGTCTCGTGTCCATTGCATAGACTGTACTGTTTTGATTTCTATCGTTTTAAGCCATACTGTTCCAATGTCTCTAATATCACCATGTTTTTTTTAGCATCCTCTGCTCATCAAAAAAGATCTCACACTTGTTGGTGTTTGCCTGTATCATGTCAGTGGAACCAACGCCTCAACGAAAGTGTCTGGATCTTCTAAAGTAGTCGCCTTCTCGGTATTTTAGAGCGCGCAGAGCCTCCATACGCAATCAGAAGCTCTTGTGTACCAAAGCCTTTGAAGTTGACGTGGCTTTGGTGAATTAATATTTGGATATAAGGCTCTGACGTGGTTATGAAATTGGTTCCAATCCCACCAGGGGTACCCACATCATGATTGAGTGTGTGTGTTGATGAAACTGAGTTGGGGTCTATCGCTTTAATGTGGTTATACGATTGGTTCCAATCCCACCCACATCAGCCTGGTCTCTCAGCATCCTGTGCTCATCATGACACTCGTGATAGAGTTTGCAGTGCTCTCTGTTTGTCTACTTCATGTCAATGGAAAGGTAATTACTCCACGTGTAGCCACCGCAGATCTGATGGCCGGCCAGATCTCTCTCTCTCTCTCTCTCTCTCTCTCTCTCTCTCTCTCTCTCTCTCGCTTTCTCTGTATCCTCCCTCCTCTCTATCTTCTCTGTCTTTGTCTCAGAATCTCTCACTTGTTGTCTCTGTCCCTCTCTCTCTATGAGGCCACTCTCTGTCTATTTGTCTGTCTGTCTGTCTGTCTGTCTGTATGTATGTCTGTCTGTCTGTCACTCTCTCTGTCTCTGTCTCTGTCTGTCTCTCTGTCTGTCTCTGTCTCTGTCTCTGTCTCTCTCTCTCTCTCTCTCTCTCTCTCTGTGGCGTCTCTCTCTCTGGCTCTGTCTGTCTGTCTGTCTGTCTGTCTGTCTGTCTGTCTCTCTCTCTGTCTATCCCAACCTCTCTCTTCTTCCTCTCTCTCTTGTATTTACACTCTCTCCCTCTCCCTCTCTCTATCACCCTCTCTCTCTTTTTCTTTCTCTCTCTCTCTCTCTCTCTCTCTCTCTCTCTCTCTCTCTCTCTCTCTCTCTCTCTCTCTCTCTCTCGGCGTCTTTGTCAGTGTCTCAAGTGTTCTTTGTGCCTCGATCCACCACCACCATTTACCTCCTCCACTATTTTCTCTGATCGTCTTGGAGCTTGTTAGCGAAGGCGGAAAGAGGAGGAGGGAGGTAAGGAAAGATAAAATAAACACAGCCATCGCGGGCTCGTGTGATATCTTTATTCAGTAACGCTCCACGCAAAGCTTTTCAACACTCATTCAGACCGCCTAGGAAGAAATTGCACTCACAGAAACTGGCTTACGTTTTGCTCCTCAGTCTTTGACTGATGTTTCCGTTATTGCCGGACTTTCGAAGTTTCTTTGCTTTTTTTGTTATTTTGTGGCTTTTGTGTGCGTGATTGTGTGGGGGTGGGGTGGGGGGGGGGGGAGGGTGTGTGTGTATGTGTGTGCGTGTGTGTGTGTGTATGTGTATGTGTGTGTGTTTGTGTGTGATGTGTGTGTGTGTATGTTTGTGAGTGTGTGTGTATGTATGTATGTGTGTGTGTGTGTGTGTGTGTGTGTGTATGTGTGTGTGTGTGTGTGTGTGTGTGAGTGATGTGTGTCTGTGTGTCTGTGTGTTTGTGTGTGTGAGAGAGAGAGAGAGAGAGAGAGAGAGAGAGAGAGAGAGAGAGAGAGAGAGAGAGAGAGAGAGAGAACTTTGAACTTTGAACTTTATTTATTTATCGAGGGTAACAGAATAAGCAATGTATACATGCTTTTTTTCATCCGGCCCTCGCCCATTGAGGGTAACTCGATTAATAACAAGAAGAAATAGAAGTTAAGTTAATTACAATACAATGTATATAATTAACATGTCAAAAAATTAAAAAGACATTTCAAAATGCATTATGAAAATCAAACAATGATGAATATTATCACAGAATGATTTACTTGTTTCCAAGAGAAACAGCATGTAGAGTTCCTTGAAGGACGTTTCACTGAATTGCATTTTAATTAAATCAGGAATTAAATTTAATTTAATTAAAGAGAGAGAGAGAGAGAGAGAGAGACAGAGAGAGAGACAGAGACAGACAGAGACAAACAGATACAGACAGACAGACAGACAGACAGACAGACAGACAGACAGACAGACAGAGACTGAAAAACAGAAAGAGCCAGACACAGGGATGAGAGGGAGGGGGTTAAGGAGGGAGAGAATTGTGCATGTTGCATGTTTCAAAGTGTCCGTGTGGTAATCTTGATGCAGGATTAGCCACCTACTGAGCTTATTCTTGTTCGCTCCTCCAAAGCGACTGCTTGCTCTCTGTATGTCTCTCCACCTCTGTCTCTGTCAGTCATTCAGTCAGTCTGTCTGTCTGTCTGTCTAACCGTCTGCCTGTCTGTCTGTCTCTCTGTCTGTCTGTCTGTCTGTCTGTCTGTCTGTCTGACCGTCTGTCTGTCTGTCTGACCGTCTGTCTGTCTGTCTGACCGTCTGTCTGTCTGTCTGTCTGTCTGTCTGTCTGTCTGTCTGTCTGTCTGACCGTTTGTCTGTCTGTCTCTGTCTGTCTGTCTGTATGTCTGTCTGACCGTCTGTCTGTCTGTCTGTCTAACCGTCTGCCTGTCTGTCTGTCTCTCTGTCTGTCTGTCTGTCTGTCTGACCGTCTGTCTGTCTGTCTGTCTGACCGTCTGTCTGTCTTTCTGACCGTCTGTCTGACCGTCTGTCTGACCGTCTGTCTGTCTGTCTGTCTGACCGTCTGTCTGTCTGTCTATCTGTCTGACCGCCTGTCTGTCTGTCTGTCTGTCTGTCTGTCTGTCTGACCGTCTGTCTGTCTGACTGTCTGACCGTCTGTCTGTCTGTCTCTCTGTCTGTCTGTCTGTCTGTCTTTGTCTCTGTTCGGGGGTGGGGGCGGGGTTGGGGGGGGGTCAATCGCACCAAACAGCTTGTCGACTGACTGAAACAGCAACAAACAAGAAACACCGATAACCAGTACGCTGCACTGAACACGACCAAGCGAACAAAAGACATCAAACCAAACAAAGCATAATACAGCCATCCTTTGCCAGAGTAAACCATGCTTACAAAGCACATCAAAAGCAAACAAGAAAAAGTGATATCTTGCGCTGCAGTGAACACAATCTAGTGATCAAAAGAAATCAACATAAACAACGCATAATACGGTCGTCTTTTTCAGGATAAACCATGCCTACCAAGCACATCGAACACGAATCACAGGAAGCCAGGCCGGGCGACTTGCAATGAAAATCAACATCATGATCAGGAGTCGTCAAAACCTGGATCGGCTTTGTCCTGCATACCGAACGCAAATCTCCGTCACCCAGCACGGTATGCTGCTTTATTTCACGCCCAAAAGAGTAAGGTAAGGTAAGGTAAGGTAAGGTACGGTTAGGTAAGGTAAGGTAAGGTAAGGTAAGGTAAGGTAAGGTAAGGTAAGGTAAGGTAAGGTAAGGTAAGGTACGGTACGGTAAGGTAAGGTAAGGTAAGGTAAGGTAAGGTAAGGTAAGGTAAGGTATATACACACAACAACAAACCCACACATATAAAAAAGAATATTTCTGCGACTGAGGATTCCACTTTGTGAACGCCAAGAAGATAACAACAAGAAGAGGGTTTCGCTAAAAAAAAAAAAAAGAGCGACAGAGAGAGAAAGAGAGAGAAACAGGGAGAGAGAGAGAGAGAGAGAGAGAGAGAGAGAGAGAGAGAGAGAGAGAGAGAGAGAGGGCAGAGAGGGATGGGGAGAGGCAGAGACAGAGAGAGACAGAGAGAGGGAGAGAGAGACAAAGAGAGAGAGAGAGAGAGAGAGAGAGAGACTGACAGAGAGAGACAAAGAGACAGAGACGGAGAGAGAGAGAGAGACAGAAATAAAACAAAGAAAGGCTGGGGGCGTGTTGGTTTTTATCCCCTTAAATCCATACACACGCAGGGTGCAGGTTATTACAGCCTTAAACTGATGGAGCAGTCAAAGTTCAAAGGGATTCAAATAGGGCCGCTCGACCCTTCTCAAATCCCCTTAGATCGTAAAACCTTCCAATGTTTGATCATCAACACAACCGCATGGATTACGAACATATCAAGGATTATGGAGACATCAAAATCCTGGTCCTGCTGATTTGTGAAGAAGGCTGGATCGAAAGAGCTGTATTTGGCCTGCCCAACTGCAAGCATCTCCGGTCTCTGTGCTGTGCAGAGATGCTGTCAAACAAAGCTTCGAACTTGTTTACTTTTCTTTCGTTGTTGTTGTCTTGTTGTTTTTGTCGTTGTTGCTGTTGTTGCTGTTGCTGTTGATTGTGTTGAGCTGAAATAGGGATGTTGTCAAATTGTCAAGAGAATGCCAACAGTTCTATCCCATAATTAAATTAATTGTATGTTATGTATGTAACAAGGATATTGAATGAATCCATACTTAAACTAGATATGAATGTGATATGGAAGTATACCAATGAGATTGACAAGTTCAAGATAATCTTGGGCACTGACAACATTTTACTCTCAGTTCGCACTATTTTCCCAGCAACATTGTTAGTTACACCATGTAAGCCGAGTCGTCCGCGTTTCTGGAATAAATCTTTGCAACAGTATACGTTGACAGTTTGTATTAATTTTAGATACCTTACAGAAGAACGAACCTAAACAAGAGAAAGAAGGAGAAAAGCGCAAATAAGAAGATGGAGAAAAAAAAGAAAGATGACGTAAAGGAAGAAAATGAAAAACTTGAGAAGAAATGGGAAGAGGAAGAGGACAGAGCTTTGCCACACAGGAGCGAGCTGCTCAAAGTCAAAGACAGTATCAGAACAAGCCACATTCTCGGGATTCGCTGTGTTTGTTCAACATAGGATCTTGAGACTCGGTATAGTGGGAACCAATACTTGTTGAAAAAAGAAGGCAACTCGCAGAAATCACTGTCGAACACGTGTCCCGATGTTTTGAGAACCAACAAGCAGAGTACCACTTTTCCCCACACTTGCTGCTTCCCCCTTCTGGTAAAAGCGAACAAAACACTAGTTAACGATGCTTATGACGGAATCGGAGCCTGCTTTTTATGGTTTCATTGACGCGCAACACGGCCATGTCTGTAAACACGCCATCGCCTCGACCCCGTCGACAAACCGAAATCGGACAGGGTTTTAAAGTATCAAAATACTGGAACACAATACAACTAGTTTTTGTTTGGGAAGGTACGGGCATGTCGACGAGTCCCCGAGGAGAGTCGACGAAGCCATTCAAAGTAGGTTCAGCGTTTCTGTTTCCCCGTGTAAGAAAGTGTTTTATCGTCCCTTTCTTCTGGGTAAGAAGTGTTTTAGTGGCGACTGTTCTGGGGAAAACACAGCCCTGTTTATAGTCCTTTGGGATTTGGACAAACGGTTAAAAGCGTTGACGTTTGTTCCGGATAGAATCGTTTCCTCCCAACCAAAACTAAAGACCGAGCATCGGTGTTGCTGCTTGAACTATTTAACGTATGTCACTGATGATGGTGGTTACGCGAGAAAAAAGTTCAGAAATACTGACGTTTGCCACTGTATTACTTTCATGAAGTGGATTGTAGTGTGAATAAGGTGTTACTATTCTGTATACGTGTTCTGCCCTATCTTATTACACTGACTTCAATCTTCACACTAAAACACTCCAACACAGAATTTTGGGAGGATGCAGACTTATTATTTCCTCACACAAAATATAACACAATTCATCACCTAAAGAAACAACATCAATACCAAACAACTTCTCATCCACACCGTTCTTACAATCTCTCTACACTCACTCCACACACGGGATTAATAATATAAAGAAATTATTTCAATAATTAATTACTGCACAAGGTAAAGTGTTGACAGACACTCACGAGTTCGTAACACGGCTCACTATATGTCGTCATTTACACCTCCTTGTGCCGCTGAAACCACGTAGACGATGAATTTCCAGAAACTCTCCTTTTAGATGCCAACATGCACCCTTCACATTTCTCCCCGAGAAACACTTTCACCTTTCACGTTTCTCCCCGAGAAACACTTTCGCCATTAACGAAAAGAACCGTCGTCTCTACGACCGGTGATGATGGAGACTCCTCCGTCCAGCCATCTGCGCCGATGTGGTCTCTCTCTCCACCATCGTCACGCCTCTTCCGTGTGAGGTCCGTCCCTCGCTCACGCTCATGAATTCTCGTCATGGAAACTCCTAAAGAATTAACCCAAGTCTTAATACAACATTCTCTTAAACCATCTCCTCTTCCTAAACTAAAGTCATGTAACATCTCTCTCGTTCATTCTACATTCACATTCCGTCCACAGTCAATATCCAAACTATACTTCATCCATGAATCACTTAATCCACTACTGACACTACCATACATAGTATCACTGTCTTAAACATAACATAAATGCGTAACAACAATTATGTTCAAGAATTTACCAACAAAAACCATAATACACTCACAACAAGAATTCTCTTAAAACTTCACACTAGACTTTAGTGCACTTTGTATACCCTTACATTTACATTCCAGCTATGTATTCAAGCTTCAATAATATACAACATAGTAAAGCATTTACCTTAAGAGACCCGTCTCTTGAAAGAGTGTTTGTCCCCGACAAACCGGACAAACGCCAGACACCTTGCTCTGTCGAGCATCTTCAACGTTGTGACGTTATTAAACCAAAACCAGCTACATTTCTCAAACACAACTCATGTCAAACCAGGGTTTTCTCGTGCAACACACGAAACCCGCGATATCGCTTCAAACGTGTCCTAGCATATCCCAATTCAATCTTTAGGGAGGTTAAAATCACGACGTGCTTCACATCACAACTCTCCTACTCACATCTTTGTGACAATTACCACCAGCCATCGCTTATATATGAATAGTAAATGAATAATAAATTGATGAAATCAAGAATGTATAAATTGGCTTCAAATTATTTGATTGAAAGTATAATAAACTGTTATATTAATAAACTTTTCTTACACCTCGGAAAGAGAAACAGGAGATGCAAAAGACTGTAAGGTTTTGTTTTTTTAGACACACGGTCAGTGTCAGTGAATACCTCAGTGAACAGAGAAATATGGGCAAACACATCTAATGAGCGTTACTATAAGAGTGGTCAGAACGACCATGCAGAGCTTCTGAGCCCTCCTCGCCCAATCAACTTACCTGAAACAAGGTTATGGAAAAAAGGCACTTTGCAAGGCTCACAAGCTCTGAGAGGTGAATGACTTGCAATAGAGGCTTTGTCCTCTCTCTCTCTCTCTCTCTCTCTCTCTCTCTCTCTCTCTCTCTCTCTCTCTCTCTCTCTCTCTCTCTCTCTCTCTCTCTCTCTCTCTCTCTCTCTCTCTCTCTCTCTCTATCTATCTATCTATCTATCTATCTATCTATCTATCTATCTATCTATCTATCTATCTATCTATCTATCTATCTTTCCCTCTAACTCTCTCTCTCTATCTCTCTTCATCTCTCTTATTCTCCTCTCTCTCTGTCTCTCTTAGTCTCACTCTCTCTCTCTTCCTCTCCTCTCTCTCTGTAACTCTCTCTCTCTCTCTCTCTTTCTCTCTAACTTTCTCTTTCTTTCTCTCTATCTCTCTTCCCCTCTCTCATTCTCTCTCTCTCATTCTCTCTCTGTGTGTCTCTCTCTCTCTGTCTCTCTCATTCTCTGTCTCTCTCTGTCTCTCCTCCCCCCCCTCTCTCTCACTCTCTCTCTCTTTCATTCTCTTTCATTCTCTCTCTCTCGCTCTCTCTCTCTCTCTCTCTCTCTCTCTCTCTCTCTCTCTCTCTCTCTCTTTCTCTCTCTCTCACCGCCCTGATATGGCCCTTCGTGGTCGCCTGGGCGTTAAGCAAAAAAACAAACAAACTCTCTCTCTCGCTCTCTCTCTCTCTCTCTCTCTCTCTCTCTCTCGCTCTCTCGCTCTCTGTCTCTCTCTCTCTCTCTCTCTCTCTCTCTCTCTCTCTCTCTCTTTCCCTCTCCCTCTCCCTCTCAATCACGCTCTCTCTGACCCCCTCCCCTCGAACGCCTGTAGTCAAAAACGCATCATCTCAATGAAGAGATTCTCACACAGACACAGACACACACTAACATAGAACTAGGATCACCAAGCAAGCGAACACAGCAACAGCAAGGTGATTCACGTCACCAGCCTCTTCCAATGTCGAGTTTTGCACGTGCAGCTTAGCAGCAAGTGCACATAAATTTCAGTTTGATGTTGCTGTGCCGACGGCTTTACGCTCTCCCAGCTGCTAAAGACCCAGGAGGTCATGGCTAGTCGGAATCAGCGGTGAATACACTGGGCTATCTGTGTCGGTGATCGTGTGTCTTGGTGTGCATGGTTGGTGACCCTTTAAGGTCAGATGTCGAATCGATAAGTGAGCAGGTTTAAACTCCACTCAGCCTCTGCCTGTGTGTACTGTAGATTCGTGCGTAGGTGCTATTGTGTGTTTGCAGATTCGGACGGTTTATGCCTTCCGCCAATTCTCTCTCACTCGCTTCAAACGCAAGAGCATCAATAACAACTCAAACCTTGCACACAAATTCACAACATTTACCTGTTGTCCACCCTCATCCACTCACAGTAACCCACAACGAAAACACACCGAAAATCAACTTTCTCCAAATTACCCTCGGTCAAATTACCCTCAGTCAAATTACCCTCAGGACGAATTATGCGAGCTGTACGTCGATCCTATCCTACCAAGGTGAAAGTTCAAAAGCAAACCCACAACGGCAACAACGAGCAGCCAGCATTAGTATTATTGACAAAATAATGCTTATTATTGAAATTTGGAAGAAAAAAATGTATCTTGTATTTTATCAAACATTGAAATCACTGTAGTCTATTTTATAAGTTTGTTTTTTTAAATTCTTCGTAGCAAAATTATGTTTGCGACAAATGCTGAAGACCAGGCTTCATTGCTACGTCTTTTGTTGCCCACCAATGCTTCGCGTACTGCGGTCTACCAGGCCAGGGGAGAAAAGGGAAATAAGAAAGAACAAAACAAAAAGTAAAGAACAGCCACCACATCACACCGCATCGCATCTCGTCAGAGCTGCACGTGCTTGAGTCGCGCGCCTTGTGTAAAACGCTCCCGCGCGCTAGAGGGCGCCACTCGACGTAAGTTAATCTCCAACCCTGAAACCCGGTCTTCAAGTGTTCGCTTCCTCTCTCGGCCCCGTCCTAATGGGCGCAAGCCGCACCGTGAAACTTGAGGGGTTGGTGTGTGTGTGTGTGTGTCTTTTTTCTCTATTTTGTTTCTATTTTTTTAAGGTGAAATGCATATTGGGTGCTGTTGAAGAGTACAGTCGTAAAACCGATTCACTCAGTAAATGACTTTTGTAAAGGATGTCGAGGTTTATGTGAATGTCAGTTGAGGACGGAGGGGTGGGTGGGTGGGTGGGTGTGGGGGCAAATTAAGCCAGGATATGGATTTTAACGGGTGTGTGTGTGTGTGTGTCAGTGTGTGTGTCAGTGTGTGTGTGCCCAGTGTGTGTGTGTGTGTGTGTGTGTGTCAGTGTGTGTGTGTGTATGTATGTGTGTGAGTGTGTTTGTGTGTGTGTGTCAGTGTGTGTGTGTGTGTGTGTGTGTGTCAGTGTGTATGTGCGTGTGTGTCAGTGTTTGTGTGTCAGTATGTGTGTGTGTGTCAGTGTGTGTGTGTCAGTGTGTGTGTGTGTGTGTGTGTGTGTGTGTGTGTGCTGAGCACAAGCATATGGACACATTTCTGTATGCTTGGCTCATTGTATGTGCGTGGGTGTAGATGTGAAGTACAGGTGCCAGAATGGTCATCATAGTTTGAACAGATTGCTCAGGTGCGTACTGAATCATCAGATGTTTTTCTTCTGAATGTCAGTGTACGCATTATTTTTTTCATGATCTGAATGCAGGTGCTCTTTGCGTGTTAAAACCAAAATATACCATCATGCAGACACCATTAACACCCACCCTTGCACTCTCGCGAACGCTCAAATGCACACACACACACACACTTACCCCTTCAACACTGACACACACTCGCAGAGGCAAACAATATAAAATCAAAGATTACCTTGAAAAACTAAACAAATTTTTTTTTAAATAAAGAAAAAAAAGAATAGAATTAATACAATATATTTATGAACTATCAAAAGCAAATAAACTCAAATAACGGTGGAATAGAATTGAAATACACTATTGAATGCTTGCCCGTATGCAATTCTCAACATTCTTCTTTGTGTTCCAACAACATCTTTCTTTACCCTTTATGGTCTGTCAGTTTTTTTGTGTTTTTTTTCTTTTTCTGTGAGTAACATTTTACAGCGTGCTAACATAGCTTCTCCCACCGCGAAGATTTATTGCAAACAACGAAACGAACAGGTTCACAGAAACTTTTCGACAACCACAC
This sequence comes from Littorina saxatilis, assembly GCF_037325665.1. Lineage (NCBI taxonomy): Eukaryota > Metazoa > Mollusca > Gastropoda > Littorinimorpha > Littorinidae > Littorina > Littorina saxatilis. Next base: position 50,226,918 of record NC_090245.1, on the reverse strand, counting down.
AAAAAAGTATGTCTGCTCTTTACATTCGCCTGTTAAGCAACGTTGACTCTGCAGCTTTCATCTCCGTAACATATCCCTGAGGAACATTACTCCTGATGTGCATTCAATAAGTGATTAAAACTGAGATGCTTTCCTTAATTGCTTTTAGAGACAGGTGCAGTGAGTAAAGAGCGAAAACAGCGGAATGGAGTAGGTCAACAAGAGAAGAGAAGAAGGAGAGGATCGAGGGTAGGGGGGAAGCGTAGGCGTTGAAAAATGTTTGTTTTCGGAAAAAAACGTGACGACAATAACGCTTAAGGAGTCAGCTGCTTGTTTGCTAACGCTGGAACCACAACTCTTTAAGATAATTAGGAACGCTTTTTTGTTGCTAATATTCCGTCACAAGGCCCCTAGACACATTACCGTCTTTGCAAGAGTACTGCATTTTTGTCGAATCTTGTTCTTCCAAAAGTCGATGTTTCATTTTGCATACTGCTCTGTCTGCCAACAAAGAAACTGAGCTCAACAACGCCCTCCAACAGGTTGCTCAGAACCGAAGGGTCGTGCTTCAGTGGGTGCCAGCTCATTGTGACATAGCAGGACACGAGGCTGCAGACAAACTTGCCAAGGAAGGTGCCTCAAAGGAACAGTTCACGTCCCAGCTGCAGTACAGGGAAAAAAAGACAATCATCAAAAACAAGAGGAAAACCAGAGCGGAGAAAGATGACTACCACCTGCTCCAACGTGAAGAACAAGTCGTCCTACTCAGACTCCGCACTAGACATAACAGACTAAACCATCATATGGCCACAAAGCTGAAGCTAGTTCCCTCCCCCCCTATGTCCGTGTGGCCGAGTGGTAACGCACTTGCGCTCGGAAGCGAGAGGTTGCGAGTTCGACCCTGGGTCAGGGCGTTAGCAATTTTCTCCTACCTTTCCTAACCTAGGTGGTGGGTTCAAGTGCTAGTCTTTCGGATGAGACGAAAAACCGAGGTCCCTTCGTGTACACTACATTGGGGTGTGCACGTTAAAGATCCCACGATTGACAAAAGGGTCTTTCCTGGCAAAATTGTATTGGCATAGATAAAAATGTCCACCAAAATACCCGTGTGACTTGGAATAATAGGCCTTGAAAAGTAGGATATGCGCCGAAATGGCTGCGATCTGCTGGCCGATGTGAATGCGTGATGTATTGTGTAAAAAAATTCCATCTCACACGGCATAAATAAATCGCATAAAAAAAAAATCCCTGCGCTTAGAACTGTACCCACGGAATACGCGCGATATAAGCCTCATATTGATTGATTGATTGAAGAATCAGACAGCAGAGCACATCCTGCAGGCTTGTCCATACCACAGTGCTCTGAGGGACACCACCTGGCCAGAGGAGACAGCGCTACAAAAGAAGCTATACGGCCCCAAAGAGGACTTGGAGAGGACAGCACGTTTCGCCCTGCAGTCCGGACTGACGATCTAACAGCGAACGACAAGAAGAAGAAGATGTTGCATACTGAAGAGAGTTGGTGAAGTTTTGTTTCAGTCGCTTTCTGCAAGATGAATGCCATCAACGAAACACCATGACACTGAGAATCAGTCTCGTCCCTGTCACGTACTATCATAGGTTACACAGTTAATGCTGTCTATCTTCCAGAGCAGTGATTTGAGTTGAGTTGAGTCTGAAGAACACGCGCGTGTCCCTGTCTGTTGGTCTGTGTCTGTCTGTCTATCTGTCGTGTAAGTGCGACCGTCTGTTTGTCTGTCTAACTGTCTGACGTTTAGGTGTTTTGTGTGTCTTCACGTTGTGTTGTGTTGTGGTATATCGTGCATTCGTTCAACTATCTGTTGTCTGTTTGTCTGTCTAACTGTCTGACGTTTAGGTGTTTTGTGTGTCTTCACTTTGTGTTGTGTTGTGGTGTATCGTGCATTCGTTCAACTGTCTGTTGTTTGTTTGTCTGTCTAACTGTCTGACGTTTAGGTGTTTTGTGTGTCTTCATTTTGTGTTGTGTTGTGGTATATCGTGCATTCGTTCAACTATCTGTTGTCTGTTTGTCTGTCTAACTGTCTGACGTTTAGGTGTTTTGTGTGTCTTCACTTTGTGTTGTGTTGTGGTATATCGTGCATTCGTTCAACTATCTGTTGTTTGTCTGTCTAACTGTCTGACGTTTAGGTGTTTTGTGTGTCTTCATTTTGTGTTGTGTTGTGGTATATCGTGCATTCGTTCAACTATCTGTTGTCTGTTTGTCTGTCTAACTGTCTGACGTTTAGGTGTTTTGTGTGTCTTCACTTTGTGTTGTGTTGTGGTATATCGTGCATTCGTTCAACTATCTGTTGTTTGTTTGTCTGTCAAACTGTCTGACGTTTAGGTGTTTTGTGTGTCTTCACTTTGTGTTGTGTTGTGGTATATCGTGCATTCCTTCAACTATCTGTTGTCTGTTTGTCTGTCAAACTGTCTGACGTTTAGGTGTTTTGTGTGTCTTCACTTTGTGTTGTGTTGTGGTGTATCGTGCATTCGTTCAACTGTCTGTTGTTTGTCTGTCTAACTGTCTGACGTTTAGGTGTTTTGTGTGTCTTCACTTTGTGTTGTGTTGTGGTGTATCGTGCATTCGTTCAACTGTCTGTTGTTTGTCTGTCTAACTGTCTGACGTTTAGGTGTTTTGTGTGTCTTCACTTTGTGTTGTGTTGTGGTGTATCGTGCATTCGTTCAACTGTCTGTTGTTTGTCTGTCTAACTGTCTGACGTTTAGGTGTTTTGTGTGTCTTCACGTTGTGTTGTGTTGTGGTATATCGTGCATTCGTTCAACTATCTGTTGTCTGTTTGTCTGTCTAACTGTCTGACGTTTAGGTGTTTTGTGTTGTGTTGTGTTGTGTTGTGTTGTGTTGTGATGTGTTGTGTTGTGTTGTGTTGTGTTGTGTTGTGTTGTGTTGTGGTATATCGTGCATTCGTTCAACTGTCTATATTGTTTGTTTGCCTTGTCGGTGCTTTTTGTTCGAGTCATGCAATTAATAATTCTTGACAACTGATTTGTAAACTGGTTTGCTTCAGTGCTTAGTTCTCCCTTGCCATCCACCCCACCCGCGTCTCTCTCTCTCTCTCTCTCTCTCTCTCTCTCTCTCTCTCTCTCTCTCTCTCTCTCTCTCTCTCTTATTTTGTTGATCTTTCTTTGTTTGTTTGGTTGTCGGTTCTGTAGTTTTTTTTCTTTTCCTTTCGTCCTTTTGATTTCGAACATTGAAGGATCGTCATGTCAAATATATTATCTCTTCAACTAAACTATTTGGCAATAAATAGTTACCAATACAGGCTGTGAGTTGTATACAATTAAATATTCCTGTGCACCGAATTACCTTGTAACTCACGCTCTGGCAGAAAAGCAAACTTCACCCTTTCTCACCAGATTTGTATTATGCGATTTTGAAAGAGCAGAATATTCAATTGGACAAAATCACTTACGCCTATAACTTGTACTCTTCAAACTTAACCGTTCTAGCCACAGCACCCGCTGAACCGTTTATGCCGCTTTCTTTTCAAAAAGAAGCAAACAAAATGTGTGACAAAAATATAAAAAAGCATTAACAAAAAATAAAAATAAAAGGGGTGAACAGCATTTTCCGTTCAGCTGTAATCTGCATTCGGGATAGATTATCCAGTTGACTGGCGTCTGCGAAAGACTGAAAGCGACGGAGATCCCCACGAGACTGACTGAGTAAAAGCGAGAGCAGAACAATCCGAAGCCATGCTAACATGATTTATTGTAAGCGTCAACAACGGGGCCCCGCCGTGCGAGGAACAGGTGGATTGAAAAACGGAGAAAACTTGAAGACAGGGGTTTGAAAAAAAAATGAGGGGAGGGTTATGGCGTGACGAGGGGTGGAGATGGGGTGGAGTCGGGTGTACGTAAAGGGGTGTGTGGGTGGGGGGGGGGGATAACTGTGGTGTACGGCTGTGCTTTTGATTGTTGGGGGTTAGGGTGAGGGTGTCTTAGTGTTGTTCCACTTGGCGACTTTTAAGGAGGAGTGAGTGTGGAGGGGTAGGGGGAGGAGGGGAGAAGAGTAAGGGGGGGGGGGGAGTCATTATTGCATATATGCACCTTGACGAGCCTGATTACAAAAGCAGAACTGGCATTTCTGCTCGTCGAGAGGCTACCCCAATCCTACCCCACCCAAACCCAAACCATACCCCCCCCCCCACCACCACCACCACCACCCCCCCTCCGGTCCCTCGCCCTCACCCCCACCCCCATCGTCCCAAACCCTTGTGATTTCTGGTTGAAGGAATATGCCTGGTCTTTGTGGTGTCACACCCTGCACGTTGTGTAGCTGTCAAAGCGATTGGCAACACCTCCTCCCCAGACCCCTAATAGTTATTGACGACTCTGTTTACCCATGTATAAATTTACTCTCTAACCTCTTGGGGGTTTTCTTCTATGGGGGATGGAGGTATAAGCAAGGGGCAGAGGGGTTGGTTGGTTGGTTGGTTGGTTGGTTGGTGTCTCTTTCGCTGATATTGCTATTCGAGACCGATGCAGAGGGGATTGGGGTGGAGGGTTGCATTGAGTCACATGGAGTCTTCTAGCGTTATTGGCAAGTGAGGGTAACAAAAAATGGGAGGTGGGGGGGGGGGGAGAGTAAAAGAAGGAACAGCAGTCCCTGACACCTCGGACAAAACGCTCTTTTGAAAGCAACCGTCAAACTAAACGCCTTATACTCGGGCCCTGAAAACGCCAAACTTTTCTCCTGAGCCGAGAAGGAAGGAGCAAGAAAAGCCACCGCGACATAGAGGTCAACTAGAACACCGTGGTTTATTCAGACCCTAACACCTGTATCAATGCTTTTTAACAGACGTCCATTTGCAGGCTCATTTTGTTGATCTCCAAAAACTTCCCAGGCCAGCCTAGCCGGCTTGTCACGCTTGAGCGGGGATATAGATCCGGAGTCTTTCTTTTCTTTCAAATCACCCCTCTTAGTCTAGCTCCAGACTTTCAGAAAGCCAGGTATATGCACTCGTACCTCGTCCATTACCGTCCGACAAAAAGACCCGCTCAAGCTTTCTCTCCAAGTCGATTATTAACCTTATCAGAAAAGGTCCGATATGAATTCCGGGCAGTTTTTCTGGGAGAAGTTAATCACTTGATTGGGGTCGTTTACAAACTTCTTCCCTGCATGGATCCTGGCATAAAAACGAAGGCCGCAATCGCCGGGCTCCGAACAATGTCAAGGAGAGGAAGAAAGAAAACGCCCGTGTTCATAACCCTTTATCATAAAGTGGAAAGGGATCAGCGAAGCAGAAGGTTATGAAGGTGTTTTGGACGCTTAAGTCTCATCAAAACGGACCGGTACTTGACGGCAAACGACGGTGCTGCTCTTGTTATCAATACAAAAAAAGCAGAGAGGGGGACAATCATTCTTAATTGGTAAGATTGTAGCTGCAAGTCCTCGGCATAATTTTGAGGCATTAACCAAGAAGGAAACAATCGTCAACGAGGTGATGCATAATTGTAAGCAAGCATTAATCATTCTTAGGGAGAAAAAAAGGCTGTTGAAATTCATTTGTTGACCCTATACCCTTCCAACCCGTTTTCCAAGCCTGTCTCCTCTGCTGGTCAGAAAATGGTTCATACACGGTTCATACATCATTCCTGCGGGCGACAGAACACCGGAACTACTTTGCCCGCCATTTGCAATCAGGCCTCATCATGGCTGCCTGCCTTTTGTGTCGGGGCCCGGATGCTTTGGGACGAACCTCGTTCGCCGGGTGGAAAACTGAAACACCCCTTTTCACACCTTGCTGCATGAAAGATTGGCTTCTTCGACCCGGCTTTTAGTGTTGGGGCCGTCTTGAATGGTGGCGAGTTTCCTGCTCGCGAGTTGCCGAAGAGAAGTCATCCATAACGTGCGTATTTAACGCCTGTCATCAAATGATCCGGTCGCTTTGGCGTATAACGCGTGTGGCACTTTGTGTTATTTTGTTCTCGTCCATTTTGAGATGTTTGGACGGAGTGTTTGGAGGTGGGGATTGGGTGGGGCATACGGGGTAGGTGTGTTTGTGTGTGGGGGGGGGGGAGTAAGAGAGAGAGAGAGAGAGAGAGAGAGAGAGTGTGTGTGTGTGTGAGTGCGTGTGTGTGTGTGTGTGTGTGTGTGTGTGTGTGTGTGCCGGGCGCGCAAAGGAGGTAATTACACCACCAGCTTCTAGTGAAACTGATCCTTCTTTGGGTCGTGAGTGTTATGCGCATAGAAAATGCACTGGTTCGGCCCTGCGGGTCCAACCTTGATGAGCAGTTAGCAATGGCTAACCTTTAAGACGGATCGAATTCAAATTGATGCTGTGGATGGACTTTGATGATGATGATAATTATGATTATGATAATGAATCTGGTAAAAGTAGGGTAATGGCAACGATTAATGTTGCGATTTTCTGTCGAAAAAAAATGGCTTCGTCGTTTTTGTTGGGAGCGATTAATTTTGCCCTCCTCCTGTCTGATGCAAATTGCTGAGGCCAGAATTGGTTACAATTGTGATTTTCACGTGTGCTGTCATGAGAGGGATGCGTTTTTTTTTCTTTCCCCAAACATTTATCTTTGATTGGTTGATCTGAATATTACTCTCTCTTTGCTATCGACATGCACACGCTCGCCCCCTCCGCCACCCCCACACACACATCCTCTATTCCAACCAAACACACACATATGCTTGAACGCTGCACCGACTTTCACACAACCGATGCCATGGCTTTCCTTCATCCTGTTTGACCAAACTCGTCTCCTTTTATAGAAGAGTCTGGGGAAGGGGAGATAAAACGACAGCAAACTAGCATCTCGCGACAAGGAGCCAGCTCATCAGCCAGTGATGATTTCACTGGGGACTTGACTGCTTCAATCTGAGCCAGCGTTGTTTGTCTTTCCAGACCCGGGGTCCTCTGCCATGTGCAACGTGTGACTTCAAAAACTTGACACCATCAAGGGATAATACAGTTGGAATTGTTCATATTTTAACACACTTTACCCCGAAACGCTGCGCTCTCATACCCGTTGCGACAACGACAGTCATCAGCGTTCACCATCCAGACCTAAAAACAATTTTCGTTGTTACAGTAGCAGCAGCAGCATCAACAGAAGCAGCAGAGACTGAGATAAACAACATCTGAGCACAATTAGCGATGTAGTCGTAATTATACTAAACTAAACTGCAGAAGTTTTGTTGTGTTCTTGTTCTTGTTTCGCTTCTTTATTTGTCGTGTGGATTTCTCCTGTCCTCTGTCCTTTGGGGTCGTAACCTCTCGACCAGCTCCAGTCCCAAAAAGATCCTCACTGATCCTCAATGGTCTGCTCCTGGCCTGAAGCCACTCTGCGACCCCATTGATTCAGTCCTCTGGGCTAATTCAGCGGGGCTGGCCGGTCATCAGATATGTAAATATTGAGCATTTTCATCAACACTTGTGGTTGCAGTTTAGAGAGGATTCTCGGGACGCTAGCTGTGCTTGCTCTCTGTCTCACCCAAGACTTGATGTTTTTGACGCCGTTGTTGGTTAATCTGTGGTTGAACCGCGCTTTTGTTGTTGGTTTTAAGCGGTTATAGGGGCCGAAGCGGATGAAATCGAGGAGGGTGTGGTTGCATGGTCATTTTGAAACGGGCATGAACTGCTTTTGTTGTTATCGTTACGGTTATCGTTCATGTCCCAGAATGGGTTAAAGAAACACTTTTACTTGAAATTGTTTTAATTTTTTTATTTATTAATTAATGATATTTAGTTAAGGGGTAAATGTGGTCTTCAACTTTGTTTTTGCATTGGTCCGATTGTTCGGGTATAAACTATCCAGCAATTAAATGTGATTGTTTTTTTGTTTTTTTTGTTTTTTACGTGCAAATATTTTTTTCCGCTCAACAATAAGAACAAAATCAGTAACAGCAACAGCAGCGGCAGCAGCAGCATCGTCGTCGTCGTCGTTGTCGTCGTCGTTGTCACCGTTGACGTGATGATCCTCACTCAAATGATGTATTTAGTTCTCATCTTCTTCATTTTAACCAATATCATTCTTACGTTTGGCAACTAATTATTTTAGTTTTAGAAATTAATGTCATTTAATTTATCGATAGATCTGTACCAGAACCCAAAACAGATTGAGTCGTAACATTTTTAAGGACGGAGTACGAGAAGATATGCACACGAGCAACACAATCAACTAGGTACCGGGAGGAAACGACGCGGGTAAATGAACAATATATTGGGATATATAAATTGAAGGGGCGGTGGGGGTGGAGGGGGGGGGAGGACTGCATGGACAGGGACACAGAGACATAAAACATAGACAAAGACGGGGGTGGGACGGAGGGTAGAGCGAGACAGAGACAGAGAGACACAGGCAAAGACAGAGATAAAGCTATGAAACGGAAGCTGCTCCGGGAAGTGGTCATTTGATGAGAGAGCTCTCAAACTTTTTACTGTCCACCGCAGTTGGTCTCGACAGGCCGCGAAGTGTGCCCCTGTGTGCCCCGCGTTCCCCCTAAAGGCACGTTTGTATGGCAGACCGACTGTGTCATAAACAGCAAATAGCGGAGATTTGAGGACTGTTTCCCCAATAAAACGAGAGGAGAATTATGCAGAGAACCTGCGTCGCCGACGACTGTGGTTCTTAGATCATTGCTTTTAGTGACTAGGAGTTTATGAGCGTTTTAAGGAGAGGAGGGTCCAGTAGGCAGGTAGGACATTGAAAATGCCAGGTAAGAAAAGGTTGGGCTTGGTGGGCGTGGCAGTAGATGGGCTGTGTTTCACCGAGCTTCACTGGTTGTATTACCTCATTAGCCAAGGAGGTGATCTCCCTTTGACAGGTGGGTGCTAAGACGTTGGACACGGTCCCCTGATGAACTGTGCATGGAGTCCGTGTAGGCGAGGCTTCGCGGAGGTGACTGCTGCCTCCGGAGCTTGTAGAGATGAGTGGGGCAGAAAGGAGGAAGAGAGATAATATAAATCTTAAAAAAAGAGAGGGGGGCGAGAGAGAGAGAGAGAGAGAGAGAGAGAGAGAGAGAGAGAGAGAGAGAGAGAGAGAGAGAGAGAGAGAGAAAAAAGAGAGAGAGAGAGAGAGAGAGAGAAAGAGAGAAAGAGAGACAGAGAGAGAATGACTGAGAGAAAACAGAGAAAGGAGCTAGGAGAGAGAGGGAGCAAGAGAGAGAAAGAAAGACTGAGAGAGAGAGAGATGGGAGGGGAGAGAGACAGCGAAACAGAGACAGGGAAAGTCATAGCAGAGTGAAAGAGAGAGAGAGAGAGAGAAAGAGAGAGAGAGAGAAATAGAGAGAGAGAGAGACAAAGAGACAGAGAGAGAGAGAGAGAGAAAGAGAGAGAGAGAAAGAGGGAGTAGAGCGGAAGATAATAAAGCAAGACGATGGGAAGGGAAGAAAAAAGGAACTCTATATTTCCGGTGAAAAAAAACAAAAGAAAGAGAGACAGACACAAACGTTCAGAAACAGGAAGTGAAATGTCGATCAAGAAGGCAATGACCTAACACAAAAGAATATTTTACCCCCAAGTATACCCTAATATCAAACGACATAGTTGTACACACGAAAACGTCTTCCTCCAGTAACTATTAATTTCGCAGTCTGTCAGTCTCATCACTCCTCCCTGCATTCAAGTGACAAGTATGCAGAGCCACCCAGCCGAAACTGATCAATCTTCAAGCAAGCAAGGTTC
>NC_090245.1:50204897-50214897 GCF_037325665.1 Littorina saxatilis | reverse complement strand
GAGAGAGAGAGAGAGAGAAAGGGGGGGAAGGGGGACTAGAAAACAACAAAAGAACAATGCACAAGGTTAATCCCCAATCATCAATACACGCTTGTGACCAGTTATACGCCAACTCAACTGACACAGAAACCAACGGTCCGAACCCTTTGCGGAACAGTATAGGGATGAGCAGCATTGCTCAATGAAGACACAGCGACCTATCCACAGGAAAACTAGCAAGATAACACGGTCTCAAGACCGACATCTCCGGCGACAAGATCCGAGGCTGTAAACCAATATTTGAAGACTAATCATGTTTGGGGGTTAGATGAAGCGCGCCTAACCGAGTGTAATCATCGGCAAATTTGCCCCGCAGATTTAATAAGGCGAACTGATCGCTGCAAACACTGTGACAACATTGGGAACTGTTTCTTTTGTTTGCGATGCTGAGGACATTGGGGGAGGAGGGCAGCTTTTGGAAGGATGCTGAAATGAGCCTGAGCAGAAAAGGTTTGGCGATACTGAGGACAATTTGGGCAAGGGCATGGACCTTCAGACGATGCTGAAAGGGAACAGGAGAAGAAGAACGGGCCGGGTGTGGCGGGGTTGGGAGGGGGGGGGGGTGGGCTTTAAGGGGGACCTTTGGCAGAAACTGTTGTCCGCTGGTGTAAGGACAAGGGGGTCTTCCCTGATCCTGTCTCGCTAATGTCGTTTAGGCTCTCGTTGTGCACGTGCTGCTGACTGGAGCGTGAATAGTGTGTGTCTTGAGGAACGCTCCAATCTTTTGCTGATTCTGCCAATCTCCTCGCGCACGCCTGTCTGTGTGTGTGTGAATGCGTGTTCGTTGGAACAACCGAGATTAGACCGACGTGGACATTAATTTGAGGGAATGGGTTTCAGCTTCCTGGATGAGCATTTCTTGTTCTTTTGTTCGCCATATCACGGCGCGGCTTTGATTCCGGTGGGGAGGTTGAAGCTGTCACTGACAATCTGGGAGTGAAGATTGTCAACGTGTTCAAAGGAGCAAGGGTTTGATTTTGCAAGGCTATATCTCAACGGTGCGGGAATATTAAGCGAACTCGTCATCTCCGAGGTATATTGGAATAGCAATTGTGTTTTTTTCCAGAGTAGTAAATAAATGTTAGCTCTAGCAGTCATTTTCTATGCCATAAAACAGCATCACATGCAAAGGGCGGAAACCTTGGAGAAGTTTAATTAAACAAAAAAGTTGTCAGGTCAGCATACACTATTATTATTATTATTATTATTATTATTATGATCATTTTTATGCGCCTAATCTAGATATAGCCCTAGGCGCTTACATATTAATTTCTGCCGTTTGAAATGGAATTTTTCACAGACAGACAGACAAACAGACATTTTTTACACACAATATATAACGCATTCACGTCGGCCAGTAAAGCTCAGTAGCCTATTAGGCGAGCATTCACCTTTCACGGCCTTTATCAGATGAGAAGTGTTAAAACAAAGTGTACAGACAAAACAGTAACAACAAGGAAACAAACAGGGTCAAAATGTATAATCTGTCACTGAGGGGAAAAACATTTGAATTAGAAAGTCATGAGAAAGTAATAATATCTTTGGCAGACACAAATAATATGTCGATCAAGTTGCGCTTTCTTTTTCTTTTTTTTTCTTCTTCTTTTTTTTTAACAAGGGACGTGTTTGTTGCAAGATCTGAGAAACAAAAGGAATTTCGTGCCTGTTACGGTGGGGGAATAAGGCGGACACACATTATACACAGACACGCACACAGCAGATGTGCGCGCCCACGCAGACACACGAGAAAATAGAGGGAGAGAGAATATAGACACGTGCATAATTATACAGACATAGATAAACAGACATACAGACAGCCCACACACACCCACGCACACAATGTTAATTAATGATCTTGTCAAACATATTTCTAAGGACAACAACCCCACCACTTTCCAGAAAAATAGTCTGCATGTAGATATATATCTAATTGTTATCAATATGATCCCATTTTTGTTGAGCAACTTTTGTCACCGTGTCACATTCTTCTTGCAGCAGAGACACGTTAATTTTTGTTCCAACTCTTACAGTATGAGTACAAAGTGGAAGACTACGCTCACTTTGCGAACCTGGTATGTTTCGTTTCACCGCGAGTAGGTCTTAATAGTTTACCAAGGCTAAAACGACAGCACAAGATATACGACCAAACTTCTGCACCCGAAGCACAGACAACGCTATCATTTGCTCTCTTCAGGGTAAGAAAAAAATCGTTGAGCAGAAATGTAATTGAGTGCACTCAGAATGGCCGGTGTATGTACTTGACACAAACTTATGTCGTCTAAGAAGGGCAAACGTCTTCAAGATGTCTGCCGAGCACCCCTGCTGCGAGGCATGCGCATCGGATAAGTGTTTCTACTTCCGCTGCTGTCAACAGGAATATCTGAACACTGCGTGTCATGTTATCTCCGTATACATTTACTTCTATAGGTATCGATTTAATGTTTTGAAGAAGAAAATTGCATCATTGTTTGACTGTCCCTCCAAAACAGTATACGGGTTTCAAGCTCTCTGAATCTGACGTTTTATTCGTGTGATAATAGCCCCCCCCCCCCCCCCCCCCCAAAAAAAAAAAAAGTTGTATGTTTCAGGTAACATGGCTACAACAAATAGGGTAGGTAGGTAGCGATTTTTGTTGTTGTTGTTGTTGTTGTCAGGGTAGAAAATAACTATACAGTGACGCAAAGAGACTGGACTTACTATACAAAGAGAAAGACAACACATTACAAAACAAATGAGACAAAAGGGATGCGGGGTTATCCCCCTTGTGTCGTCTGCCGTCTGTTACTTTCGTTTTGACGCTTTTTTTTCTTTCTTTTTTTTACAAATGCAATAAAAAAAAGTCTAGGGTCGGCGGGAAAAAACTAGGTAGGGTCGGGTGACCAGAAACATACAACTTTTTTTGTTTGCTTTACATGTGCTATAGAGGGTTATCGGAGACGTATAGTAGCCGCTGTCATATGAGAATCACAGACATTTTTGTTTCTCACAAACAAGTATAATTATGAAGGCCTGAATGGAGCTTGGTGCACACACGTTCTCATGACATGTTTTGTTTACTGTAAAAGTGATATTCGTGAATATAAAATGTTCACGGAATGTTAAAGTGAGAGAAAAAAAGAAAGAGATCAAACACTGACAACCATTGGCTCAAAAATGTTAAAAATGAAACAAATTAAATGCAAATCAAAATATCTTATGTAGTTGTAAGCTAGCCTTCGTCAGTTAGATCAAAAATTTAGTATCCACGGATATGACTTTGTTTCTCATATTAAACCAGAGAATTATTCTTACCGTGTGTCGCTGTTGCGTATGCTTTGTACGCCTCAGTTTAAGGTACAATACGTTTCATCGCAAATTGCCTTCCCAACTATCAACAGGGTCATTATTTTTCTATTTTACAGAGTCTTTGTAAGGTAAGACAGTAGCCCATTGCGTTCACCTGAGAGGCAGACTTTTATCTAACCACGACCCTAACGTAACCCAAACTCTACGACTCACTGAAGGACCTGCGGAGGACATCACTCATCAGGGGGTGACTGGTGTCATCATCCCCGAAGAGGCGAACGAGTAGGAAGAAGCAGATTCACCTGAGAGACCCCGTCACACGCTGACTCGTCGTCGGTAGCTGAGCCCCAGCATATTCATTTTACAAACTCGCTGTAAGTTAAGATGGCAGTCATTTGCAATCACCCGAGAAGACCCGACACTCGCTGACTCGTCATCAGTACTGGCCTGAGCCCCAGAATTGATGACGTGGCGCCAGGAACCCGGGGAACGTAAAGGAGGTGCGAATTAGCTGGCGACAGTAAATCTCGGAGGCAAAAAAGACGGACGAGGCTTCGTCTCACGATGGGAGGTAAGGGGGAAAAGGAACCAAGCGTAGGACTTGTGTTGTTTTTTTCTCTCTTTATTTTCTTCTTTTTTTCCTTTTAGGGGAGAGGGGAGGTGCCGCAGAGAAAGTGAAGTTCGCGAGTATGGTAAAGAGATACAAGAGTCAGAAGAGACAGACAGACTATGCTATGCTAGGCTAACTTAATATTTCTGTCCCCAGAACTAGCGTCTATTTGGGACATGACGTGGTTATATGCTAGGGCAGACAGGCTGAAAACTAGACAGACAGACAACCCGACAGACAGAGAGAGATAGAGAGACAGACAGAGACCGAGACAAAGAGACAGAGACAGGCACACACAGAGAAAGACAGGCAGACAGACAGAAACAGAGGGACAGATACAAATTGGAGATGAAGATTTAAAAGCACAGTGTGCTTGGCATCTTTTTTCCCTTTTCTTTAATGCAAGAAGAAAAGGTTAAAAACGATTAATGGGAAGATAAAATAAGATTAAACAAGAATATACACATTAATATTTTTGTTTAAAGCGGTCTACTGGTGGTACTTATCAATTTGTTGAGGACAGTAGACAGAGAGAGTACAGAGGAACAGACCAACAGAGAGAGCGCCGGACAGACAGATAGAGACAAAGAGGGTCAGACAAAGAGAGTTCTACAATAAGCTGCTCAACAGCCTGTTTTCCCGCTTTAATGTCTTTTTTCCCAATCATATTCGTATATTAAAATACGTAAATTACCGTATATGAATGATCCAAACTGGTAGAAACAAGAAAAGCGTGTCAAGACTGACAATCAGAACACGTGAAGCATGGTATGCAAGCGGTTGTCACACATCCGCAGTGTCACATACACAGCGCACCAAGCGTCCTGTAGACTACAGGACGAGCTTCGGAGGGCCAAGACCCATTTCATACCAAAGGTTCTCAGCGAAGAAGCACGTATCAGATCCAGAATACGTGGTAAGACCTACGTAACGTTCTGCTGGGGTGGCATGCACGATAAAATGCCGAAATGGGCGGGAACCAAGCGCTGTGTGGAATGTGTTGGTATTACGATTTGGTTGGGATTTCAACCAATCCGAACCAGCGCGGCTTGGGGGCCATCTTGTTGGGCACTTTTTCGTGCATACCATCGGATCGAAAGCCCTTGTCTTCTCCCTAGCGGCGAGTAAGGTCTTAGGAGTCAAGGTAGATTGACTGTTGGGTATTAGTGATAAACCCTTGGTAAACTTAGCGCTATCTTGTCCATACAAACCATTGTCCCACCTCCGTTAATGTCTACTTTGTCACACATTTCTCCACCGATCTTCTTCGCCATGTTTCTTTTGTGTTGCTTCAGTTTGTGCGTCTCCGACACTGGGATGTCAGCTGATTTACGAATGTCTAATTCTGTGATAAATATGTTGGGTGATTTTTTACGGGATGTGTTGTAGAGTACCTCCCCTTGAAGTTAAGTTACAAAACACTGTATATTGTGGAGGCCAGGGCTCTAGGTATCGTAATCAATAGTAAGATCCGATGTGCCATATAGGCATTTATATCTTTTCCAACCAAACAATGAGAAGGCAACATATCGAGCGGACATTAATTGTCAGTTATATGCAGTCGTGTCCGCTCTATACGATGCTATTTTCTTTCGAAAATATGCACATAGGAGCTCACTATTGCGCCGTCGTCATGTTTTTTGCCTCAGCTTTTTCAAGCGGCGCAACTCTTCCCACAGGTCATAAAAACGCCGACAGAGTTATCCGCGAAATTAGTCCATTCCATTGCGCCACACGATGTTCTCCAGCAAAGCGACACTCCCCCTCTGTTAGGTTCACAGACGGCTGACACAGAGCTCAGTGGAGATGTTAATCCGTCTGCTCCGGGTTTGTGTGGAAGTGTCCACTTGAGCCAAGCCCGTGCCCGTCAGGCCGAAACAGAGCGAGTGACACGAAGAACCCTTGTGGTACCCCTTGCGCGGACGCTGAGGGTGTCTTTCGCTTCAGCTTTCTAGACACTGTTTGCATTCCTTTGGTACCTTGAGTGCACATGGAGAGCAAAGGTTTTGGGTTAGGGGGCAAAGGGCAAAGGGCAAAGGGCAAAAGGGGCGGGGACTTCTTGCTCTCATTGGTTGTTATCGTCGCGATCGTCGTCATCATCAATATCGTCGTCGTTGTCCTCCTCCTCCTCCTCCTCCTCCTCCTCCTCCTGCTCATCATCATCATCATCATCATCATCGTCGTCGTCGTCGCCGTCATCCCCATCATCATCATCGTCGTTGTCGTTGTCGTCGTCGTCGTCGTCGTCGCCGTCATCCCCATCATCATCATCGTCGTTGTCGTTATCGTTGTCATTGTCGTCGTCGTCGTCGTCATCGTCATCATCATCATCATCATCATCATCATCGTCATCGTCATCGTCATCGTCATCATCATCATCATCATCATCATCATCATCATCATCATCTGTTCCATAGTGCAAAACCTTAATACCAATTATACATATGATTAGCATGGCCTATTTAGATAATCAAGAAAGTTGTACAAAACCGGAACGACAACTCTCGCGACAATTAACAGACGACAAATTAGAGAGGATGAGCCAAGGGACATCACCACATTCGCCTACTCTGGTTATAACACCTGTATATGTCTTTTTAATTTCATGCTACAAGTGTTAAACGGATGTGTCGCTGAATTTGTCGTGATGGAAACACGGCAAGGAACAGTTTCTTGCATAAAGACCCCTTGTAATTCCCCTGACGTGTTTTGTTTTCTGCTCAGAGGAAAAATAATTATTTGGGTACAGATTCTTCTTCTTACGTTTTGTGTGGAGACTTCTCGCTGCCCAAAAAACGGAGCAACAAGATTAAATGTTTTTTGTTGCACATTTTTTATGTACGTTTTTCTGTGAGGGTATGCGAATAAAGGCTTGCAACGAGTTGTTTTATTGTACAATCGTAACTTGTCGGTATTTTGTTGTTACTGATAATGACCATGATGACGATGATGACACTGATATATTTAATAATAAAGATGTCAAGAAAGAAAAATATAACCAAAGGGAGCACGACCCTGACGATCATGATGATGACAATTACCAACGATGTCCAACAACGATGATGACGACGACACCAACCCTTGAAAAACAACAGTGACATCAGTGACTACCACAACGACAGCTTCCCTACCCCACACGCAATCTTACCCCGAAATCTCTATAAAACCCTGTGTCAGAAGGGGGGGGGGAGATACCCACAACTCTACCCACAGCAAGACGACTGAGAGAGCGGCATTTAGGGCTGTGAGCTTATCTGGTAGACAGCCCCAGGTCCACCTCAGGATTAACTTGTCACTCTTGGAACCATCCTCGCAAACACTGTCTGTGTTGAGTGCTTTGCTTTTCAACTTGTTAACTTCACCTTCCCCCCCTTTTGGGAAGAAATACATTGAAGCCACACTCCTTCTAGTGAAGACAGGTTTGGCTCACCATCTCAGATCTGACCAGGCTTTGACGTCAATCAATCAATCAATATGAGGCTTATATCGCGCGTATTCCGTGGGTACAGTTCTAAGCGCAGGGATTTATTTATTTATTTTTATTTTTTTTTATTTCATGCAATTTATATCGCGTCACATCGGCCAGCAGATCGCAGCCATTTCGGCGCATATCCTACTTTTCACGGCGTATTATTCCAAGTCACACGGGTATTTTGGTGGACATTTTTATCTATGCCTATACAATTTTGCCAGGAAAGACCCTTTTGTCAATCGTGGGATCTTTAACGTGCACACCCCAATGTAGTGTACACGAAGGGACCTCGGTTTTTCGTCTCATCCGAAATGACGTGGTATAAGACTATCCCTCCACTTGGTCACACATCGATCAGTAATCAACACCCTGACTGCTTGCTGTCTTAAATTGGAATATTTTAATGAATTAATTCCGTAAACGCCATTATAGTGACTTTTTAAAAGAAATGATTTTAAAAATGTGAACTGTGCACAGAGAGCATCCACAGTGTTAATTCTTGTACATGGAGAGAGAAGGTTTTGGGCTGTAGGGGGCAAAGGGGAAAGGGGGCGGGAACTTCTTGCTCATGCTTGTGATTGTCGTACCGTGATCGTCGTCATCTTCGATATCGTTGTCGCTATCGTCGTTGTCCTCCTCCTCCTCCTCCTCCTCCTCCTCCTCCTTGTCCTCTTCCTCCTCCTCCTCCTCTTCCTCCTCCTCTTCATCCTCTTCATCCTCTTCCTCCTCCTCCTCCTTCTCCTCCTCATCATCATCCTCCTCCTTCTCCTCCTCCCCCACCTCCTCCTCCTCCTCCTCCTCCTCCTCATCATCATCATCATCATCATCATCATCATCATCATCATCATCATCATCATCATCATCATCATCATCATCATCATCAGGTGTTCCATAGTGGATGGGTGGTCTTATCCCTTGTAAAAGCCTGACCAGATCTGAGATGGTGAGCCTAACTCTTTTCACGAGAAGGAGTGTGCCTGAATTGCTTGCTGCGGTTGCCTTTGGGACTCCAAGTACACTGGGTTTGGTTTGGTGGTAGGTTTGGTACGTTTTCACACGTTCGGAACGGTGTTGGAATAAACTGGCTAATCCTGTTTTGTAGATAAAGTGTTAGCGTTTGTGGGCGTGTGAAATCCGTTGTCAGTTGTGTAAATTGCTGATTTCTTCTTCTTCTTCTGCGTTCGTGGGCTGAAACTCCCACCTCCCACGTACACTCGTGTTTTTTGCACGAGTGGAATTTTACGTGTATGACCGTTTTTTACCCCGCCATTTAGGCAGCCATACGCCGTTTTCGGAGGAAGCATGCTGGGTATTTTCGTGTTTCTATAACCCACCGAACTCTGACATGGATTGCATGATCTTTTTCGTGCGTACTTGGTCTTGTGCTTGCGTGTACACACGGGGGGTGTTCGGACACCGAGGAGAGTCTGCACACAAAGTTGACTCTGAGAAATAAATCTCTCGCCGAACGTGGGGACGAACTCACGCTGACAGAGGCCAACTGGATACAAATCCAGCGCGCTACCGACGGAGCTACATCCCCGCCCAAATTGCTGATATGAAATGTTTGGCTTTGTTCAGTCCATCATATCCTATGACAGCGGTAGAGCAGGGTGAATGTGGCAGTGGGATGGTGGTCGTCTTGGGGGTGGGTTTGGGGATTACAAACGCATGAATGCTAATATTTACATGTTAGAAAGAGATCTCAAACGGCAACATGTGATGTTACAGGACAGTGGAATACATGACTTGTGAACACAAACAATTACGAAATCAATCGTATCAAAATCGAACAAGATGGATTTAAGATTGCAAACAATACAGGTCACAGAAATATGAACACAGCTTATCAGTATTGAATACCTTCAATGAATTTAGGTGCACGCACACGCTCACACACACACACACACACACACACACGCACGCACGCACGCACGCACGCACGCACCAACACCCACACACACACACACACACACACACGCACGCACACAGTATCTCTCTAACCCACCCCCCCCCCCCCCCCCCCCTCCCCCTATGCTCTCCACTCCTTATTCCCTGCCTCACTCACCCCTTCCATCCCGTCTTCACGGCGTCGTTCCACCCAGTCATTGTTCAGATCTGCAAAAGCCATTTCTCCGGATAGTTCTTCGCTGAAGTCCACATTTCATCGCCAAAAGCTGCTGCCCACTTCTCTCAGAGGCACTGTTCTCCGTCATCCGAGAACAAATGTTCTTCTCATCCCAGTCCGAGAAAAGAAGACAGAAGCAAAAGATGAAAGGAAAGAGCATTGTACATGTGCCTATCGTGTCTGAATGAAAGTAATCTTCCGCATTATCTTCTCTTGAGGGCCTGTATCTCCGCTTATCTACCATTCTGGGCCAGAAATAGTCGCCATCATATAATAGCTCTTTCGCGAAAAAGGACAGAACTGCGCATTCTCTGTGTATCAGTTTTCTGATTATGAATGTATGATGGCGACTCCGGCTATTTCTTCTCTCCGCCCCCCCCCCCCCCCTCTCTCTCTCTCTCTCTCTCTCTCTCTCTCTCTCTCTCTCTCTCTCTCTGGCTGTACACATCTTTCTTGAATCTGTCTC
>NC_090245.1:50179897-50199897 GCF_037325665.1 Littorina saxatilis | reverse complement strand
GGGGTTTTGTTTCTCTGTGTATAGTTTTGATCGCTCAAGCATATACTAGCAACATTAGGCCAAAAAAAAATATAGGTCTGTTTACGGTAACATAGGCCAAAAAAATAGGGTCGGTAGGTCGGGATTGTTTGTTTTTTTTTTTTTTTTTTTTTTCCCAAAAAACCATATTTTTACGTTATTTTGCCAAAAAAACAAAGATTTTTTTTTTTTTTTTCCCAAATGCCAAAAAAAAGTCTAGGGTCGCGCGAAAAAACTAGGGTCGGTCGGGTTACCGTAAACAGACCTATTTTTTTTTTTGGCCTTAGCAAAGCTGGGAACGCTGTGAACATTGTGGGAGAGAAGAAAGAGGAGGCAGAATTAGAAGGAAAACAATAGGGAGAAGAGGCGGAGATGGAGGAATAATAATACGAAAGGGAAGAAGAAGAAGAAGAAGAAGAAGAAGAAGAAGAAGAAGAAGAAGAAGAAGAAGAAGAAGAAGAAGAAGAAGAAGAAGAAGAAGAAGAAGAAGAAGAAGAAATAGAAGAAGAGGAGGAGGAGGAGGAGCAGGAGTAAGAATAAAGAACAACAAAAGTGTCTTTATTTTACACAAACCTGCATGGAAAAGAATGAACATAAGAGTCTATATTTTGCTCAAACCTGTGAAAGTCTGTTTAGCTTAAACGCAAGAATGAACATCATTTCCCAAATCGAAGTGGGAAACTTGCAGCTCCCAGGAAAGACAGGGAACGGAAGGTCCTTCCGTTTGTTGCAAGAACACCCTGCACTACTGTCGTAAGTATACTCTTTGAAACCCGTAAATAAACTCTTCGCTAGGAATCTCAGAACACTTTCGAACAAACCCGTAGCTCAAGGGTCAGTTTAGACATAATGATGCTGTAGCCCGCATGTAAGTCATTGAGAAACGTCTGTGAAACAGTGCTCTCGGTCCTCGGGTCATAATGGCTCTCATTTCTACAATCTGTTCAGAGAAAACACGAGACAGAGACGGGAAGCTCACCCGGTTCATCACTGGGAGACGCTTCCTCTTCATCAGCGTGCCATCCACTCCGCTGGAAAAGTCGCTGAAGGTGGGGGGCTTCACTGCCAAGATATATCACAGGGAACAACCCAAGGTCGACCCGAGTACGCTGACGTGTCGCCGATGCCTGAGACCCGGCCACCGTGCTTTCGAGTGCACCAGTGACGTCACCTGCTCAGCATGCCGCGTCAGTGGCCACAAGAGAGGAGACCCTGCCTGCCAGGCCGTCGCCATGGAGTCAGTATGGGACCGTCCTACCGGACTAGGAGCGGTCGACCACCCTCCCCCCCACGCTCAACTGGCTGACAACGACCACGATGACGACAACGATGACGACAACGACGAGCGTGGCAGCGACGCCGAAAGCGAGAAGTTCGAGGACTCTGTCCCCATCCTCCCTCCCCCCATCGCTTCCTCGACTCCAGCCCTTCTCCATTCGACACCCCTTCCCGCAGCTTCTTCGAACGCCAAAAAGAACGGTAAAGGTAAAGGCAACAAAGACAAAGACAGACAAGCGAGAGACAAGCAAACCACTATTGACTTTCAACCGAGACAGCGATCGGCCACTCCCAAGCGGTCACGTGAGGGCGGGGATTCCCCGCAGTCCAGTGACACAGCTGGAAAGCAGGGCAGGTATGACAACAAATAATCGCACATACCCCACGTGCCACACGGATAACGACCCCGTTATTGCCCACGGACTTTCCTTATGGCCGCGTCCTCATTGAACGTTTTCTCTCTAAATGTTAGAGGGATCAGATCAAAGATGAAAAGAAAATCGGTGTTTACTTTTCTTAAACAAAAGAAATACGATGTAATATGTTTACAGGAGACTTACATAACGGGAAGTGTGTCGGACGAGTGGATGAAAGAATGGAAGAATGGTTTCGTGTTCCATGAAGGGACATCGCACAGCGCCGGTCAAATGATTTTGTTTGGAAAGAATGTTAGTGAAGATGTCTCTGTATTGTTCTCGTCAAAGAGAATCTTAGCGACATGTATTAGAATAAAAAATAAATCAGTTGCAATTGTAAATGTGTATGCACCTAACGAAACAAAAGAAAAAGTTAAATTTTTGGATGAGTTGACGGAAAAAATTAAAAGTTTTGAATGCGATGAGATCATAGTATGTGGTGATTTTAACTGCGTGTTGAATAATGAAATGGATGTTATAGCTGGCGAGAATCATTCTGGGGATAACGTTGCCAAATTTAATGATGTGGTTAACACATGTGATTTGTATGATGTCTGGAGGTTTTTCAACCCGGATACAAAGGAATTTACCTGGTCAAGAAAGACTCCGTTTATTGCCAGACGACTTGATTACATTTTGGTTAGCTCCGGTATTTTTGATTTGAACTTTGATTGTGGCATTGTCAGTGTTCCTTTTTCAGACCATAGAGGGTGCCTGGTTCGATTGAAAGTAAGTGAGATTGTACGAGGCAAAGGTTATTGGAAGTTTAATAATTTGATGTTGGAAGATATTGATTATGTTAATGAAATGAATATTTTTATTGAAGGATTTTGTAGCGAAGAATTGGATTGTCAACTGGATTGGGAAATGTTAAAAGTTAAAATTAGAGAGTTTACCATTAATTATAGCAAAAATAAACAGTGTCAAAGGAGAAATGAAGTTGCAGATTTGTGTAATAAACTGAATGATTTAGACGTTTACTTGAGTAAGAATCCTAACTGTAATGATACCCAAGCAAAGCGTGAACACGTGAAAATGCAACTCGAGTTAATGGAAATAAAAAGGGCACGAGCCGCTCAGGTTAGAGCTCGCGCTAAATGGGTCGAGGAAGGGGAGAAAAACACAAAATATTTCTTGAGTCTGGAAAAAGCACGTGCAAATGCAAAGGTTATGGATCGCGTGAAAGATGATGAAGGGCGAGTGTGTACAGATCAAAAACAAATACACAGTGTGCAAAAAAAGTATTTTATGAATTTGTATAGAAAGAAAATAGATATAGTAGATAATGTTGGTAATGTTGACGATTTTTTGCAAGGCTGCAGCGTTCCTTCTCTTTCCGACGAAGATAAGAACAGCTGCGAGGGCTCTCTAACTGCTAATGAACTGTTGCACGCACTAAAACAAATGAAAAATGGTTCTTCCCCAGGTTCTGATGGCATTACAATTGAATTTATTAAAGTATTTTGGTCTCGAGTGAGTATATTTATATCACGTTCTTTTTCAGCAGCATTTGATAATGGTAGTTTGTCTGCGTCTCAAAGAAACGCTGTCATTGTGTTAATTCATAAAGGTAAAAACCTTCCGAGAGATGAATTAAATAATTGGCGTCCAATTTCGCTAACAAACAGTGATTATAAATTACTGGCGAAGTGTCTGGCTTTACGCATGAACAAAGTTGTACATAATGTGATTAATCCTGATCAGGTTGGATATATTAAAGGGAGGCAAGTTTCATCTTTGTTAAGATTGATTGATGACGTCATAGATCAAATGAATGTGCAAGATAAACCAGGTCTTTTGGTCACCATCGACATGTTTCATGCATTTGATTGTATTTCAAAAGACTTTATGATAAATGTTTTTAAAAAATTTGGCTTTGGCCCGGAGTTTGTAACTTGGGTCGAAGTTTTGATGAAAGATGCCAAGAGTTGTGTTAATTATGCAGGCTGGTTGTCTGAGTATTTTCCAGTGGAGTCTGGAATCCGTCAGGGATGTCCATTCTCGCCTTTAGCCTTTGTTTTGGCAATTGAGTTAGTAGCCATTGAGATTAGGCAGAATAAGAATGTTAACGGTATTTCGAATTTGAATTGTTTAAATGATAGGTTTTGGGATGATATGTTAAAAATTGCTTTGTATGCTGACGATGTAACGTTATTTTTGAAAAGCGAAACGGATTTAAAACATGCCTTATTGATTTTTGATTCTTTTTACTACGTTTCCGGATTAAAGTTGAATCTGTCAAAATGTGAAGCCATGTGGCTAGGAAGTCAAAAACATTGTCAAGACACCTTTTATGATTTCAATTGGAAGAAAAAATTAAAGATTTTGGGAATTTATTTTTGTAATGACATATCAGCCTCTGACGTTGAGGAAAATTGGACAGAGCGAATTACGTCTGTTAAGCGCTTGATTGCGGCATGGGAGAAAAGAAATTTGAGTATCATGGGTAAAATTATTGTAATAAAAACGTTCTTGATCTCCCAATTTGTTTATTTTATGCAGGCATTTGTGATCCCTGATAAAGTATTAGCAGAAGTTAATAGACTGTTGTTTAGATTTTTGTGGAAAAAGAAAGAAAATAATAAAAAGGCATTTGAAAAGGTTAAAAGGATAATATTGTGTAGTGATGTCGAAAATGGTGGTTTAAATATGATTGATTTGAAACACATGCAGGCATCATTTTTATTACAATGGGCTGTCAGACTGACATCCCGCAAAGTCACGGATAAGTGGAAATGTGTTCCAAAGTCAGTGTTTTCAATGTACGGCTCAAATTGTGAATGTTTTTATTCAAATGTTAATTTTCGGAGACTAAAGGGGAGTGAACTTGTCAAATCCAAATTTTGGAAAATTGTTTTGAAAACCTGGCTTGATAACAACGTAGGCTTATGTATTGATAATAATTTATTTAATCCGCTTTTATGGAATAACCAATGTTTTGCTTATGCCGGAAATGTACTGTATTTTGAAGATTGGGCGAGAAAGGGTCTTAATAGCGTACATGATGTTTTATACAGAAACGAATTTGTCTCCTATCAGTTCATTTGTGATGTTTTAGGAAAATCCCCACGGAGAATTTTGGAATATAACATGGTTCGTGCTGTTGCTCTGAATGTAATGCACAAGACGATGCACGGAAAGAAAGAAATTGATTTGATGGATATCCCCTTATATCGTGGTAAGAAAGTACATAGCGCACAACAGTTTAGAAAAGAATTAGTAAGTATGAAAGTTGTTGAACCTTGTGCAATTGGCTTTTGGAGGAGGAAATTTAATTATGAAATTGATAAGAAAGATTGGCTGACTAGTTTTGAATCGGTTAAAGAAACAAGGTTGCGTGTATTACAATGGAAATTACTTCACAATATTTATCCCACAAACATTATGTTATGTAAAATGAAAGTTGTGGAGGACAATGTCTGTTCATATTGTAGCAATAGCGTTGATTATATAGAACACTTTTTTCTCTTTTGCCCAGTGGTGATTGAGTTTTGGAAACAGATAGAATTTTATATTTGGGTACATATGGATAAACAAATAGAGTTAACAGTGCACGAAATTATGTTTGGTGTTAAAAATCGAAAAATGCAAGCAACCCTGTTGAAAGAATTGAACCGTATAATTTTGGTTGCTAAAATGTGCATAAGTATTTATAAAAAAACAAAGGCTTCAATTCCTCTCTTTGTTTTATTCGAAAAGCAATTGCAGATCAGAAATGTAAAATTATGACTTTTATTCCTCTTTTTTATTTCTTTTATTTTTCTATTCTTATTTCTTTTATTTTTTTCTCCTTCTCTTCTCATTTCTAGATACGGACCCAAAGTTACACCAAGATGTATATAGTGGATGTCATACTGTGTTTTTTGTGTGTGTATAATTATAATGATATGCATTTTAAATACATATTTCAACGGGAAAAAAAGAAAAAAAGCTATGGTCTAAGCAAATAGTAACACAATCTTGGGGCAACCAAGGAAAATTGTCTAAGGGTACAAGTAAGAAAAAAGTTTTTCATTAATTTTGATACTATATACTTTTTGAGTGGTAAATGTTGAAGGATGAAAGAAAATATATTGTGAGTGGACGGATGCATGTTATTCATTAAAAGCCCCACAATGATGTGCTTGGCAAAAAAAAAAAAAAAAAAAAAAAAAAAAAAAAAAAAAAATAAAAAAAAAAAAAAAAAAAATAAAAAAAAAAAAAAAAAAAAATAAAAATAAAAAAAAAAAAAAATACAATCTGTTCAAGCACAACTTGGTGCTTTCGTACCCTTTGACTACCGATGTTAACGCAAAACTGGCGAGTGTGTCTAATGAACAAAGTGGAAAGAGAAAATGGCGGGGTTAATGAGCAAGGTGCTTATAGTTGTATAATCAACACAGTGACGTATTCTCTCAGTACGTAAAGGACACCAAGTGAATTGCAGGTTATTGACTTTTGCACGTTAAAAGGGTAGAGTTTAAAATGAGAGCAAACTGCTTGTGTCGGTTGTGCAAAGTACAATTGCCCCCTTGTAACTGTAATATAATTACCTATGTTTAAATTGGCAGACGTTGTTGAACACGAAGGGTCGATGTTCTTCTTACCAAGTCTAAAACAAACCTTCACCGACAGACACATGTACAAACGCACCTTCATATCTACAGACTGATACACGTGCACAGACATACTGCACAGACACGCGTGCGCGCAAGCACACACACACACTGACACACACACACACACACTGACACACGCACACATACACACACACACACACACACACACACAAATACACAAACTCTCACACACACACACACACACACACACACACACACACACACACACACACACACATACACACACACACATAATCACACAGAACGTAGGCGGCGAGCACGCACGCTTTAAAGACATAACACTATGTCACCACGACGGTATGAAATTGGTTTGTTGTTGTTGTTGTTGTTGTTGTTGTTGTTGTTGTTGTTGTTGTTGTTGTTTTGTGTGTGTGTGTGGGGGGGGGGCGGGGGGAGGGGGGGTTGTTGTTAGAGCTATGAAAACAATAACAAGTCGCGTAAGGCGAAATTACTACATTTTTTAGTCAAGATGTGGAACTCACAGAATGAAACTGAACGCACTGCATTTTTTCACAATAACCGTAGTCCGCCGCTCGTGCAAAACGCAGTGAAACTGACGAGCCTGTTTATCGCGGTAGTGGTTTCGCTGTGCTGCATAGCACGCTTTTCTGTACCTCTCTTCGTTTTAACTTTCTGAGCGTGTTTTTAATCCAAACATATCATATCTATATGTTTTTGGAATCAGGAACCGACAAGGAAAAAGATGAAATTGTTCTTAAATCGATTTCGGAAATTTTATTATGATCATAATTTTTATATTTTTAATTTTCACAGCTTGTTTTTAATCTGAATATAATATATTTATATGTTTTTTGAATCAGAAAATGATGAAGAATAAGATGAACGTAAATTTGGATCGTTTTATAAAAAAATCTTTTTAATTACAATTTTCAGATTTTTAATGACCAATGTCATAAATTAATTTTTAAGCCACCAAGCTGAAATGCAATACCAAAGTCCGGCCTTTGTTGAAGATTGCTTTACAAAAGTTTCAATCAATTTGATTGAAAAATGAGGGTGTGACAGTGCCGCCTCAACTTTTACAAAAGCCGAATATGACGTCATCAAAGACATTTATCGAAAAAATGAAAAAAAGTCTGGGGATATCATACCCAGGAACTCTCATGTAAAATTACACACACACACACACACACACACACACACACACACACACACACACACACGCACACACACACACACACACACACACACACATACTCCACGACCCTCGTCTCGATTACCCCTCTATGTTAAAACATTTAGTCAAAACTTGACTAAATGTAAAAACAAACTTGAAAAATCAAGGCTAACAGAAACACTTCTCTGAAGCACAACAGCGAAATGAACTTGTTTGTACTCGAAACCTTGCAAAAGACAATTCTTTTAAATAAAAAGCGCAGAGAAAACAAATCTCGTTTGCGAAAACGGGAAGGCTCGAACCGGCGGGGGGCGCGAACTCGATACGAAAATCTACAGAAAACAAAGATAAGACAACCCATAGAAACACATTTCCCGTCCCGTTTTACAAATGTCGACGCTCTTCCCACTCCGATGTTCTTTCCAACATGGCGTCTTATCCTTTTGCAGTTATCGCCCCTATCATCAAATCGGACATATGTCAACGTGTTATCTCCCTTGCTGAGACCAACGTCAGGCCATCAAGGTAGACAACTGTGTTATCAGGAACGACAACTGACCATGTCTGTGATCCGCAGGGGGAAAATGTTTAACACAGACAGACGATTTCGCCAAGACCATCCATCATTGTGAATCACTTGTAAGGTGAAAGAGAGGGCAAGATCTAAAGCATGTTGCTTACATAGAAATGTGTTTGGCTGTTGTTGTTGTTGTTGTTTCTTCCTGAAGATGTAACATTATGTTTGGTTGAGTTGTGAGTTTGAGGATTGTGACTTTGAGGTCTGTGGGACAGAGCATCTGACAGAGTCACACACAAAACCAGAAATGAAAAACGGAATGCAGAAAAAAAATAAAGAAATGAAAAGTACACCAGACAAGAGAATGACTGCATCGATGTACTAAAGCTCAGTTCAGACACGCACATCTCCAGACTTCCATTCATAAGCACATCTCGTTATACCTAGAGATTTTTAAGTTAAAGGGAGAAAGAGAGAGAGAGAGAGAGAGAGAGAGAGAGAGAGAGAGAGAGAGAGAGAGAGAGATATGGGGGGGGGGGGGAGTGACAGACAAACAGACAGAGTTTGAGAGAGACGGAGACGGAGACAAATACAGTTAAGCCATAAAGACAGACAGGGAGACAGAGTTAGAGAGAGGCACTGATGACAAGACAGAGTTTGAGAGAAACAAATATTAACAAGTCGCGTAAGGCGAAAATACAACATTTAGTTAAGTAGCTGTCGAACTCACAGAATGAAACTGAACGCAATGCAACGCAGCAAGACCGTATACTCGTAGCATCGTCAGTCCACCGCTCATGGCAAAGGCAGTTAAATTGACAAGAAGAGCGGGGTAGTAGTTGCGCTGAGAAGGATAGCACGCTTTTCTGTACCTCTCTTCGTTTTAACTTTCTGAGCGTGTTTTCAATCCAAACATATCATATCTATATGTTTTTGGAATCAGGAACCGACAAGGAATAAGATGAAAGTGTTTTTAAATTGATTTCGAAAATTTAATTTTGATAATAATTTTTATATTTTTAATTTTCAGAGCTTGTTTTTAATCGAAATATAACATATTTATATGTTTTTGGAATCAGAAAATGATGGAGAATAAGATGAACGTAAATTTGGATCGTTTTATAAAAATTTTTTTTTTACAATTTTCAGATTTTTAATGACCAAAGTCATTAATTAATTTTTAAGCCACCAAGCTGAAATGCAATACCGAAGTCCGGGCTTTGTCGGAGATTACTTGACCAAAATTTCAACCAATTTGGTTGAAAAATGAGAGCGTGACAGTGCCGCCTCAACTTTCACGAAAAGCCGGATATGACGTCATCAAAGACATTTATCAAAAAAATGAAAAAATGTCTGAGGATATCATACCCAGGAACTCTCATGTCAAATTTCATAAAGATCGGCCCAGTAGTTTAGTCTGAATCGCTCTACACACACAGACAGACAGACAGACAGACAGACAGACAGACAGACAGACAGACAGACAGACAGACAGACAGACAGACAGACAGACATACACCACGACCCTCGTCTCGATTCCCCCCTCTATGTTAAAACATTTAGTCAAAACTTGACTAAATGTAAAAAGAAAAACAGACATACACGGAGACAGACAGGGGCACATACAGACGCACAGAGACAGAGACAGACAAACAGAGACTCAGAGAAGAGCTGCTAGAGAGAGAGAGCGAGAGAGAGAGAGAGAGAGAGAGAGAGAGAGAGAGAGAGGGAGAGAGGGAGAGAGAGAAAGAGAGAGAGGGAGAGAGAGCGATAGAGAGAGAGAGAGAGACTGACAGACAGACAGACAGACACAAAGAGAGACAGACAGACAGAGAGACAGACACGGAGAGAGGCAAACAGAGACAGACACACGGAGATGTTCCACACTCTGTCGTCGACTGCTGTGAATGTCAGAGTAATCAGCTAGCTGTGATACAGCAGTTCCTATAGCTGATATACCTCGATACCTGCAGTAACACTATGCCTAGGACTTGTGTGGTCTGCCCAATGATATTCTAGCCTTGAATATCTGTGGTCTGCTGATGGTAACATTCACATGAATAAAACAAGAGGTGGGGAGGGGGGGGGGGCATTTGTGTGTCCTGGCGAAATAAGTTGTTTGTGTCTCTTTCTGTTCCCTTTTCAATGCTATCTTGAAAAAATGAGAATAAATAAATAAATAAATAAATATTTTACGCGTTTAGTATTTGTGACCAAAATATGACATTTTACACAGATCAACCAATCAAGGCTGTTAAAAACATTTGCCTACTCTTGCTGCTATTATCGTGATGAATCATAAATAAAAACAATAAAAAGAAAGAAAATTGCTCAGTTGCTAGCATCACCTAAATGAAATATAATATATATATATATCGATCGGTTTCAGTTATAACTCCTTTTGTTTTTTTACGATTGAACGCACACAAACATGATTTATGCACCATTTTGTAGTCTCGGCTATCCGCCTAAATATGTGTTTTTGTCGGACTCTGACGTCACATGGCTCAAAGAAGGGAAATCCAATGTTCAATCGATATGTACATACCAAAAATATTAAAAACAATTTCCTCAAAAGTTTTTTTTATATGAATGTAAAAGGTGCACGCCTTCTCAGGTAACTGTTTATTCTAAGACAGAGGCAAAATCAATCAATCAATCAATGAGTCTTATATGAGTCTTATATCGCGCATATTCCGTGGGTACAGTTCTAGGCGCTCTGCAGTGATGCCGTGTGAGATGAAATTTTATACGGCCAGTAGATTGCAGCCATTTCGGCGCATATTTACCTTTCACGGCCTATTATTCCAAGTCACACGGGTATAGGTAGACAATTATTAACTGTGCCTAAGCAATTTTGCCAGGAAAGACCCTTTTGTCAATCGTGGGATCGTTAACGTGCACACCCAATGTAGTGTACACGGGGGGAGGTTCGGACACCGAAGAGAGTCTGCACACAAAGTTGACTCTGTGAAATAAATTTCTGCCGAACCTGGGATCGAACTCACGCTGACAGCGGCCAACTGAACACAAATCCAGCGCGCTACCAACTGAGCTATATCCCCGCCCCAAAATTGTGTAAGTTTATTCTTTTGACATTTATTTTGCATGATGATGTAAACAGAACTTGGCACCAAACATTAACGTTTTCTTTTCCCCCACATGGGACAGAGGCTGCTTCCCACCATTCTGATAATCATCGGTCCACGCTATCGCTCATGGTCTCTCTGACAGGGTGTATAATTACTGCGCGGAATCTATCAAAACAAGAATACAGAGTTATCTCCCAACTGAGACGAAAGTGATTGCAGATTGGCCGACTTCGACAGTGATCTCCGTTCTGTTCTTAACAATTATGATAAAGACATCGCTCTAAGGTTAAAACAAGTCGAAATGTTGAGACTGCTGTGGGCAGGAGACCGTGATATTGTTGCATCACTCCCAACTGGTTACGGAAAAAAAGTATCGTCTGCTTCGTAGCCAAAGTTGATTATCACGTGTCACTTTTGCCATATTTAGAGTTGTTTGCACAGTAAATACACCCGCGAAAGATAGCTCGCTTGAAACTGTCTTACATATCAATTCTCTGTAATTTAAAAATTACACAACACCATGAAAAATCATTATCGACGATCGCGAATATGCTTATATCAATAACACATTACGAAAAGCTTTAAATATGTTTAAAAAAAATCGATTTCTTACCCACAGAAAGAAAACCAAGGCATCCTGTCAGGGATAAATGGGACGGGAAGGGAAGTAACTCATTTTGACCCGAGTTCAGGATGGCTTCCCACATGATGCCGAATATGGCATACTGGGCTGATGTGCATGAGAAAGTTACTTACTGGTTGGGAGCCAGCCGAGAAGTTGAAATTGAGGTGTGTTTGGGATTTCAACCAGTCCGACCCCACGACTGTAGTCCAGGCATATTAGAGAACAACGTTGAAGTGACAATGACTAGGTTTAAAATGTCCCTTATCAGAAAGTTCAACCTCAGTCCTTTGATGTTTATTAAACACATTTTCATATAAAGTTGGCGCTTCATACGGAAAAATGGCTTTGAAATTGACCCAAATCCTTCTTTGGGCTCTGTAAATGTCGTTTAGGGGTATGGTTGTAAAATGGTATCTACTGGTCACCCCAATGTATAAACTGAAAACTCTTTCTGCACCAGAACACGCAGAAAGGATTGTATCTCCCTGATGTCTGATGCTTTTCAAAATCCCCAACCACTAACACCTTCAAAACGGACTTTAACTGACACTGTTGTTTTTCCCTATATAATCCTCACTATTTTTCCGAGACGTCGTCGTGTTGTGTATTTAGCTTGCCACAACCTCATACATGGTCCTAAAAGTTAAAGTTGAAGAAAATACTAAAGATAAATGAAAAAGCTGACGCAGTGTCATTCGCACCGTGAATCCCCCCATGGGAACATACTAAAGTCTGGTTCCAAATAGGCTCAATTTCCTTCTATTTCTTTGTATTTCTGCCTCGTAGGGGTAGGGGTGTTCAAACCAAAGGCACCTTTAAACCAAAATTCAAATCACACATCTTACAATACTAAGACACTCAGCAGTAAAAGGGTGTCTGCTGGTAAAAAATTCCAAACAATCCTAAAAGTACTTCACTACTAAAAGTGCTTTTAAAAAGAGCCGTTATTTTTCCCTCTATATTCAGTATTGTGTTTTCTGCGAACATGTAGTATATTTAGATGGTTGTCGTGTGCACTTGAGTTGCTAAAGCGTTTTCAGTTGGGCATATGTCGAAAAGCAAAGAATTAGCCCTTTGAAAACCATCAGAACTGTCACACAAAAATAACATTTACCTATCTCACCAACTGACCAAACATAGGGCTTTTCCTTATGTATTATGTATTGTCGTGTTTTTTGTAGCATACTTGTGAAAACAGCCACCACTGTTGTAAATGATACTTTAAAGAGCATTATTTCATTTTTACAGTTGAAGGACAACCTGGACTGCCGTATATTACAGCTGTTTTACAATCAGCCAAAATTTTCTTAACAAACGTATGTTAAGAACAACTCCCATAGTGAAATTGAAGGAAAACAAAGTGAAAATCCCCCTGCCATAGAGGAGCTAAAGAATCAACAATAAACGACTGCATGGATAGCTTGATGCACGAATGCATTGCGGACATGTTTGTCTCCAACCAAGAGAAAGTTCCAAAAAATCCCTTTTGTGCTTCTTATTATACAGTGACGTCAAAGACAGCCTTTTCTGCTGTTCATACATTCAGGGGTTATGGTTACACTAAACGACGTAGTTGTAGCCATACTGCCATCCAGATTTATTTTTTCCTTGCGAGCAGTCACAGGGTGTTTGTGCTGTCTGCCAACCGTCAGACGACCCCGCCCAAGTCTGTTAAGGGACCGTTTGACCGTTATAGAACGCGTCTTTTTGATTTTTTGGCACATTTGGAAACGGTTGATTTTTATCCCTACCTTTGTTTCCAAACATTATATAGGAATGTTTTGTGAACAACGGATAATAGCCGCTACTCGCATGTGTAGCAAAAGTGAGCGTACATACTCGCCCTGGTCGTACAGCCGTTGTCCGTTGCCCGTCTTCATCTGTCTGTACAAATCATTACCTTTGGATTTTTCTCGAACGCTATGAAGTGAAGAAACACCAAATGTTGCAAAATGTTGTATGACCCCAAGAGCTCAAAAAAGATACTTGAGAACCTTGACCTTACCTTAAGGTCAAGGTCACAGGGAGAATGAATGTGGTCTAAAAACTGCAAAATTTCACATTGTGCCAGTTTTCTGGAAAACAAATTAAAAACAGCGGGCTTAGTTTTGTATGGTATACAAGAAAAAGAAAGCCTTATCTTCTGATACCATTTTGGTTGGCCTCGCTTCAATGTCAAGGTCACAGGAGTCCTTCAAAGTTGAATTGTATACATGTTTTGAAGTGACCTTGACCCTGAACTATGAAAAAAATCTTTCAAACTTCATAATTGTGTGGGGCACATGTTATATACTGATATTGAGCC
This sequence comes from Littorina saxatilis, assembly GCF_037325665.1. Taxonomy (NCBI): domain Eukaryota; kingdom Metazoa; phylum Mollusca; class Gastropoda; order Littorinimorpha; family Littorinidae; genus Littorina; species Littorina saxatilis. The sequence goes on along the minus strand of NC_090245.1, from coordinate 50,185,889 downwards.
ACATTTAGTCACATATCATCAAGGTCAAGGTCACTTTGCCCCTTATGAAATGTGACTGAAACGGGCAATTGAATCACTAAAAGTGACAATGTCTCTTTGTAGAAAGTGCCAATAAGTATGTTTATGCTTCCTATGTCTTGAATTGATAGCCTTGTGATGTGTGACCTTTGATGATCTTGACCTTGGCCAAAGGTCATGTGTAATTTGGTAGGAAAAATCTGTAAACCAGTTCTAATAGTGTACAATGTCCTTGCAAGCTTCAGTTGTTAGACCTTCACCTTCAAGGTCACCTGAAGGTCAAGGTCACTTTAAGACAAAGGTCAAGCATGAGAGTCGCATGGGCTTTGCTTTGTTAAGGTTTTTTACCAAGACACATGTCTTTACCCGGCTTGGTCACATTTTTCATAGGGGTCAATGTGACCTTGACCCTAACGATATGTGACCAGATGTGGCTCACTATGAAATTCTAACAAACGCCCCACTCAGTGTTTAAGTTTGTAAGAGATATCGTCCATAGTAAAGTTAAAGGGGCAAGCTCACATCAAAATATGTCTACAATTCAACTTTGAAGGGCTCCTCTGACCTTGACATTGAAGCGAGGTCAACCAAAATGGTATCAGAAGATAAGGCTTTCTTTTTCTTGTATACCATACAAAACTAAGCCCGCTGTTTTTAATTTGTTTTCCAGAAAACTGGCACAATGTGAAATTTTGCAGTTTTTAGACCACATTCATTCTCCCTGTGACCTTGACCTTAAGGTAAGGTCAAGGTTCTCAAGTATCTTTTTTGAGCTCTTGGGGTCATACAACATTTTGCAACATTTGGTGTTTCTTCACTTCATAGCGTTCGAGAAAAATCCAAAGGTATTGTTCAGTACAGACAGATAAAGACGGGCAACGGACAACGGCTGGACGACCAGGGTGAGTATGTACGCTCACTTTTGCTACACATGCGAGTAGCGGCTATTATCCGTTGTTCACAAAACATTCCTATATAATGTTTGGAAACAATGGTAGGGATAAAAATCAACCGTTTCCAACTGTGCCAAAAAATCAAAAAGACGCGTTCTATAACGGTCAAACGGTCCCTTAACAGACTTGGGCGGGGTCATCTAACGGTTGGCAGACAGCACAAACACCCTGTGACTGCTCGCAAGGAAAAAATAAATCTGGATGGCAGTATGGCTACAACTACGTCGTTTAGTGTAACCATAACCCCTGAATGTATGAACAGCAGAAAAGGCTGTCTTTGACGTCACTGTATAATAAGAAGCACAAAAGGGATTTTTTGGAACTTTCTCTTGGTTGGAGACAAACATGTCCGCAATGCATTCGTGCATCAAGCTATCCATGCAGTCGTTTATTGTTAATTCTTTAGCTCCTCTATGGCAGGGGGATTTTCACTTTGTTTTCCTTCAATTTCACAATGGGAGTTGTTCTTAACATACGTTTGTTAAGAAAATTTTGGCTGATTGTAAAACAGCTGTAATATACGGCAGTCCAGGTTGTCCTTCAACTGTAAAAATGAAATAATGCTCTTTAAAGTATCATTTACAACAGTGGTGGCTGTTTTCACAAGTATGCTACAAAAAACACGACAATACATAATACATAAGGAAAAGCCCTATGTTTGGTCAGTTGGTGAGATAGGTAAATGTTATTTTTGTGTGACAGTTCTGATGGTTTTCAAAGGGCTAATTCTTTGCTTTTCGACATATGCCCAACTGAAAACGCTTTAGCAACTCATGTGCACATGACAACCATCTAAATAGACTACATGTTCGCAGAAAACACAATACTGATTATAGAGGGAAAAATAACGGCTCTTTTTAAAAGCACGTTTAGTAGTGAAGTACTTTTAGGATTGTTTGGAATTTTTTACCAGCAGACACCCTTTCACTGCTGAGTGTCTTAGTATTGTAAGATGTGTGATTTGAATTTTGGTTTAAAGGTGCCTTTGGTTTGAACACCCCTACCCCTACGAGGCAGAAATACAAAGAAATAGAAGGAAATTGAGCCTATTTGGAACCAGACTTTAGTATGTTCCCATGGGGGGATTCACGGTGCGAATGACACTGCGTCAGCTTTTTCATTTATCTTTAGTATTTTCTTCAACTTTAACTTTTAGGACCATGTATGAGGTTGTGGCAAGCTAAATACACAACACGACGACGTCTCGGAAAAATAGTAAGGATTATATAGGGAAAAACAACAGTGTCAGTTAAAGTCCGTTTTGAAGGTGTTAGTGGTTGGGGATTTTGAAAAGCATCAGACATCAGGCAGATACAATCCTTTCTGCGTGTTCTGGTGCAGAAAGAGTTTTCAGTTTATACATTGGGGTGACCAGTAGATACCATTTTACAACCATACCCCCAAACGACATTTACAGAGCCCAAAGAAGGATTTGGGTCAATTTCAAAGCCATTTTTCCGTATGAAGCGCCAACTTTATATGAAAATGTGTTTAATAAACATCAAAGGACTGAGGTTGAACTTTCTGATAAGGGACATTTTAAACCTAGTCATTGTCACTTCAACGTTCCCTTCACTAAAGTGGCTAAGATGCCTGGACTACTGGCTCTCATTCGGTTGGTAACTTTTTCGTGAACATCAGCTCTTGTTCCGTCCAGTGTAGATTAATTGGGATCTTCTTTCTTTTTACATTTAGTCAAGTTTTGACTAAATGTTTTAACGTAGGGGGCGAATCGAGACGAGGGTGTGGTGTATGTGTGTGCGTGTGTTTGTGTGTGTGTGCGTGTGTGTGTGTGTGTGTAGAGCGATTCAGACTAAACTGCTGGACCGATCTTGACATGAGAGTTCCTGAGTATGATATCCCCGGACGCTTTTTTTCTGTTTTTTTTATAAATGTCTTTGATGACGTCATATCCGGCTTTTTGTAAAAGTTGAGGCGGCACTGTCACACCCTCATTTTTCAATCAAATTGATTGAAATTTTGGCAAAGCAATCTTCGACGAAGGCCGGGGTTTGGTATTGCATTTCAGCTTGGTGGCTTAAAAACTAATGAGTGAGTTTGGTCATTAAAAATTGGAAACTTGTAATTAAAATTATGTTTTTATTAAACGATCCAAAAACAATTTCATCTTATTCTTCGTCATTTTTTGATTCCAAAAACATATACATATGTTAATATTTGGATTAAAAACAAGCTGTGAAAATTAACAATATAAAAATTATGATCAAAATTAAATTTCCGAAATCGATTTAAAAATAATTTCATCTTATTCCTTGTTGGTTCCTGATTCCAAAAACATATAGATATGATATGTTTGGATTAAAAACACGTTCACAGAGTTAAAAAGAATAGAGATATAGAAAAGCGTGCTATCCTCCTCAGCGCAACCGCTACCGCGCTTTTCTGGATTGTTAATTTCACTGCCTTTGCCTTGAGCGTAGGACAGACGATGCTGCGAGTGTACGGTCTTGCGGAAAAAAATGCAATTCGTTCATTTTAATTCTGTGAGTTCGACTGAGCTTGACTAAATGTTGTATTTTTGCCTTACGCGACTTGTTTTTTCCTAGATTGAGATGAGTCTCAATTATGTGATTAAGTCACCAAAAGAAAATAATCCCCATCATCACAAAATACATCCAGACAGTAAATTGTTTTATAAATTCAAGGATACCCGGATACCTTTTAAAAGCATGAAGAGATGTAAGCCTATGTTGCTTCCAAGATTGCCTACACGTGAAGCATTTATAACGTTGAGTCGTGAACAGTGGTTTTTTTTAAGTGTTGCGATCTGTTTTCAAACAATCAAGACATATTGGTGAAATAAATCCAAAGAAAATGCGAAGATATCTGTATATCCGACGTATCTCCGACATAAACAGTCTTTGCATAGCCTGAAATAAGGGGGCACAAATCAAAGTTTGAGAAAATCCAGAACAACACAAACACTTTTGCTTTCACTGATACGGTTCTCTTTTTTAAACTCGGTATATATTAAATCAAATCTTTTGTAGCTGTTTAGATTGCAAGAGAATCAGACTTAGCAGAGATTAATGATGAAAAGACACCTTAGCCTGAGCTTTTAAACCGTTCGGTATAATGTGTAGCTCTTTCTCAAACAGAAAATAGCATGAAGTGGCAGCAATGCCGCAGGAAATTTAAAAGCACTTTAGCCCATTTCGGATAATTTGTAGGCCGACCTCTGGCGTATCTTAGACACCTTACCCCAACAGAAAATTACGTTTAATGGCAATAATACCGCTTGCTGGCAAAAATGAGGATCTCCATTCCCCTGTTGTGATTTCCTTATCGGAGCACTGAATGTTCATTTTGTATCTCGTGTCATGTCAGAATCGGTTTTGGGAGGCGAACGTACAGCAAAAGATTACGGCGTCGGTGTAAACTGCCGGGGGAACATGGTGTCAGAGGGGTAACTATTTTACCTTATCACCGTGGCACATTCTTCGGCGCGGTGCACTTCGGGATCGCTGCAGGAGCGCCCCGCCATCTTTGACAAACGGAGTGAAATATCTGAGATGAGATTTCGCTTTTAGCCCGGCGGTGCGAGTATGCTTTGCTCTGTGAGATACATTGTTTCAAAAATAGAACAACGCGTTCAAAATTGTCTCTGTCGGCATAACGCAAAACAAGGTTATTCAAAAAAATTGGGCGTACGAACTGTTTCTGTTACTGAATCTGATCAGTGTGGACTGGGCGTGGAACAGGTTTGAGCTAGACACAGTGAAAGACGTCGAAGTCTGGCTACATTTCCAAGGACGTCCAGAAAACGATTCAAATATCTTTACTCTGAATAATTATCGCAAATATTGCTGAATGAGGCACGGAGCAAACCGAAACAATTTGCCACAAAGGTAAAAAAAACCGAACACAAAACAATTAACACACACAGTAGATAACAACAAGTCGCGTAAGGCGAAAATACAACATTTAGTCAAGCTGTCGAACTCACAGAATGAAACTGAACACAATGCAATTTTTCAGCAAGACCGTATACTCGTAGCATCGTCAGTCCACTGCTCGTGGCAAAGGCAGTGAAATTGAAAAGAAGAGCGGGGTGGTAGTTGCGCTGAGAAGGATAGCACGCTTTTCGGTACCTCTCTTCGTTTTACCTTTCTGAGCGTGTTTTTAATCCAAACATATCATATCTATATGTTTTTGGAATCAGGAACCGACAATGAATAAGATGAAAGTGTTTTTAAATTGATTTCGAAAATTTAATTTTGATCATAATTTTTATATTTTTAATTTTCAGAGCTTGTTTTTAATCCAAATATAACATACTAGATGAATACCCGCTTCGCCGGGTACGGCTTCGCCGGGAAGAAGTCGAGCCGAATACCGGCTTTGCCGGGTGTACGCCGGCTTTGCCGGCGCACCGCACGAAGGAAGGGAGATAAACGTACAAAACACTGGAGAAGAGTAAAAATAGTATAACGGGAATATGGATTGAGTGTTGTCGACAGTGACCTTCTAAAAATAGAAACGGGAATATGGATTGACGCCACACGAAGGAAGGGAGATAAAGGCTGAAAACACTGGAGAAGATAAGGAAGAGTTACTGGGAATGGATCCAGAGAAAAACCAAAATCGGTTCAGCGCTTCGCGCTGAGAGCACGTGTTGAAATGTCTCATCGAGCAGGTTGTGTCCGGGGTCTACCTGAGTATGGGCACCAAATTTAAAACAGATCCAACGAGAACCTTGGGCGTGCATCACGGACACACACACACACACACACACACACACACACACACACACACACACACACACCACACACACACACACACAAGTCGTATATATATATATATATATATATATATATAGATTTATATGTTTTTGGAATCAGAAAATGATGAAGAATAAGATGAACGTAAATTTGGATCGTTTTTACAAAAAAATTTTTTTTTACAATTTTCAGATTTTTAATGACCAAAGTCATTCATTAATTTTTAAGCCACCAAGCTGAAATGCAATACCGAAGTCCGGCCTTTGTCGAGGACTGCTT
>NC_090245.1:50172397-50174897 GCF_037325665.1 Littorina saxatilis | reverse complement strand
GCCAGCAACACCACCACCACCAGCAACAACAACAACACAAACAACAACAACAACAACAACAACAACAACAGCAACAACAACAACAACAACATTCTTTAAAATATTAACAAATGAAAGTAGGCGGCGTAAATTTGCATAATTGTGGTGCCTGTTTTCTCAGCATCGTAAAAAGTGAACAATACTGGCTTGGACTTGGAGCAAGAGCTTTTAAGTTCGCTTGTTTTTCCCCATACACTCAACAAACTGTTACCCTAATAATCAAAATTGATCATCCTGTACATCAACTGAAACAAAATTGAACGAAACTCTTCCAAGGAAAATGATGGGATAAGAAAAAGTTTCACAAAACGAAAGAGAGAGCAAAAAACAGAGCGACAAAGAGAGAGAGAGAGAGAGAGAGAGAGAGAGAGAGAGAGAGAGAGAGAGAGAGAGAGAGAGAGAGAGAGAGAGAGAGAGAGAGAGAGAGAGAGAGAGAGAGAGAGAGAGATTGAATTGTATTAAACTTCTTTTTATCGCCGCCTTTATGCAAAGCATAAATAGGCTATTTAGGATTCGCTCTGGTTGGTTGTTTGTTTGTTTTTGAGGGTGACAGAATTAGCAATGCAAACATGTCTTTGATCATCCTGTCCTCGCCCATTGAGGGTAACTCAATAACAAGAAGACATAGAAGTTAAGTTAACTACAGTATCAACATGTCCACCAATCAAAAACACATTTTAAGATGCATTATGATTCTCAAGCAATGATGAAATATTATTACAAACACTATTATAGACCGACTGGTACACAGCCAGGAAGGCAGACATGCATCAAAAACACAGATACTAATGGCCAGTCAGTAACGAAGACAGAAGAAGAGAAAGAGGGACCCCAAACACCATGAAAACGATATCACAAAACCTGCATATCCACCCCTAATGCATAGTATGCTTCACACACACACACACACACACACACAAAAACTGCCAGAAGAAGCGAAAGAAAGACAAAAAAACAAACACACCAGGAAAACAATCTCGCAAAGCCTCCGTATACACCCTAAATTTATTATGCTTCACACCGAAAAACCCTGCCCCCTGTTAGATACCAGTATAGTTTTTTTCACACACCATTCCAGCCAAAAAACACTTACTAACAAGCATCACGTTCCTAGGGGGCCACGTTCCTTGGCTTTCACAGCTAATTATCTCGACAGGGCAGAAAACCTTAGCAGGAGTTTATCTTCGCCATTAGCTCAATCATTTTTGCCCCCTTATCTCCTGCACTCTGGTTCGATGAGGGTCCTTTTTCAAATAACTCATCGTTCTATTGCGAGTTTTCGTGTTTGGCATAACCTCCCCTTCTATATACTTGTGCTGGGTACGTGTGCGAGGGCGCCACTGCGCGGCTGACATCCGGGTTATGCGCTATAATGGTATTTGCTTTTTTGTTGCTGTTTGTGTATGGACGATACAAATTAAATAATGAAAACAATAAACACAGGTAAAACTATTATTCATTTAAGCGAAACTGTGGGTGATGTACGAATTAGTCTTAGTTATTACAAGAACAGTCAATCGACCTTTTAGTTAGTGCGACATCTTGGTTAGTTCGAAAGGTTGCCTGACCTAATGAATAAATTAATTTGGCAGAAGCAAATGTGTGAAAGTCCACAAAACCGAACGACTTTGCAATCTAAGATTAATTCAAATTCAAAGCCAGCAGATTTTCAATTACAATGGAACTGCCTTGAAATAATAAAATGGTTGCACTTTACTCTTCTATGAATACCGTGAAAGGACAAGATTGGCAGGGGAGGACAGAGAAGGCAACTATACCACTCACACCGCAATCCGCACCACACAACCACTTCCCCCACACATCTTACGAACTGGCACCCAAAAAACCTGCGAGAAGTCAGACTTAATTTCACTGCTCCTATATTATTTTGACGATCCTTCTCTGGTCGGATCAGATCAATTACCTCGGCCTGGAGGACGGCACAAAAGAGAGTGACCTCCCTTGGCCAAGAAGTTACTCCCCTTGGCATTGACAGCAAAACGTGCTAATCCCCATCTCAAACATGGCGGAAATCACATCCCCGCCGAAGCCCAAGTTTGCACAGAAGCCCTGCGGCTCGATCAAAAGCGGGAAAGAGGGGGTTAAAACGACTTTTTGTGAAGGGGTGCTTTCAGCTTTAATTAACCAAATCTGGGGCCCTTCTTTGCTCATTTCAGCGCCACTTCCCTTACCGAGCCCCGCTCGGAACCCTGGGGCCGTGATGCCAGACAATTAATCCCCCGCGCCCCCTGTCGGAGGTCTCGCAGGGAATCTCAGTCGCGGCGAGATCTCCCCCGGTTTCCGAGACTCCGGGACGGGGCCGAGGTGTCTCGGTCAACATGGCGTAATTGTGATGCGCGGGACTTGACCTTTTTTCTCCTTGGGGTCGCTTCTGGAGGTTCCTCTCTGGTTCTAGAACTGTGGCTGGTTCTGTGACTCCGGCTCTGTCTCTGTTTCTGTC
>NC_090245.1:50164897-50167397 GCF_037325665.1 Littorina saxatilis | reverse complement strand
TTTGCAAAGCAGTGTCGTGTCGTCTGTTTAGGTCTGGGGAAACACCAATGAAAAGAGCCGAAGAATCCCCGAGCGTTTCTATTGGGTTTGCTTTTGATTATCCATGTATAACCTGCTTCCTGCAACTATGGTAACCGGGGATTTATTGCCTGGGGAACATGAGATTTATTTCCCAGGTGCTTGTAAATGAAAACTCGTGATAATGATGACAAGAATGTATGTCCAACAGTGTAACATCCAGATAACTTCAAGCGGCAACAAGAGGGCAAACAAATGAATATTACATACAGCACCAACATAAACAGCGAGAGCAGTAGCAATCAAATTTACCGTGAAACAAAACTAGTAATCAGAAAAACAAAAAAACAAACAAAAATTAATATGGTATCTGGTGATCTGATTGTAAAAGGGTGCATGAAACTGTGCCAGCTTGGCCTCACCCAATCAACATTGCGTCCTGCTATGTGTGTCCCCGTCCATGTCCGTCTGTCTGTCTGTCTATCTGTCTGTCCGTCTGTCTGTTTATCTCAATTTATGACTGCCTGACATATTCAATCCTGCCTGTATCTCTGTTTGTCAGTCTGTCCGTTCGTCCGTAGGTTCGTCCGGCGTCTGTCTGCTGTATGTTATTACTTATTATTTTAACTTATTTATCTTCATTCGTTTTTATGTAATTCTTGTATGAACCTATTCACGCAATAGTCTCCTCGCGGTGAAATGTATATGTTTGAGAAGCATTGTATAGTCTAACAATCTGCTCTATCAATCGTCGCGATATAACCTTCGTGGTTGAAAACGACGTTAAACACCAAATAAAAGAAAAAAAATGCTCTATCAAATTCCTCTCGCTTGTATACCAAAATCAGTCCCCAACTAAAACCCATGCGCCGTGAATGCAGACAAACGAACAAGGTTGTAGACAAGACACACGTACACGTGTAGACACGCACTGAGCACGGCTAATGCAGACCCTTGCTTCTCTCTGTCAGCACCCGGGTGCCTGGACCAGATAGCCAGCGTCCAACTTTCTGTCCGGCAAAGACAGATAACAACCTCCGATAACGGATGTGCGTGCTTAGGCCTTTTCCTGTGTGCGCGTGTATATTTGTTTCAAGTCTTGCGACTGACACAACTACAGCGCGGTGATAGTGAAAGATGCTCTGTCGATCGCGCTGAACTACTCGTCGATTTCGAGTCTTTTCGTGGTCAAATCGCTGTTTCGATTTAAAGGTGTGGAAGTTTTGCGGGACTCGAGCGATGCCAAGCGCGCGCATGTAAAATGTCAGTGTTGGAAACTGGCGATAGAGAAAAGAAAAGCGCGGTTTGAATATGGTTTCAACAAAAATCTAGCTTTTCCCACTCGGGTGATGAGTTTATCTACGGTCCTTGTAGGGTCTGCGTGTTGGAGCAATGTAGGCGGCGATGACGATGATGATAACGATGCTATTGATGATGATGGTGTTGAAACTGTACTTTCTCCTCCGCAGAAGCAGACGTCTGGATGTCCAGCAACAGACCGTTATGTGGTCAGTTAAATAATGGACATGGTTGTGGCTGAAGATAAGGCCGTGCGGGACTTTACAGGATGAAGGTTGAAAGCGATGCATGCAAACATGAAGGGGGGGGGGGGGGGGGGGGAGGGGGTGTTGAAGGGCGGGGTAGACAGAAACAAAAACAATTTCGTATTCACTTCGAGTGCTCTCATTTAACGTTTATTTTATGTGTATGTATGTTTGTTTGTATCTTTCTTTCTTTCTTTCTTTCTTACTTTCTTTCTTTCTTACTTTCTTTCTTTCTTTTTACATTTAGTCAAGTTTTGACTAAATGTTTTAACGTAGAGGGGGGAATCGAGACGAGGGTCGTGGTGTGTGTGTGTGTGTGTGTGTGTGTGTCTGTCTGTCTGTCTGTGTGTGTGTGTGTGTGTGTAGAGCGATTCAGACTAAACTACTAGACCGATCTTTATGAAATTTGACATGAGAGTTCCTGGGTATGATATCCTCAGACGTTTTTTTTCATTTTTTTGATAAATGTCTTTGATGACGTCATATCCGGCTTTTCGTGAAAGTTGAGGCGGCACTGTCACGCTCTCATTTTTCAACCAAATTGGTTGAAATTTTGGTCAAGTAATCTCCGACAAAGCCCGGACTTCGGTATTGTATTTCAGCTTGGTGGCTTAAAAATTAATTAATGACTTTGGTCATTAAAAATCTTAAAATTGTAAAAAAAATTTTTTTTTTATAAAACGATCCAAATTTACGTTTATCTTATTCTCCATCATATTCTGATTCCAAAAACATATAAATATGTTATATTTGGATTAAAAACAAGCTCTGAAAATTAAAAATATAAAAATTATGATCAAAATTAAATTTCCGAAATCAATTTAAAAACAATTTCATCTGATTCCTTGTCGGTTCCTGATTCCAAAAACATATAGATATTATATGTTTGGATTAAAAGCACACTCAGAAAGTTAAAGCGAAGAGAGGTACAGAAAAGC
>NC_090245.1:50144897-50159897 GCF_037325665.1 Littorina saxatilis | reverse complement strand
ACATTTTAGCAGTGTTGACCCCGAGTTTCTACTGCAAACAAAAAATAATAGCAAAATCTCAAAGTATGTGCTAGTCCCCTAATATGGACCACCTTCAACAAATCGAAGAAAATAAAAGCTAAAGGCTATTTTCATTAATTCATTAAGAAGCTTGCTGGTAATAACCTATAACTAGCCCTCGAGATTTAAAAAAAAATGCAACGAAAAGTCTTCTTTTCGTGGAAGTTGATAATTTCACTTATTTTCACTCTGTTTTTGATAAGCTTCTTTAGTTTCCTGCTGTGCTTCAAATAATGCTCTCATCAACCCGAAACAGATAAATCTAGAGCATATTTTAATTAGGCTGACTTGTACACTAAGTTGTATCATGTTATTTTGAAATATATGGGGCTTTTTACAGTGATTCGTGAAGGCCGCTTCACTGGTCCATATTAGGCGCCCAGGCTCCTAATATGGACCCTTTGTGATTTTTTCTGTATTTAATTTTTGCTGAATGTGTATCAAAGCTATTTTACTCTAATTAGGCCTAACGGTTAACCTAAGAAAGAAGGACTACCAAACACAAAATGAAACTTCTTTGCAAGAAAACAAGCTATTTATCAGCATGAAACAAAAAGTGGTCCATATTAGGAGCCCTTCCCCTACTAGTTTTGTTCTCATTATTCTTATTATTGCTGTTTTGATTAGTTTGAATTAAGAATTTACAATATCGTCCGCCAATTCATTATGTTGTCTCTAAGAGCACATTCATAAGTTGATCTTGTTGTGCTCCTTTATTAATTAAAACATATTTTTCATGTAAACTTGTATTTGAATAAAACACTGTTTAAACCAAACCACCTGCCACCCCCTCAGAAGAAAAAAAAATAAGCGGGAAACTGACAACATTTTCTGTGAAACGGACACCGTTTGTCTTTGGCTTCACTACTGTCAATGTCAGTGTGCTAATGACGCGCGCTTGGCATACCTGTCTGGGAGGAACAACACGCTCTCTTTTGACGGCGTTGTCATAATTCCCCCTCCTTGCCTACCTGTTTTGCGAGAGACTGATCACTCTTTGAGGAAAAACGAGTGGGAAAAATGAGGGTTGGGGCTTGGGGTTGGTGTGGGAGACGGATGATGAGGGGAGCGGTGGGGGGGGGGGGGGGGGGTAGGAGTTTGTGAGGAGTGGGGTTGGGCCCACAGACAGAGAAAGAGCTTTATTCCCCCTTCTGCTTCTTTCTCTCTGTAATCGTGTAGGGCTAGTTATTTTTCGGTAACTTACCCAACAACCAAAATCACTTTGGCCTGATATGTTCACGCACGCAGGCGCGCACGGGCCTGAATCCTCGATAGCTCACAGGTTGATGAGCTAGTTAGTTATTTAACTGTTGCTTAATGGGTCCAGCGGACCATTTAGGCCAAATCAGGACCCCTTGTTGATGAGCTATTTTTAAAAAAAAATAATATTAAAAGTCCTACGGTTTTAAGCCATAAAGGACTTGAGTGTTTGTCCGCTTTCAAACAAAAAATATAAATATATAAATAAATTAAACTAATAAGGAGAGGAGGGCAGGGGGTGGGGTTGAGATGATAATGCTCTGTGGAATTCGTTAAAATGAAAAGTAGTTAAGATGTTTCTTGCATTATAAGTCTGTATTCTATATCTTGATGAGCTAGACTTTGAGGGAACTATTTTAGCGATTGAAAAGTTCCGAACGCTCTAATGTACGAAATATACATCTCTAGACCAAACAATACAAACATACTGCATTTAAACTAGCAACTACAGGCTTGAACACATTAATCTCCATATAAAATCCATGAGTTTGGTTGTTTTCTAAATCCAAATCTAACGATCAGTGCAGAGAAACTCGCTTTAGATCTAGTAGTAGTATGAGTGCAAGCAAACTTCCAAGGCAAGTAACTCTCGTACTCTGTCTAGCGATAAGAGTAGTTCCCCTTCCAAATTTTCTGAACTGAGTTGCTTGGACAAAAGACTGCAATCCGACGGTTAGTTTTCGACAATATTTCATTTTATAAACAGATCACACGCAACCAAGTGCACACATCTCATCAATTTAAAGAACATACAGCGGTTTCATATAATATTTTGCCCCAGAAAACTGAACTTCATAGAGTTTTTAACGTTGGAACACGGGTGCAAAAGTTCGTCTGCTAGTCCCATTCGAAGAAAGAACATTTCCTAAGCGATACCAAAACATGAACAGAACACACACTATCTGCCTTTACCGCCACAGCAGAATAACAACATAACTGTGTACTTGATTTTAGTCCCAAACAGGGAAACTGACAAGAAGTGTTGACAGAATTGAATGATTTTCCCTGAACTATACAACCGCGCATTATTCAATCGCCTGCGCAGGTAGACTGGTTGAGTGAATCGGATTCGATCAAACTTTCGCACAAAAACTCCTCTTTTCTTTGAATAACTGAAGAAAGGAGGAATAAAGAGGTTACATATCTCGTCTCAGTGATTATTAAAAATAATGGCCTCAGTTCGCGGTCATGAAAAAGCTCGCTGACGCTCGCATTTTTCATGATCCGCTAACTTCGACCATTATTTTTAATAATCACTGAGACTCGGCATGTAACCTCTACGTCTATGTATGTGGGTTGGGCCAGACATTCGGTTACAGAATCATCTAAAACAAAAAGATACAGTGTAAAAGAAAATCGGTATTTGAAATGATCGAGTTGATTCTGCTAGAGGATCAAACACAGATCAACAAGGAAGACGAAGGAGGACAGGTTTTGTTTGTTTGTCTTTTAAAAATGAATTAACCTCATGCATGACAGGCCAACGTAAAAAAAATTTAAAAAAAAACCGGATCAATTCAATGGAAATAAGCATCAACGAAATAAGCATCAACGAAATAAGCATCAACGAAATAAGCATGACAAGCGTTACAGCTCGTGTTGTTGCTGCTGCTGCTGCTGCTGCTGCTGCTGCTGCTGCTGCTGCTGCTGCTGCTGCTGCTGCTGTTGCTGTTCAGTTTTACTGATGGATGGTTTTATGTCGTAGGTACTTTCCATCTCCATCGTTGGTTATTTTTGTTTCTACTGATATAAACGATGTTCTTCCCAGGGGACCGGCACGGTTGGCCTAGTGGTAAGGCGCCCGCCCCGTGATCGGGAGGTCGTGGGTTCGAACCCCGGCCGGGTCATACCTAAGACTTTAAAATTGGCAATCTAGTGGCTGCTCCGCCTGGCGTCTGGCATAATGGGGTTAGTGCTAGGACTGGTTGGTCCGGAGAATAATGCGACTGGGTGAGACATGAAGCCTGTGCTGCGACTTCTGTCTTGTGTGTGGCGCACGTTATATGTCAAAGCAGCACCGCCCTGATATGGCCCTTCGTGGTCGGCTGGGCGTTAAGCAAACAAACAAACAAACAAACAAACAAACAAAAAATCTTCCCAGGGTTTTAAACACGCGTCAAGTGAAGAAATATTTGCAAAATAAATAGAGAAACAGAGTGAGAGCAACAGACTAGACAGACCGACCGACAGACAGACAGACAGACAGACAGACAGACAGAGATGGACAGAGGTCAAGCATACCTTCATGTCAACAATAAATGTCTACATTCGATCCCGCAACACATTTTGTTATTGTACAGTTAACCTTTACCAAAAAGACAAACAAACATCAAAACCTCACGTCTCTCGAAACTTTACTCTTCCCAAAATGCAACGCCCGTCGGCAGCCGGCCAATCGAAAATCTCACAGAGCGTGGTTCCGGTTGCAGCGCGCATGCTCTCTCCGGGCCCAGCAAACCGTGACGCTTAGCACAAGGGATCTGGGAGGGAAAAAAGGGTTTTTGATATCGGTTCTGTTCACATCTCATTAGAGGCTTTTGCCATTTGTTGGTCGCCAGACAATAGCCATTTCATGGCACACTAGCCTAGGCACCGTGTCGCTGACAGGGCTTGAACGAGGCAAAGAGTTGTTTGAAGGTGCCTGTATAGCGAAAACAAATCTTGACGTGAAGGATATCAGCGCAACTGCATGATTTTTGGAAATAACACATATAACATGCTTACAGTTCTGCAAGCCGCATTTGCATGTTTCTGATTCTACGTTGATAGATTAATCAATCTATTTTATATTTGTTTGAATTGTCCGAGTGTTCTTCTTGTTGATTTAATCGTCTATTTTCTCCTAACAGTATTGTCTGTTGTTTGAATGCTTGATTGTTGCTAGGTTTTGTTTTCGCTTGAATTGTGTCGTTCTTTCCTGAACATTTCATCTCCTCTCTCATACGAAGAGAAGTATTAGTTATACACGGTACCTTGGTGCTAGCACTTTATCATATCATCTCCTTTTCCTCATTCAGAGTAACTGAAAAGCAGAAGACAAAAAAGAACAGGTGTGGTGACTTTAGCTTTTGACAAACTTGTTGTCGTTACAGCCCTACTCCGGGCAGTTGGGGCGGGTTGTGTTCTACGATTTCGCTGTCTACGGACGGAGATTTTGTCGAATCAATAGAACATTGGGTGAGGTGCATGTATGGGCTATATTAATCAAACCTAATGGATAGCAATTATCAGCACTTAGAAACCGGACCGGTTTTTGAGTGGTTTTTATACCGATATCGTGCAAGGGGCAAAAGAAAAACAACAACAACAGTGGGGTTAAAAAAAATGATCAGGTGAAAAACTTAACCGCGCTACGGTCAGAAATATAACATGAGATTGGCAACACTGAAAATAACATTATGTGGCAAGAATAATTGTTTATTTATTGATTTGTTTATTTATTCATTTGTTTATTGATTGATTTATTCGTTGATTGATTGATTGATTGATTTATGTGACGAATGGAATTCGTGTATCGACTCCCTCTCTCATATTAATCGAGACTTCACTAGTTGCGTACACAAAACGAGGTTAAATGACCGAGACTACGTCATGACGACACTGTATACATATGACGTCAACGCTCGCGCCATTAGTCCAAAACTAGTGCAGCGTACAAGAAAAGAATTTGTTTATCTTCATGGAAAGAAATTTAAAGAAGAGAGCAAAAGGAAACAGCGTGCATTGGTATTAATTCGTGAATATGAACTGTACATATATTCAGTTGAGGTTGCTAGGATGCAATGCTCTGACCGTTTCATTGACTCCAAGATGGCAGCAATCAACGAAGCCACATAGATTGCACTAGCATATGTTTCACCTTCCGTGGACGGATTTCCACATTTTTGCGATCTCCAAAGGTCCACTAACCGCAGGTAAAACACGCTAATACATTTTAACATTATTGATTCACAGGAAAACACAGGTATTGTTCATTTTCCATGTGTTTGTGTCAGTCTGTGAACTCTTGTTTCTGTGTTTGTTTTAGAGAAACAAATTGAATGATATCGATGGAAATCATACTTGATAATAACAGATATTGCACGTGTGTGTTGCAGAAGGTGCAAGTGTACAGGGGTGTACAATGCTTGTGTAAATGATGTCGTGTGAACACTGTGGGAAGGGCAACGTCAGCGGTAACCACGGAAGGAACCACCAACGTCCCCAAGTGTCACCCAGATCGAGTTTATCATGATGAGTAGACTACTTTATATTTTGTGAACATTAACACACCATCACGTCTTCATTTGTGTAAACCGAAATACATTTTCAACGAGAAGAAGAAGTACGTTCCGCTCTTCGATGCTAAACGTCGACGCAACAAGAAGAAGAAAGACAATGTTGTTACGTGTGTGTGAAATCACACCAGAGAAATCATAATCTATAAAACTTTCATTTGAAGGTTCTAAGAGAAAGGGATTGATGTCTGCAAGAATGATCACGTGCATGTTTTTGAAAGTACAGAATTATTAAATTTCTTATTACTTCTTTGCACTTGTCTCTGTTAAACACTGATCAGCCCTAGAACGAGAAGCAGACGTCACAATTTATTGATTAATTTATTGATTTATTTAGTGATTGATTTAGTGATTTATTTCATAATTTTTTAAGTGATTTATTTAGTGATGGGTTTTTTGTTTTGTTTTGTGTACGTTTGTTGTTTATTTACGTTTGTTATTTATCTAGTGATTTTGATGTTTTTGTTTTCGTTTTGTTTTTATGTGTCAGTGAGTGCACGATTCAGACACTCAATCCTGCAGTTCAGCAGTCAGTCGGTCAGTCTGTCAGTCTGTCAGTCAGTCTGTCAGTCAGTCTGTTGGTCAGTATAGGTTAGTTGATAAAACAATCGGTCGGCCATATGCAAGTATTTGTATTTTGACTATTTTCTGTTCTCCTTATTTTTGCAGGTCTGCATTCATCATGGAAACATATTATTGATCCATGTATTTGATTGACCTGGGCTCCGATCGTCTCGATCGTGATTCTGCATCGTGCCCCTGTGGCACATCTCCAATGACAGTGGAACACTTCCTGCAGGACTGTCCAACACACCAAAACTTGCGAGCAGAGACCTGGCCTGCTGACACACCGATGAGGGACAAACTCTATGGACCCATGGAGAGCCTCCGGCGTACAGCAGCCTTCATCAGGGCCTCCGGAGTTGCTGTCTGAGCGAACGACGAAGAAGAAGAAGAAGAAGAAGATCAAATGACTGCATTTGCATTTTTCATTTTGTTGAGTGCTTTGCATGTGTGTGTGTGTGTGTGTGTGTGTGTGTGTGTGTGTGTGTGTGTGTGTGTGTGGTGTAAGAGTGCATGTGTGTGTGTGTGTTTGTGTGTGTGTGTGTGTGTCCGCGCGTGCGTGTATGCGTGCGTGTGTGTATGTGTGTCCGTGTAAGTGTGTGTGTGTGTGTGGTGTGAGAGTGTGTTCGTGCGTGCGTGTGTGCGTGCGTGTGTGCGTGCGTGCGTGCGTGTATACGTGTGTGTGTGTGTGTGTGTGAGCGTGCGTGCGTGCGTGCGTGCGTGCATGTGCGGGTGCGTGTGTGTTCGCGCCGGCGCTTTTGCTGAGCAAAACACAAGTCTATAGGGAGGGTTTAGGTTTGTAGAGGGTTTCATTTTCTTTGCTTGCTCGTTTGTTTGCTTGGTTTGGTGTGTCGATTGTTTGATTGTCTCTGTATGTCCGCCTCTGTCTTTTTATATTTAGTCAAGTTTTGACTAAATATTTTAACATCGAGGGGGAATCGAAACGAGGGTATGGTGTATGTGCGTGTGTCTGTGTGTGTGTCTGTGTGTGTGTCTGTGTGTGTGTGTAGAGCGATTCAGACTAAACTACTGGACCGATCTTTATGAAATTTGACATGAGAGTTCCTGGGTATGAAATCCCCGAACGTTTTTTTCATTTTTTTGATAAATGTCTTTGATGACGTCATATCCGGCTTTTCGTGAAAGTTGAGGCGGCACTGTCACGCCCTCATTTTTCAACCAAATTGGTTGAAATTTTGGTCAAGTAATCTTCGACGAAGCCCGGGATTCGGTATTGCATTTCAGCTTGGTGGCTTAAAAATTAATTTATGACTTTGGTCATTAAAAATCGGAAAATTGTAAAAAAAAATAAAAATTTATAAAACGATCCAAATTTACGTTTATCTTATTCTCCATCATTTGCTGATTCCAAAAACATATAAATATGTTATATTCGGATTAAAAACAAGCTCTGAAAATTAAATATATAAAAATTATTATCAAAATTTTTTTTTCGAAATCAATTTAAAAACACTTTCATCTTATTCCTTGTCGGTTCCTGATTCCAAAAACATATAGATATGATATGTTTGGATTAAAAACACGCTCAGAAAGTTAAAACAAAGAGAGGTACAGAAAAGCGTGCTATCCTTCTTAGCGCAACTACTACCCCGCTCTTCTTGTCAATTTCACTGCCTTTGCCATGAGCGGTGGACTGACGATGCTACGAGTATACGGTCTTGCTGAAAAAGGGCAGCTACTTGACTAAATATTGTATTTTCGCCTTACGCGACTTGTTTGTCTCTCTGTCCTCCTCTCTCTGAGCTGTGGGATTCGGATGGTTGGTCTGGTCATGCTATCGTTCTAGAATGTGTCTTTTTTCAGTCCGGATTTTGTCGATTATTTTGACGCAGCAAATCAAAAATGAGGCAAAGTGTAGCAAACTCCAAGCGTGGTCAGTACGGACGCCGCGCGCCTGCCGTGGGCATGGAAACCCAACAAAAGCACGGTTCAACGTGTTCAGTGCTAATCATAGACCCAGTGATGTGTGTCGCGTTAAATGAAACTTTCGGCAATGCCAGACACCTTTCGAAGACAGTCAACTGTGAACTTAAAAGGTGAAGCGAATAAATTACCGTTTTATTTTGCACTAGTTGACTTTTTTATGTTCACGCACGCAGGCGCCTACGCACGCACACACGCACGTACGCACGTTTGCCCGCACGTACGCACGCACGCACTCACCCACACACACACACTTACGCTCGCGCACACGCACACACACACACACACACACACACACACACTCCACACACACACACACACACTCACACAATTCAGGGTCACAGCTGCACCTGGACATGCGGGTACCCATGCAATCTATCTAATCCCTTTCTCCACTGACGTTTAATTCTCTTGCTTCTTCCTCACCTCCCCACCCCCTTCTTACCAGTACGCCCCCCCCCCCCCTCCACACCCCAGCCCTAACCCTCTTTTTTTTTTTTATCAATCTTTGCCCTTTTGCTCCAACCTCGGAAGTCAAAATGAGTTTCGTCCCAGATTTGTAATAAAGCCAGCTGAGGAAGTGTAAAAAAACCGTAATCATGGTCACAGGCAAGAGAGTTCGTTGGGGTTTTTAGTTCTTGATTTGAACGCACTCTGCTGACTCGCGGCGTTACAAAAGGGGCTTTGCTGGGACACCTTGGGGTCATCCTCCCCCCTCCTCCCCCCCCCCCCCTCCCTCCCCCCCCCCCACACACCCCTTTTTTTCTTTTTGTTTTCAATATTCGCACCAGCTTGAGCGAGAACCTTCGTTTGATGTCATGCACCTAATAAAAGCGCTTTACAAGTCGCCGCCGCCACTTTGACCAGATTTTGATGAAGTCTCTTGAATGTGGGCTCGTGTGTTTGTTTGTTGGTTGGCGGGGGTGGCTGTGTGCAAATGCGTGTGTGTGCGTTTGTGTGCGCGCGTGTAGGTCACCGGGGGCATAATTTGCGAATGTGTGCCTGAGTTCCTTTCTTTTTACTTCTTTTTTTTTCCCGCAGAAGCGCTTATAGCTGCAGATGACAGACGACAGAATGCTTTACCATGTTCAAACAGAAATCTGGATACGACAGCACTATTTGTATAAAACGTTTATAGACTATTTCAATGATTATATTTATGAAAAACATTTCTATAAAACGATTTTTTTCTCACGTTCTCTTTGTATCAAAGGGCATTTGGCTGGAGATAATAAACGGCAGAAGCATGTTCCAGGTGTATGCACTGCGCACGATTTTGGCGAAGTGGAAATCTGACAGCTGAGATTGTGTTTTGTGTTTGTTTGTTGTTGTTGTTGTTGTTGTTTTCTTGTTGTTGTTTTTGTGTGCCTGTAAAACTTTTATAAACCATTTGACTATAAAATCGTACTATACGTTTTTGTTGATGTTTCGGTTTTATTTATTCTACCATGCATTTATAATTTAAGCCAAATATTAGCCTAACAGCGTGATTGTATACAAAAAGTGCGTAAACTGTCTGACGATGAAACCTTACTAAATATGTTGTTGCACTTGTGTGACCTTTTGTCGCAAGGTGTTAAAGGTGCAACAACCGACAGATGTACATAGATCTATAACAGTTTGAACCGTGCAGTCTGTTTCTTAGGCCAAAAAAAAATAGGTCTGTTTACGGTAACATAGGCCCAAAAAATAGGGTCGGTAGGTCGGGATTGTTTTTTTTTTTGTTTTTCCCAAAAAACCATATTTTTACGTTATTTTGCCAAAAAAACAAGATTTTTTTTTTTCTTTTTTCCCAAATGCCAAAAAAAAGTCTAGGGTCGCGCGAAAAAACTAGGGTCGGTCGGGTTACCGTAAACAGACCTTTTTTTTTTTTTGGCCTTAGCACTAATTACAAACTACTCATACACTTCATCGAACAGCCACCGGCTTAGTCCTTGTCATATATTGTTCGTTTGTCTGTTTGGTAGATAGTACTAAGTTCTGGACCTACTTGTTTGTGGCATATTCCTCCGCTGACACAGTGTGTTTAAACTTTAAAAAAACATCTTCTGTATGGAAGGGATCGGGGTCAATACAATTAATGCAGAGCTGTACCTTTCACTGTTTCATTATTCCGTATTTCCGTTGAACTAACTGTTCAATATTGCAAACGTAAGCGACAATACTGCGTACTTTAAACACCACAATCAGAGAATACCTCTTTGAATTGTTTTTTTCAAGCGGGTTCAGTTAGGTAAAGTTGCAACTCACAGAATATTCGCTTTATTCCAAGCCAAACAAATGCAGTTTAAGATTTGACAGGCTGAAAAAGATCAGCTTGTAAACAAAGGGGATTAACTGTTACAGTTGCTTTATAGCAATTTTTGTTTGTTTGTTTGTTTGTTTGCTTAACGCCCAGCCGACCACGAAGGTGCTGCTTTGACATATAACGTGCGCCACACACAAGACAGAAGTCGCAGCACAGGCTTCATGTCTCACCCAGTCACATTATTCTGACACCGGACCAACCAGTCCTAGCACTAACCCCATAATGCCAGACGCCAGGCGGAGCAGCCACTAGATTGCCAATTTTAAAGTCTTAGGTATGACCCGGCCGGGGTTCGAACCCACGACCTCCCGATCACGGGGCGGACGCCTTACCACTAGGCCAACCGTGCCGGTCTCTTTATAGCAATGGTGTACATGCACAAACATGCACTTAGTAAACAGAGCGTGGGAATCATTGGCTGAGCGCTTTCTCTGACAACCCAGCAGTATAATGAATGGTTGACTCTGTAACTGTGTTGATTTTTTTTCCCCTTCTATTGCATGATTATACAGTTCGCAACATATTTATGTAACGAAACTTTTTCTTTTTTTTCTTGAAATAAATTTGATTGTTGGCCTGCAACGGCATTGCTATGCGTAAGTTATTTTTTGGAACAATAGTGTATTTTCCAAATTGCAATAACTTATTGAAGAAAATAGAAAAGCGTAATATCTTCACAGAAATGTTAAAATCGTTGCAGAAGAAGACAAAACAGAAAAAAAATCAGTACTTTGTTGCTGTTTTTAGTTTTGTAGTCAAAGCAGCCTCTTTTGTAAAAGCAGGGACCTATATTAAATGGGAGGTATTTTTGCATACCTGGTTAGTGGCACGTCCGTTGGCCATTTTGCAAATCATTTATTTCGTTTAACAACGAGCAGAGGACAGTTTCACAAAGAGAGGGAGACGGATTTCGCAGGAAGCAAGATTGCATGTGCTACATCCCCTGCAGACATTGAACATATGTAACGTGCTGTGTAAGACATAATGTGATTGATCGTCACCGAATTCTTTAAACGTGAAAGTGACAACCAAGACGAGGCTATAGTTCGTGAATATTCATAGTTACATCTGATGTGAAGATATCTCCATGGTATGAACAGAAAAAAGACTCTTTTTGTTTACATTTTTTTTCGAGTTGTATATTGTTATTTGTTTTTCTTTCTACATCCTTCTTTCTTTCCTTTTTTTTCCGTAATCTGTTTTGGGTTTTGTTTGTTGGAAATATTGCACCTCTTGTTAAAACTGTGTGTAGACAATTACAGTTTTTCTGGTATTTGTCTGCAGTGGATACAGACACACCTTCTGACAGTTGTAAACTGGTGGTGGTGGGGATGAGAAAAGGGGCTTCTTACTGACTGTCTGCAGTTCTGTGAATGTATTCGTTACATGCTTGTATTTGTGCTGCTGCCTGCCTGCCTGGCTGCCTGTCTGTTGTCTGTCTGTTGCTCGTTTTTGCTGAGGTTGCTGGTTTTTGTTTGTTTGCTCTTGGTTGTTTTGTGTGTGTGGTATGTGTGTGTGTGTGTGTGGAGGGGGGGGGGTTCGTTTTGGTTTGGTTTGCATGGGTCTCTTTTTCTTCTTCTCTTGTATGTTTTGTTTTTTATTTTTGTTTTTATTGATATTCAACATAACCAGAGACTGCGAAGCATGGATAACAGTGTTGTTGCGCGTTTGGAGCTTCTCGCTTTCTGCTACATTTACCAGTCAAGCCACTGTTAAAAAAACCATGACTTCGTTATAGAGTTACCCAAATTGAAGTTAAATTATCATAATCATTGGTAAACAGTATGTTCAAAAGATGAAGTAACTGCATGAGTGTTTGCAATCGGGATGCGTGTTGTTGCCTTTGTCGGTTGGTAGGTTAGTTGGGTTGTTGGGGGGGGGGGGGGGGGGGGGGGGGGGGGGGCGGTCAGTTGTTCGTTTTGTATCTCTTTGCTTTGTTGTCTCATAGATTTATTTCGTCTCAGTTTATTTTTAATTGTTTCAGTTAGTCTTGTATGGAGTCCATTTATTTACCTTTCTTTTTCTTCTTTTTTTTCGGAGGTGAGGTTGGGGGGGGGGGGGGGGGGTAGGGAGAGGGTGGGTGGGGGTAACAATGAAGTTCGGCGGAGGGTGCTGGACGATTGTGAAAAGTATTTTGATTGTGAAACCAGGCCCCACAATCTTCTGGCAAAAAAAAAAGGATTAGAAAAGACAAACAGACAAGACAACGCATGTGTATACAAGAATATGGCTGTCATTGTCCACAGACCTAACAACGCCCAGAAAGCACCCACACACCTACAAGGTCATCTCCGCAAAACGCTCACCTGCAAGTGACTGGCAGGTGACAGCGCGCGGCGTCAAAGTTGACACGTAGTACACAAGGATTGACACGTGATGCCCATTATTTGTCATGTGATACACACGATTTCCCGACACAGCGTCTTTGGGTCCTTTTTTTCTGTGTGTGTGCAGGTTTCCTCTTAGTGAAATGGAGGAGGTTGAGTGGAATGTTACAGGCATGTCGGCGTGTCTGTCTGTGTGTCTGCTTGTTTGTCCGCATGTCTGTCTGTGTGTCTGTCCGCAAGTGTGTGTGTGTGTGTGTGTGTGTGTGTCTGTCTGTCTGTCTGTCTGTCTGTGTGTCTGTCTGTCTGTCTGTTGCCATGCCATGTCGGCGTGTGTGTCTGTTTGTCTGCTTGTCTGATTGCTTGTCTGTTTGTCTGTCTGTCTGTTTGTCTGTCTGTCTGTTGCCATGGCTTTATGTCTGTCTGTGTTTGTTTATGTCTGCATGTCACTAGCTTTTGGGAACAGGTATGACACATTTGTCTATTTGTTTGTTCCTTTTCTGTGTATGTTTGTGAGCTTGTGTTGTTGCGTTCAGTTACTCAATTTGCAAAGCGGGATTGTGTTACTTGTTAGCTTTGCAGAATCTGACCAATTTTTTTATTTTTTTTATGGTAAGATTGACAATTCTGCTTGTTTTTGTTTTTTTGTCTGTTTGTTCGTTTGTCTGTTTGTCAATTTATTTCTTTGCCTGTTTGCCTACAATCAAAATTTAAAGAAAATCATGTGACTGTCATTTAGGATACACATGTCAGTGACATATGTGTACGCAGTTCTGCTTTTAATCCCATTATACATTTGAATAAATACTCAATTAGACTGATCTTAACAAAAAGCAGAACATAGTCGTCGCCGGCCAGATACGCTCATCTCAAATCGCGTGGTCACGTGGCTACTGAGAGATCTCCTCATTGATATTTCACAGCCTCTGGCCAAACAAACCATTACGTTTGAGGGGTGGCATTGACTACGCTGTGGCCTTGTTGCATTAAGTACGGAAAGCCAAGAGATAGCGGTCATGCAGCGCATCCTTCTAGGTGTCCGGTTGGAGGTTGGGCGTGGTCACTGTATCGGACACGCGCATTGTACGCGGCCATTGATATTGACATTCTGCAGTGAGTGTGGCCCGGATTGCTTTGAGTTGTGACGTCTTATTCATTGAAATTGGCAAGGTTGTTTGACTGAGAAGTTGTATGGATTGTGACATCCATGCAGTCCAATGACGTTGACGGTAGATGATGCCGTACGAGTCTGCGCAATACTGACACTGAGAACGGAACTGACAGCGATTGCATGTCAAAGAATGTGTCCAGAATGTCTGACATTTCGGCGTCCATAATGCAAACGTCATTTGTGAAGTCAAGGTGAAGCTGAAAGAGGACACATAGCTAACGTTCGTATCTTCCCGGACTTCACCTTTTCAGTCTCCACTGAACATCGTTTCCCGAGTCCTCCGTCCACTGCGGTCTTCTCCCGCGTTCCCCTTCTCATCCTTCCAAATACGTGGACGACATCTTATACTCAGATTATGCTATAATCACAAGAAGTAGTGTAACAGAAATAAAACATTAACAGTGCTTGCTTTTAACTTTAAATCTGTCAATTGTTTAAGCTTTTGTTCTTCTTCCAGAAACGCTTTTCAAATTGATCCTTTCGTTTTATTTTCTCAAGCACCAGTTACATCTGTAGCTGAACGCCTAAACTGTTCACTAGATGTGTGTTTGGTTTGCTTAGGCTGTATCCGTCGTATTATACACATAGAGCCGGCGACATTATCGACAGAATTTGCAGGCAACAACCACACACACACACATACTCACACACACACACACACACACACACTCACACACAGACACAACACACACACACACACACAAACACAAACACACACACACACACACACACGCTCGCACGCACACACACACACACATACACACACACACACACACACACACACGACACACATCACGCGCACTGCTCCTTGCCCCCCTCCCCCCCCCCCTTCTTTACCCCCTCCACCCCCCAGATTCCCCATTCACCCTTCCACCTAACCGGCCAGCGTACCAAGCCTTCATCATCAATGATCTCTTCACCAAGCCATGCTGCACACGCCAAAAGATCCAGACAATCCTGGCCCGTAACGAAAATTACCCAGATGAAAAGATTGATAAGATGACCAAGCTACCGGCAGGGCGTTGAGAGCCAATGGTCAGTCGTTACTTGCAATGACCGAAACCATCCATCCTCCATTCGGCACTGAGATAA
>NC_090245.1:50127397-50139897 GCF_037325665.1 Littorina saxatilis | reverse complement strand
GGGGCTCTTTTTATGATGACAATGTTGTTGTTGTTGTTTTTTGTTGTTGTTGTTGTCACAGTTGATGTTCCACACAAATTTCCTTCCACTTCTTTTGTAAGTAAACTTTGAGTAACTTGACCAAAGGCAGCACAAACTATCCCTTGCTTCTTCTTGCTCTAACCATAGACACCACATACAAAAAAATCAGTCATTATTGCCTTTCCTGGCAATAGTGAGAGTTCCATGTGTATGCATGTATCTTCGTATCTCTAAGTAAGCTGGAGCGCATGCGCTTTTCATTAAACACAACCCCGTTCATGGCCTCTTTTTACTCTGACCATAAAGCTATCCGCCGGTGACCAAAGTCAAAGCAGTCCCACCCGCCCAGACCGAAGTACATGTAGATGACGACTAGACAAGACCTCAGCACCTGATGATCAAAGAGAACCTTGCATCGTGATGTATCGGAGCGCCATCTTGACATGACGTCACTTCCTCCGCCATATGCTCGTTAAGGGGGAGAAGCGGGAAATAAAAATGTCTCGAATTAAGCTGAGCAGCCTCGTCGCGCTTCCATGCATTGGTACAGTCCTGCGTATATCGCGATGTTTTTTTTCAAAAGTGATTAGTTCCCTTTACTTGAGGGTGAGATTTCGCCAATAAATTAATTACGAATAATACGTTTTAAATGTAATTACAGTAAACCATTTTCCGGTATTAACAAAGTGACAGTTTAAGGACAATTCTGACGATAGTTCGAACAAATCGGAATATCCCATACATAAGTAAACCGGCACGGTTGGCCAAGTGGCAAGGCGTCGGCCCCGTGATCGGGAGGTCGTGGATTCGAACCCCGGCCGGGTCATACCTAAGACTTTAAAATTGGCAATCTAGTGGCTGCTCCGCCTGGCGTCTGGCATTGTGGGGTTAGTGCTAGGACTGGTTGGTCCGGTGTCAGAATAATGTGACTGGGTGAGACATGAAGCCTGTGCTGCGACTTATGTCTTGTGTGTGGCGCACGTTATATGTCAAAGCAGCACCGCCCTGATATGGCCCTTCGTGGTCGGCTGGGCGTTAAGCAAACAAACAAACAAACAAATAGGCATACATAAGTAAGCAGCTCTGGAAGGATCCTTCGAGAAAATGGCGTGATCAAGCTCGTATACTATAGCTTGTCTTGACTCGGTATCACACCATTACTTTTGCGGGATGGAAAATAAAGAAAAGCTAAAACACAACTAGACACAACACCACATAACTAATACACAGAAATAGGTCAAACTGGACTAATAACTAATTGACCATACTGTAAAAAAAAATGTGTTAAGAGGACTTTTTTTTGTAAATTCAAGTAAATGTTAACATTTGACTGCGTTTGAATTTCTCCGAAATTACACAGGTAATGACTTTTTCCTCAAATGTTCCAACCAATTACACTGACATTATATGCAATAAAGTTTGTCTTCCCGTTCTCCAGACGATGAAGCCAGAAACGGAGGATAAATGTGAGGGTGGGCATTGTGAGTGAGTTTGTGAGAGGGTTCAAGCTGGAGGATAAAGATACACGGGGTGTAGCGGAGCTTGTTAGCCTCTGGCACCTTGACCATGCGAGTAATCTCCTTTGCACCTGTCCGGCCATTTTGATGTTTCCTCGCAATTACCGACAGGCCGCATGATCTCTTTGTTAATCTGTGTGTCTGTATGTGTGTCTGTGTGTCTGTCTGTGTGTATGTGTGTCTGCGTGTCTGTCTGTCTGTCTGTCTGTCTGTCTGTCTGTCTGTGTGTGTGTCTGTCTGTCTGTCTGTCTATGCCGCCTCTGTCTCTGTATCTCTGTCTGTTTCTGTCTTTCTGTCTGTCTTTGTCTCTCTCTCTCTCTTTATCTCTGTTTGTCTTTGTGTGTCGGTCTGTCTGTCTGTCTGTCTGTCTATCTGTCTGTCTGTTGTTCTGTCTGTCTGTCTGTCTGTCTGCTTGTTGTCTCTCTGTCTGTCTCTGTCTCGCTCTCTCTGTCTCTCTGTCTCTGTCTCTGTCTGTCTGTCTCTCTCTCTTTCTCTCTCTCTCTCTCTCTCTCTCTCTCTCTCTCTCTCTCTCTCTCTCTCTCTCTCTCTCTCTCTCTCTCTCTCTCTGTCTCTCTCTTTGATGTTCTTCATTGTTGTATTTGCGTATACACGGGTTACCAATACATTTCATAACTGTATCTTCAAATTGCTCTTTCTTTGTGAAAACGTTGCTCATATTGGGCAGAATGGCTGCATGGACGCAAAACAACACACAGTTGCCCCTATTAACCCTTAATAAGTACAGATCTATACTATCTCCCATTCCTCTCCCCTCCCCACCCTCCCACCCCCCACCCCCACCCACCCCTTTTTCTGTCAAAAGTTATTTCCCTCCTCCATCACCCCCCACCCCCCCCCCCCCCCCTCCTTCTTGTTCGACAGGTTATCGGTTAATCCGCAAGATCAATCTAGCAGTCTTCTCCAAACCTCTTGTTGATAAGCCGATGAATTTCTTCATTTATCTGTCTTCTCTCTTATACTGATTCGATCCTTTTCTCTGATTCTCTCTTTCTGATTCGATCCTTTCTCTTTTTCTTTCACCTCATCGTTATTCCTATCGCTACACTGCTTGACAACAACAATCGTGGTCGTTCATTTCAGCAACGACGCTGGCCATGCACGGAAAAGCTCAGGCCTCAAAAGGTTTTCCACTAGCCCAGCGCTAACTACGGCAATCGTGGTCGTTCATTCTCAATCGACAGTGGCCGCGGTATAGCCTAGGCCTCCCAAAGATTGCCTCACTGGACAGAGAGGCGACCAGAAGACCTCATTATGCGCCACACAGTGTAAACATGGACATTCGGAGGTGATGAAGGCGATTATCAAGGCTGCAACTTTGATGGATAGCCACGTAAACCCGGATAAACCCGTTTTAAACGACACTCGGAAATTGCTCCGGCGATTTCTCAAGTCCACAACTCTTCTCTGTTCCTGGTTTCGTCTCCGATCTTATTCTGGCTTCGTCTTCTTTTTCAAGTGACGCTACCGCTGCTGCTGTTCCTCAAAGCCGCAGAATCTCATTTTCAGGGTGAGCGATAGATTCCACATCCTATTTGATCCGATCTGGATCAGAGTTGGCAAGTCTTGAGAAATAATGGTGGCTTCGATTTCTATCTCTGTTTACGGACCTGTCCGCAAACCGACAGCCAGAGAAAACGAGATAGGAGGAGAAGGAGGAGGAGGAGGAGGAGGAGGAGTGGGAGGGGGTGAAAGTAACCTTTCTATTAGGTCTTCCCAGCTTGTTTAGCGAGAGAAAGAGAGCCGAGGAGAGGGAGGGTTAGAAAATAATGATGTCGCGATCTCGTGTTTTCACGGTAATTTATTAAGGTAATTAAGATCGCGGCGTCTCTGCCCCGGAAATTTGTGCTGGGGGTTTACTAAGTGTCGGACTCCCTGTGGTCATTATTTGGGCGCGTAAAGCCGCGACTGAGAGGTCGTTTGTCACTTGATGGATGAGCCTTTTTCCCCCCTTTCTCTTTCTCTTTTTCTCTTTCGCTTTTTCTTTCTTTCTCCTCTTCTTTGTCCCCCCATGCAGTGGATGCCTTTCGGATCCGCTGCTGGAAGATCTCCATGGCTTTGACTCTCGTTGAAGTAGAGGTTGATGCTACTATGTTGAAGTTTTTTGTTGTACCGCTCTGCGGTTGCCAAAGGTTGTCACTGTGCAGGAACATGCTGATTGGGTTGGTTTCTGTGGTGGTTTGGATGGGTTGGAGAATGTGTTCTGATGCTTCCCTTTCCTTGTGTGCTTTTAACCGATAAAACTAATGTGTTGCTCCATATACATAAAACGCTTCTATTTTTTTTCTTTTTTGCGAAGTGTGCTTTTTATGTAGAAGGGGAACCACGAATAGTTTTAGGGAACATAAAAAGAGTGGTGGCTATACGTTATGTAATTCCTAGGTTTCTTCATCCAGCACCCTCCAACAACACCCCCACCCCCACCCCCACCTTTTCCTCCCTCACGCCCGCTTTATATCCTCTCCGTCACTCTCGTTCCCTCTTTGTTTTATTTCATAGCATTTTCTTTTCCATCTTCTTTTCATCTTCCTCCCTCTACTCCTCCCTTACTCCAGTGTTTCGTTCATTGCTTTCACTCCATCTGATCCCTTTTCGCCCCGTTCTTCCTGCCTCTGCTCCGTTTCTGTCACCGACAACTTCCTTCCCTCCAACTTATATCTTTACTTGATGTGCTTGTTTGTTTGTTTGTTTGTTTGTTTGTTTGCTTGTTTGTTTGTTTGTTTGTTTGTTTGTTTGTTTGTTTGCTTGCTTGCTTGTTTGTTTGTTTGCTTGTTTGTTTGTTTGTTTGTTTGTATGTTTGTTTGTTTGTTTGTTTGTTTGTTTGTTTGTTTGTTTGTTTGTTTGTTTGTTTGTTTGTTTGTTTGTTTGTTTTTTGTTTTTTGTTTTGTTTTGGTGGTTTTTGTTTGTCTTCTTGCTTGTTTGCTCGCTTCTTCTATTCGGCTTGTTTTTTTAGATCATTGGTCAACAATACCTTCTTTTTTTTATTTGTTTCTCACTGACAGTTTTCTTTTCAATCCTCTCTCTTCTTCCTCCCTCTACTCCTTCTCTGTCACTACCTGTACTTCCTCCACTCCCCCTCCCTCCCTCCCTACCTCCTCCCCCCCCCCCCGCCCCACATCTCCATCTCTCGCTCTCTCTACCTGCCTATCCCAAGCTGGTTCGTTTCCCACGGGTGGCGATGCTTAGGACATGTCGTTGAGTCACATGACTGATGAGCTGCTGTCACCGCTTGGCCAACGGTTAGCTAAGCAGCCCCACCAGCTTCTGCAACGCTTTAATGAATAGCAAGACTCCTGGCTAATTAATGAGAAATTTCTGCATCCTCTTGCCCCCCACCCCCCCCCCCTCCTAGCCCCTCATCCCAACCCCTTCACAGTGCAGGGGGAATTAAAAAGAACAAACACGGTAAACTTCTATTTACGGTATACACAAGGGTTAGCTATATAAGCAAGCATGCCTTATATACACGCGTCTGCCGCAACGCTTTAATTAATAGCAAGACTACCAGATAATTAATGACAAATGTCTTCGCCCTCCCTCCCTCCCTCCCTCCCTCCGCCCACTTCCAGTTCAGAGTGGGTGTGGCAAAAAATATACACGCACTGTAAACAATTGTAAGCTAAGCAATCCTACCAGCTTTTGCAACGCTTTCATGAATAGAGCAAGACTACTGGGTAATTAATGAGAGATTTCTCCGAAAAAAAAGTGGGCGTGGCAGTATAAGTTAAAAAGATGTGGGCGGGGTAAGTGAAGGCACACATATACGATATACCTGCACCTGAGATTCTGCAGCACCTCAAGAATAACTCCTGGTTTCTTAATGCAACTTTCCCCCCAAATGGAACCCTATGTGTTTGTTTTAATATATTTACTTTTTTGTTCATTTTTTGTAATGTATTTAGGCACTAATTAGACCTGTATCAGGATTTGCGCCTTATAAATATCCTCATTATTATCATCTATCTATTTTAGGTGTTTACAGTCACGTAAACAATTTATTGCATGATATGCATCACAGCGCAACAACTAGCGCGCTAAACAGGCTCGTTAATTTCACTGCGTTTTGCACGAGCGGCGGACTACGGGCATTGTGAAAAAATGCAGTGCGTTCAGCTTCATTTTGTGAGTTCCACAGCTTGACTAAATGTAGTAATTTCGCCTTACGCGACTTGTTTTTTTCTTGAAGGCCCCTATCTCCGTTCAGTACTTGTATTCGTAGATATATCCATGCACATAGAACAGCCATTGTGAATGTCCTGTGCACACCAAACTCACAACAATAAACACAACGCAGAGACTTCACTGTATACCTATATACGAATGCGATGCTCTATCCATTCCAAATTGCAGTAAAACAATAACCATCAGATCTCATCATGGCAGCTCTTCTCGCGTTATCTCAACGAGGCCGTAGACGCACGCGGACATTTGCAAAATGGCGTCATCATGTCGTCTACGGCTGTCTGTCTGTCTGCAAGAGATGGCGTGGAAGATGTCCTCCCACCTTAAGCCTACTGCGATTATCTGAAATCATTCGGGTTAATCTCAACCCCTTGTTTTCTGTCGCACGATAGCGGTCTGCGCTTCGCGATTGTCATCCTACCTGTCCTTCATTTCCCCACGAGTTAAGCCAACCAGCCGATCCTTGCTAATCATTACGGTTAATCTAACCTTATGGTTGAGTCTCGTGAGGATGTGCAGTGTTTATGTGAGGTGGGTGATTGATTGTCATTTTCTGACGCTTTTCTATCCAAAAGGAAGGGTTCTTGATGATACATGATGACGTATTTGTACGTCATTTGCGATATTGAAATGTCCGATTGCTTAGGGTTGTATAGAAGATATCAAAACAGGCTACTGGTGATACTTAAAAAAGGGTCAACTCACGAATAAATAGCCATTGGAAAAGAATCACATCAGCGGTATCATCAGTACCACCAAACGGGAAGCAGATATAGCATAAAGCAAGAACAGCAGCAGACTTGTACACAGTAAATTAACTTGGCCAACAAATAATATTGCACCAGTTTTCGTGCCGTAAGTAAAATATTACCCAATATTGACGGACTGTGTGATGATATCTTCTGCTATGGTCTGTTGCGACAGTGATATCAAAATCGAGACCGGAGGTCGAGATTTTGATATCACTGTCGAAACAGACCAATAGCAGAAGATATCATCACACAGTCAGTCAATGTTAGATATATTGCTAATTCTCTGGACATTTTGTATTTACTGTAAAGAAATTACAAAAGTATTTGTCTCAGTTTTGGCTGTTCCATATCCCTCCCTCTGATTATTAATTTTTTTTCTCACTCTTTTCTTGTACTTTTCAGTATTTCAAAATGTCTTTTCTTTCAAAAAGTCTTTAGTCACTTGCTCAACTAAATTCTGGCATAATTACATTTTCATATATATTTGTTTGTTTTTAAATTTAGGTGTTTTAGTTTTTGAAGTGGGGTAGCAATAAAGAGGTCGTCGATATCAAAACCGATATCGACGGAAATGTCGTCGATATCACTTTTGCACTGAGCTCAGTTTTGCCCAATTGACCAATGGAAATCCACGTAACATATGAAATAGCAATATTCATATTTATATATATATACATGCCATGGTATGCTCCATTTATATTTTGTGAAGTACTTTGGTTTTGCTGTTTGGCACACTTTGGTGAAAGAGTATTTTTTCACAGGGGTCACGTGACAGCAACTCAAATGACACGCATATATATACCCAATCACTGACCAGAAAGAAATTTTAAGTCTTCAAAGTAAATATCAGCAGAGAGATTTTTTATGAAACACTTATGAAACATGTATCCAATGGTGGTTATTTAGGATGGCCACATTTTGATAAGGAAAGAACAAATAAATTAGTTGGTCTTTTTTCTCAAAAGCCACGGCAGCTACATACACATCACAATTTTGTTTAAATACTGTCCGTATATTATTTGTTGTGCTTAATTTTTAAACGTCAGACTTTTTTAAATCAAATTTATCACTTAGAACTAAATGAGGACACATTTCTGAACAAAGTCAAAATTGAAACGTTTATGCATTTTGTATGGCTTGTCTAAATGTCTGAAATCTAAAGACGTCTTGGAAGTACAGGTTTTGGTGAAGAAAAACAAGCAGTGTCTGTCATGAATGCTTTAGTTTACTCAATAATATATAGAGAAATATCTCGCACACAAGGAAGAAAACGATACAAATAAACAAAATGACAAATTTATCCTTGTCACATGTCAACATATCAGCCGCCTACCCCCGTTCTAGACATACACCATTGGTAGCGTTGAACATCACTATTTGCGTACAATGGCGAAAGTCATTTCAACAAGCATGCCACTGGAATTTACTTATTTTGTTTGTACTTAATTGTGTGTGCATGCATTTGGAAGACTAAAGTGCAACGGCTTAATTTTGGAGAAGTACACAAATAATTAGTGTAATTCAACTAAAAAGAAACGCAAATTGATTAAAACCTATAGCGTATAAAAGAATCTGCTTTTTCCTCTTCAGCGGAGGCCGAAGACATTCTGATGCGTTGCCAAGTCAGTAAAAACCGGAGCGAGAATAAAGAAGGATCGCTGGTCAAGACAATTGAGAGACAAAGCGTTGTTCAGACAGACACTGGAATTTCTACGATGTTGACCACTGGGCCACTCCGTCATTCACAATGACGTTTGCTGACCATTCAGTGAACTTTGACTCAGTATGCCATTGTTCTTCGGACAAAACCCCTTTCAAAGAGTTAGAAATACTCCAGCTATATGTACTTTGTCTACCATAGAGCAAAATAGTGTAACTGAATTTCTTCGATACAATGTAAAATCTTATTTCTATTTAAAACAATCTATTAATCTTAATAATGTTGAAGTTTCATACTTTTCTGAATTGCCTGGGGTTTTTTTTCAATTGCACATACACATTTTTTTAATTCTCTGAATTTGCGCATTGACAAGACTTCTTTCAAGTTGGTAACGTTATAAAATAAATCTCTCTCTCTCCCTCTCTCTCTCTCTCTCTCTCTCTCTCTCTCTCTCTCTCTCTCTTTCTCTCTCCCTCTCTCTGTCTCTCTCTCTGTCTCTCTCTCTCTCCCTCTCTCTCTCTCTCTATCTCTCTCTCTCTCTTCAGGGCCAGACTAGGGGGGGGGGATTATAGGGGTTGCGGACCCCCCCCCCCCCCCTGGCTTCAGCATGTACCTCCCAAACGCCCTTTTTTTCTTTTTTTGGTGGGGGAGGGAGGGGGGGTTGCATCTGGATCATCATGAAATCCGAGGAGAAATCACACCTCTCACCCCCTCATCTCTTCATTGCCTATACAGCTTGCTGTCGAATTTACCTTTTTCGTTCAAGGAGAGGCTTCCTTTCCCTCCAGAAACATCAAAAAACGTTCAGCTTCAAGGGGGCGTCGCCCCCTTGCAACCCCCACCAAGGGGGCTTCGCCCCCTGGACCCCCACCAAGGGGCTTCGCCCCCTGGACCCCCATCTGTAACCCCCCCCCCTAGTACTTACCTAGTCCGGCCCTGCTCTCTCTCTCTCTCTCAATCTCTCTCTCTCACTCTCTCAATCTCTCTCTCTTTCTCTCTATCTTTTATTTCTGGGAAAAAAGTGAAAGGAGACAAAACGGTGGAGATGCTTACCAAAAGTTACAAGAATAATAACAATACGGAAACGACAGAAATATATCAAAAACAATGGGCAGAAGGAGAACACTGAAAGCTAACCATGCTCTAGTCGAGCTTTACAAGCAAGGCTTTCGCCGCAAGAATATATTATTAGCTTTTACACTCAGACATACAAGATGAGCCAGACACAAATATGATGTACACAATTTCTGTAAACATTTCTCTGGAGAAATCGTCGACCTGGAAAAAGGTGCGGCTTCAGTGGGGTTCCACCCTGGTTATTGAAAATGGCTGTCCATTGTTCTACAATGTTCTTCAATAAAGCTTAATGGTAGTTTACCTAAGCTTGCTAATCAAAGCCTTTTGTTTCTAGCACGTACGTACACAAGAATTGCATCTGGACAACCGCACTGCAGGAAACTTTGTGAATGGCAGTAAGCGTACAGTTGCCGCTTCAGTCTCCGCCTATTATGTTACAAATCACTCTCCATTGTTCCAATGATAAAAGCGTCACTGTGGCTCATCTAAACCTGTAAATTAAAGCCGTTTGTTTGTAGTACATACACAAGAATTTCATATCATACAACAATGTGTCAAGAAAATTGGTGAATGGCACTACATGTACCACGGGAAACCATGAGCGGTCATCGACCGGAAGTCTTCGTCTTCTTGTCAAACGACCGGAAGTGATGGCACTGACATGCGCGACAGCGAATCAGTAGCTAGATTAAAGGATCACGGGAAGGATTTCGTGTTATGGTTTGACATTTACGGATCAACACTCTCCCATGCATGTCTCTTAATAGGTGGATTTGAACCTGCTACTCTGGGAAAACAAGGCAAGGCGGGGGCGATGACGAACAGTGTGACACAAAACTTTGACGACTTCGTTACGTAATTGTTGTAGGTATACGTGCTCAGTCAGTTGTGTGAAATCGTGCATAAACCTTAGTCATGCTCAGCGTAAAATGGAGGGCTGAATATTGATGGTGGGAAAAGTTTGAAAAGGAATGAAATGTGGACACAATAAACGCAGTATATTAACACCAATTGTGTTTTCAGCGTAGCAATAGGGTCCGATATTTAGACGAGCCAAGTCTATAATGCCGACGAGCGTTTATATAGCTATTCTGACATTAAATTCTGTGTTAAAATCATGTTTTTGTCAGCAACAAGTACCAGAATGGTCCATGTCGTTGATTGCAGACGACGGTTCCCTTTCCGCATGAAGCCACGGAAATAACCGAACATTGAAAAACCCACGGACATGTATTACGGAGAAAACTCGAGATAACCGGATGTTTAGCATTACGTCAATATGCTAGGAATCATATCATGCTTGCCTACGTAGATTGTATGTTCGAAAGTCTGACTTCTGTTGGGAATTTGCGTGGTGAGGACTGCAGAAAATCTGTAGATGACAAGAGAACAAGGATTGTCTCAGAAGAAACGACTATATGTTTCAGACCGGTAACTTCATTTCAACATTGCACTATACAATGGACGTTCTATGTGACAGGAGAGTTTGCTGATTTTGTGTTAAACATTGGAGAGATCGTCTGCTAGAATCAGAGATAGGTCGCTTCAGATTGCAGCTTCTGGAAATTTGCAAGGTTTGTTGCCTGTTCAAGAACTGGAATTTACACGTAATGTATGTCATGTACAGTAAGCAACAACAAAAACACACACAAAGCAAATCGCATCGTCTGTCGACATAAACAAACCTGGCGAGGTATGCGTGTACTTTATACACGTGGAAGAAACCGCAGCCATGCGTCTTTGTTATTGCCAATATGCTTTTGGATATTGGCAAAAATGGCCGACTTCCGTAGCATTATGCTTTGATGATCGGAAAAGGGATGTGTGAGACCATCCAATCACAGCCCCCGAATTCCCCCACGTGTCCATCAGAATAGCTATATTGAACTATATTAACTGTTGTTAGTTAAGATGTAATTATGTTTGTTCGACATTTACAAAACTACACTCTCACTTACATATATGTCTCTTTATCTCTGAATTTGAATCCGCTGCGCTGGGAAAACAAAGGAAGGCGGAGACGATGTGACAAAAAACTTTAACGACTTCTTTACGTAATTGTTCTTTGGTAACATCCTAGTGCGTTTAAAAAAACCAAAACAATGTGTACATGTGAAGGTGTGTGTGAAATATTTGTAATCAATCAATGACGCTTATATCGCGCATATTCCGTGGGTACAGTTCTAGGCCCTCTGCAGTGATGCCGTGTGAGATGAAATTTTATACGGCCAGTAGATTGCAGCCATGTGGGCGCATATTTACCTTTCACGGCCTTATTCCAAGTCACACGGGTATGGTAGACAATTATTAACTGTGCCTAAGCAATTTTGCCAGGAAAGACCCTTTTGTCAATCGTGGGATCTTTAACGTGCACACCCAATGTAGTATACACGGGGGGTGGTTCGGACACCGAAGAGAGTCTGCACACAAAGTTGACTCTGTGAAATAAATTTCCGCCGAACCTGGGATCGAACTCGCGCTGACAGCGGCCAACTGAATACAAATCCAGCGCGCTACCAACTGAGCTGTGAAACCCAACTCCTGTGATATGAGAGGGTGAATGTGCAATATCATATTTGATTGTATCCCTTTTATGTTTTATGTTTTATGTGTGTCGTCCTATACAATTTGTTGTTATAATCGTTTACAGGCAGGCAGGGTGTGCCGAAGAAAAATTTCCATTTTTATGTAATATTTTAATGGACAATAAAGTGCTGTTATTGTTATTGTTATTGTTATAAGACGATGGAGAAGTATACTGTTTCCTATGGTAAAGTTCTCGCCATGGTACTTGTAAAATCTATACTATAATGCTGAAGCTGTAAACAAATTTTGAACAGAACTGAATTTTGGAAGACGGGAATGCAGAAGAAGAAGCATAAGATTTTTGGACGAAAAAAAGTAACGGATAGAAAAGGCCGCGTGGAAACACAGCAGCCTGTTACGTTTGCTAACTGTGTTTTACATGCACATTTTACACCATGGGATCCTCTTGCAGATGGTGTTACGAACTGATGTTAGTATATACATGGTGGAATGAGGGAGAAAGGGGGGGGGGAGATACACGTTTACGAACAAGTTAGTCTTCTCCTCTTTCTATATCCACTGTTAGTCAAAACTTTACACCCCACCTCCTCAGAAAAAACCCCACCTAAAAGAAGTTTTAAAAAAACAAACCAAAAAAACATTAAAAACAAAGAACAATCGAGAAGAGAAAGAAAAGAAATCAAGAAAGAAAAGAAAAGTATACACATGATGGTTGTCTTTAACTTC
>NC_090245.1:50114897-50122397 GCF_037325665.1 Littorina saxatilis | reverse complement strand
TGGAGTTACGAGATAAGAAAAGCCGAATGCGAAAGTTTGTGTCAGTCGGCAACTGACACAGGCACACAAAAACGGCTGTTCCGTTTTACTCCCCTGTTTGTACTACATCTTTTGACTTTGGGCATTTCATGTGTGGTGTTTAGGGACAGAAAATAATTGATTTAGTCCTGTTTCATCGGGAAGTTAGCAGAAAAGGGTATAGTATGCTATCGACATTTGTAAAACTGAAAAACATTCCCGAGAAGAATTTCAAGTTGTCAGTGTATGCTGTTGTCGATTAAAACATCGTGTGGTACAGATGGGTAAACCGGAACCATGCGTCTTTGTTATTGTCAATATGCTTTTGGATATTGGCTAAAATGGCCGACTTCCGTAGCATTATGCTTTGATGATCGGAAGAGACCATCCAATCACAGCCCCCGAATTCCCCCACGTGTCCATCAGAATAGCTATATTAGTTGATAATCTGCTCTATCCAGGGTCCTCTTCGTAGAAGAACTGCTGCAACACGAACATTGAAATTGTCCATGACCATGACTCGTCCAATCATGTCAGCTGTCAGCTTGTATGCGTCTTTGTTTGTTTGTTTGCTCGTTCATGGGCTGAAACTCCCACGGTTTTTACGTGTATGACCGTTTTTACCCCACCATTTAGGCAGCCATGCGCCGCTTTCGGAGGAAGCATGCTGGGTATGTTCGTGTTTCTATAACCCACCGAACTCTGACATGGATTACAGGATCTTTTTCGTGCGCGCTTGGTCTTGTGCTTGCGTGTACACACGGGGGTGTTCGGACACCGAGAGAGTCTGCACACAAAGTTGACTCTGAGAAATAAATCTCTCGCCGAACGTGGGGACGAACTCACGCTGACAGCGGCCAACTGGATACAAATCCAGCGCGCTACCGACTGAGCTACATCCCCGCCCCTGTATGCGTCTGATTTCCTTTCTGATGTCGTCCTACAGAGCTGCGAGGGTCTGGGAATTTGTTGCCGTATATTCTGTCCTGGGTACCCCCACAGAAAATTGTCGGGTGGGTTGCGATCAGGTGAATAAGGTGGCCAAGGGAAGTCAGTGCGTCGTGAAATGAGCCCATTGCCAAGAAAGAGGAGGATGGATAGAGAATAAGTGGATAATGTGTTGCTGTAAGTTTATTGTTGCGTTATTGTGTTAGAATGTATGTGTATTTGGTGTTTAAATAGTATGGTTTTATTCATAGCTGATATGTAAAGCGCGGAGAGCATAGTTTACTGTGGTTCGCGTCATATAAGCTGTCATTATAGGTATTATTATATTATTATATTATCAACTGCTAAGGACAGACCAATTTCTACCAAAATATGCAAGACATTATTTGCCATCATTCTGCTATGGTTTGGTGAAGAAATTGTCTAAATCTCTCTTTGCAGTCAAAAATTAGATCAAAAAGAAAATAGGACGCTTTTTTGGGACCACCCTGTACATGTGTATAAAAAAAACCTTCGTTTTCTGATGAACGATGGTTTTGGGGGGTGGTTTTTTTCGTTGACTTTTTATTTACACTGGCATACTTCATGAAATCACAACAATGTCCCATGATCATACATGCATGTACAGCAAATTAACTCGCAAAGATTTCATCCATTGATATAGCGTTTGATGAAGTCAGAGTACAGCAGTAGATCAATTATATACCGATTGTTCTGGCTACGAGCCATTGAACTGTATACACAGACGGTACTCTTGTGTAAACCAAACCTTTCATTTGGCAAGCACAGTAGAATTAGTTCTGCACTGAACACAAACTCACACAGACACACGAATCCTGATGAGTGCATTGGACTGTTCTGTGATAGAAAAACAAATGATGACAATGCCTGGACCGATATGAGAACGGAAACTACTTTTATTGTGCAGAACATCAAACTGCGAAGAAAGTGTTAAATAAATGTTTGCTATACATACAGTAAACCATGCACCCATTCCTTTTTTGCAGTCATTAAACCGAGGTGCCATTCTGACATTCAGACATTTCTGACGATTCCAGATTTTATTGTTAGCATTTCGTGTGGGCAATAGCAATTAATGGTACCATTCGCGTTGTTGGTGTTCACATGTTTGTTTTCAAAATGAGATCTTTTCTCAGCATTCATGCAACATCTGATTAAAATTTAACTTCAACTGATGTTGCAACAAGTCCATATTGTCTCGTCCTGTTTGTCAAAGCTGCAGAAGTCTTAATTATGATTCATCTGTTGGACGAAACTATATACTAAGGCTTCAGCAAGGATAAGTCTTTACCTTTTATTATATAATAAACGTGATTGATATGTTTGAGAAGTGCATGCATATTGGAAGTTTGAATTACGGGGTGCTGACTCCCTTAATATAGGGATACATTATTTTCTCAGATGCATTGGTTGAGCACATGCAGGGTTTGCATGTCCGTGAAGGTACCGATATATAGTGTGTCTAAAAAAAAGTACCCCAAAATACATTGAAATAACTGTACTGAGAAAATAATGGAAAAACTAACATAAGGATCTTTGTGTTTAAAATGCGTTCATATTCGTCAGAAAAGATATCCTGAAGGCAAACATTCTCAGATAAATCCAGAACATCCCACAGGAAACATTCCCCAATGTAATGAACAATATGGCAATGAGGATGCAGTCTGTCATTGGAAAACGGGGTGGCTACATTGATCCCGTGGTGTAAAGAAACAGACGATCTCACCTGAAAGATGTGAACTGGGAACAAAACTTCTATGAACTGACTACAATATCACGCAAAAATGATTTCAATAAAGTTACTGACTTGTCTGTAGTATTGAAAAAAATATGGGTACTTTTTTTTGAGACACCCTGTATATATATATATATATATATATAAAATCTACTATTTGTGTTACAGGCCATATATATAATTATTTTTCGCTGGAAGAGGAGTGTGACTGTTCTCACCAAAGCACTGCTTACCATAAACAATATCTCCACACATAAACTTTTTTTAAAGTGCTAACAGAGCGATTATATGACCCATTGACATTACAGCAGCACAGTTTTCTTAATCCCCGAGAGTCTCCTCTGAGAAGATTTCCGTAAGATTGTTGGAATCTGATCCTTACCTTTTGTTTCTCCTGGGATTGGGGATGGCATATACGGTTTGGTGTTATACAGGGTGTGGTATTTA
This sequence comes from Littorina saxatilis, assembly GCF_037325665.1. NCBI lineage: Eukaryota > Metazoa > Mollusca > Gastropoda > Littorinimorpha > Littorinidae > Littorina > Littorina saxatilis. The sequence continues at coordinate 50,119,228 of NC_090245.1, read as the reverse complement.
ATTCCAGACGTGTACAGAGGTAGATTCCAATGACACATATTGAGGAAACCGCACGATTAGAGACAGCAAAAGAGAGAGAGAGAGAGAGAGAGAGAGAGAGAGAGAGAGAGAGAGAGAGAGAGAAAGAGAAAGCGAGAAAGACTGAGAGAGAGACACACACACACGGAGAGAGACACAGAGAGACAGAGAGACAGAGAGAGAGAGAGAGAGAGAGAGAGAGAGAGAGAGAGACAAAGAAAGAGAGACAAAGAGAGAGGAGAGAGAGGGGAAAGACAAACAGATAGATACAAACAGACACAGACTGAGAGACAGAAACAGAAAGAGTGAGAGTAAACCACAGAAATAAAGATGGGGCGCACAGAGAGAGAGAGAGAGAGAGAGAGAGAGAGAGAGAGAGAGAGAGAGAGAGAGAGAGAGAGAGAGAGAGAGAGAGAGAGCAGGAAAGTGGCAAAGAGACAGAGACAGAGAGGATATAGATACAGGGCCGTTTTTTGAAAGAGACAGGGAAGACAGACAGACAACCACAGCACCGTCACAGACATACGAATGGGCAATAAAACCCAAACAATTAGTATCGACCCTGCATTTACGTTCACATTTCACTTCAACGAACCTTGCACTAACGTTCATATAGCATTTTATCAACCCTGCTATATATATTGCCATAAGGTTCTCGTACTGAACTACAACACGTGTCATCCTGTGCCCCTTTAATACAGAGTTGACAGCTTCCTGTCTCAGAACTTAACGCAAGTTCATTCACCAAAGCTAACCTCACCCTTTACAGAAACCAACAATTCAAAGCCATAAACGTATAAGATATTAAAAATATATATATATAAAAAAATATATATATGTTACAGTAAATTCTCAAAACAAGGAAATTTGCGAAATCCCTGAAAATTTCAGTAAATTTGTGAATGTCCTGTTTCACTCAGGGATTTCACAAATTTCCTAAAAATTCTAGGAAATTTGCGAATTTCCTGATTTCAAGGGGCAGGAAATTCGCAAATTTACTTAAACACATTTGAAGGGAAACAAGTGCTTTGTTGGTTGCTTGTGAACCATTTAATTATTCTGGTTTCCTTATATTAATGCAAGTGAAACACTCATATTTTTCTCTTTTTTTCTCTCTCTCTCTTATTCTGTCATGTTTCATAAAATTGTTAACATAAAATCTAAACGAGTACATTAAAACGTACATTGTGACACTCACATCTCTCTCCTATACTGTCGTGTTTTATAGAATTGTTAACATAAAATCTGAAGGAGTACATTACAAGGTACATTTATAACACTCATCCCTCTGTCTCTCTCTCTCTCTCTCTCTCTCTCTCTCTCTCTCTCTCTCTCTCTCTCTCTCTCTCTCTCTCTCTCTCTCTCTCTCTCTCTCTCTCTCTCTCTCTCCCCCTTTCTCTGTATGTCTCTTATACTGTCATTTTTGCTTGAAAATATTAACATACCATTATGACAAGATAAAAACAAACCAAGCAGGGCATGTACAGCACAGACTTATGGCACGTAATATTTAAGCATCCTCTTGAGTTCGTGTCCCTATCATTTCTCGTTTTATTATTGTCTCATGTTTAATTGAATAAAACCGTGTTTAAACCAAGACATTTGTTTGTTTTGTTTTTTTGTTTGCTTAACGCCCAGCCGACCATGAAGGGCCATATCAGGGCGGTGCTGCTTTGACATATAACGTGCTCCACACACAAGACAGAAGTCGCAGCACAGGCTTCATGTCTCACCCAGTCACATTATTCTGACACTGGACCAACCAGTCCTAGCACTAACCCCATAATACCAGACGCCAGGCGGAGCAGCCACTAGATTGCCAATTTTAAAGTCTTAGGTATGACCCGGCCGGGGTTCGAACCCACGACCTCCCGATCACGGGGCGGACGCCTTACCACTAGGCCAACCGTGCCGGTTAACCAAGACATAATGGCAACGAAAAGACGCTTAAAAATGTCTTCATGGTGCGTCTTATTCATTGGTGCAGGATTGGCTGCTGTGACATCTTGAGTTGTCCGCCAGCCAGGTCACCAGCATGTCTTTGATGTCACCATTTGCTCTTTCAACCGATCCCTGGCTTTGTGGATGTCGCGTCTTCCCGTGAACTAATACCGATGTTGGCCAAAAAATGTTTTGTTCTAAAATGATGTTGGCTGTGAACTCAGTGCCGTTATCGCTTTAGAGAATTGCAGGAGCACCGATCACGAGAAAGATGTCAAGCAGCTGGGCTGCAACCTCTACAGCGCGTTTGCTCCTAATAGGCCGGAGGACGCAGAACTTGGTGAGATGGTCTTGATACACCATGATCCATTTGTAACCGTAGCTTGGCATAGACTGCATGTCAACAAGATCAACCTGTCCTCGAGATGCAAATTCCTTGCTGATGATTGGACGAAAATTTACACCTTTTGTCATGGGTCTCTTTATCTTTTTCTGACACTCCTAGTGACTTGAAAAGCTCGAGCGATTTTGTACTAATGTTTGCATATTTCCTTTGTGTTTCTTTGATCATTCGATCACGCCCACCATGGCCCGTCGAGATATGACAGAGCCACAGACAGAAAGCCACCCAGCCAACCAGGCTAGCAGACAGACAGGCAGATAAAAAGAGCGACAGTGAAATAGAGATAGAGAGACAGACAAACAGAAAGGCAGACAGAGACAGAAAGACAGGCTGGCAGATAGACAGCCAGAGCAAGAATGTTGGGTTGCCTATCAGCAAAATGAACCAAATGCGGACTGCACTGCAAAGTCAGATCAGACTTGGTAGTTTTCGTGATCGATCCCAACACCACAAACTTCTTATGATTTTTTCACTTGCTTTCATGTGGCTGGCGTGGCGGGTTGGTAGTTTGTCGGACCCAAAAATTGAAGATGTTCGACTCAAATCAACTTTTTTTTTTTTAATCTTCTAGCAGTAAATCTATCAAAATCACAACGTAAAATAAAGAAAACGGACTTCTTTTTTTTTAAAGAATTTTGCAAATTTACTGAAACGTTTTTTACTGTTCAGTAAATTTGTGAAAAAATGGCATGCTTATTTCAGGAAATTCGCAAATTTCCTAGAAATTTTAGGGAATTTGTGAAATCCCTGAGTGAAATAGGAAATTCACAAATTTACTGAAATGTTCAGGGATTTCGCAAATTTCCTAGTTTTGCAAATTTACTGTAACATAATATACCTCCTCCCTGCGCCTCACTACAATGTTCAGATAATCCCACCCTGTCTTAATACTGTCTCAGTCTCTGTACAAAAACCAACAATACATAACCATACTTGAACGGATAATATATAATAATATACCTCCTCCCTGCGCCTCACTACAATGTTCAGATAATCCCACCCTGTCTTAATACTGTCTCTCTCCCCTTGTTCTGGTATACGACGTCAGTTCAGCGCCGGGAAAGTCCTCTTCAGCCAGTTGAGCCCAGACCACCAGCGCTGTCATTCACTGGATTAGGAGGGCGGGGTTTAGCCCGCTTCTCTCATAATTATTCATTTCCCACCGCCCGAGCTCAGCTCGCCATCCCTCTCTTGCTCTCTTTCTCTCTGTAGTGTGTTAGCCGCTGCTGATCCATCGGTTCATCCCTACCACTACACAAGGCTAGGGAGGCTTTCTCTTCTCTTCTTCGCAGTCTCTGCAAAGCCTACTGTTGTCGCGAAGAGGGAGAGAGAGGGAGGTTTCGGACCAATCAGATGCCCGTACGCATATATTAGCCTCTGGGAGTTTGGCGTGTTGCGGGGTTTGTACAATGGCTGCCAAGTGAGCAAGCGACCACGATCCGTCTATCAACCGAAAGTAAGGGCAAGAGACTTAGAGGCTAAAGTCGTTGACTTTGCCGAGGCACACACATGGCGCCTGTGATAAGATAGTAAGTGCTATCTTCTTTTTCCTTCTTAGTCCTATATCAGCCCGTCCATACTGAACTGACTCGGCTCTCGCGGCGGCTTACGGGCTTTATTATATGCACTGAGTTGTTAGTGTGAATAGAAACAAAAGTTTTTCATTCGGACTTCGGTTTGTTTTGTTTTGTTTTTTCCCCCGGAACGTGTGTTGTCATCATCAGTGACTGTGAGTGTGTGATACATACAGTCTATACCCCTCCTCTTCCGTGGTATATAGGACAGAAGTGGTGTTGATATAGGTGGTAGTAGCCTCAGTTGACCGCTGGGCGAGGAGGTCCAAGGTTTAGTAGAGTGGCGGTCATTATCAGCTCACTGTCTTAACCTAAAGTCTCTTGTCATAGCACAGGTAACACTCACCTCAGCGGGGTGTCGCAGTCATGGCTGTCTCCTCGCAGCGGGAGTGTTG
>NC_090245.1:50099897-50109897 GCF_037325665.1 Littorina saxatilis | reverse complement strand
ATACCTGCAGTGAGTCTTAAAAATGTTAACTCAAAGGCATTATCTTTATGGTATTGATGCTGCTGCGTTGGGAAACACAATACAGTGTGAAATATGGCTTTTGTAAACTATTCCCAAGTGCTTCTCGTGTGTGAATTTGTTTTTAATCAGATTTCTCGCTGACAGTTTCATCTCGTTTCTTGTAATGAAACCGTTAACTGGAACATGAATATGTTGATTTTGTATGGAGTAAATCAACTATCATAAACATAAACAACAACAACAACAACAACAGCAACAGCAACAGCAACAACAACAACGAAAACGAAAACAACAACAACAACAACAACAACAACAATAGAATAGACATGTAGGCAAATGACATAGATATTTATCGTTGTGTCTTTAATATTGCATGTGTTATTTTGAGGTATACTTGCCGAAGAGAAAGCGTACGATTAAAAGAACACAAATTACGCTGAAGCTGAGTAAACTGCTGCCATGTTAAATACTGTTTTCTCTTTCATGTAAATCACCGCCCTTGGTGGTCGGCTGGGCGTTAAACAAACAAACAAACTTGAAAATATTGTTTACAACATTATAAAGGTTTATGCACGGGTAGCAACAGTCGTTATACTTTAAACACAACTACAACTCTTGCCTGCATGATTTCTTTGGAAATTGAATAATTTTCGCAGAATTATTTTTCTATTTCCACCCATTTAGCGATATTAATTTTAAATCAATGCATACCGCGCTAAAAATGGATATAATTGCGGAACATTTTAAGACCTACAAAAAATTCTGAGAAAATCAGCTCTGAAAAAGGAGGGAGTCTTAAAATGGGTCTACATTTAAAGATGTTATGAACATATGAAAAAAGTGGCTTTATAATTATGAACAATTAAAGATAAGGTAAGTGATACGGACCACTCGTCCTGAATTTCATTCTCTAGTTTAGACCATGTTAACTGTATAACAAAGCGTTTACTTTAATGCTGAATGATGTTCAATAACCCTTAAATTAATTATTCTCCCCTCTCTCTTGGGAATAGTCAAATTGCAACCTGTGCACCTCTTTTGTCAGTTCCCTTGATAAATATTGGCAATTCAAATGCTGCTTGCTTGCTTGCTTGTTTGTTTGTTTGTTTGTTTGTTTGTTTGTTTGTTTGTTTGTTTGCTTGGTTTTTTTGTTTTTTGTTTTTTTCTTTTTCTTTTTCTTTTTATATTTAGTCAAGTTTTGACTAAATATTTTAACATCGAGGGGGAATCGAAACGAGGGTCGTGGTGTATGTGCGTGTGTGTGTGTGTGTGTGTGTGTGTGTGTGTGTGTGTGTGTGTGTGTGTGGAGCGATTCAGACTAAACTACTGGACCGATCTTTATGAAATTTGACATGAGAGTTCCTGGGTATGAAATCCCCGAACGTTTTTTTCATTTTTTTGATAAATGTCTTTGATGACGTCATATCCGGCTTTTCGTGAAAGTTGAGGCGGCACTGTCACGCCCTCATTTTTCAACCAAATTGGTTGAAATTTTGGTCAAGTAATCTTCGACAAAGCCCGGACTTCGGTATTGCATTTCAGCTTGGTGGCTTAAAAATTAATTAATGACTTTGGTCATTAAAAATCTGAAAATTGTAAAAAAAAATAAAAATGTATAAAACGATCCAAATTTACGTTTATCTTATTTTCCATCATTTGCTGTTTCCAAAAACATATAAATATGTTATATTCGGATTAAAAACAAGCTCTGAAAATTAAATATATAAAAATTATTATCAAAATTAAATTGTCCAAATCAATTTAAAAACACTTTCATCTTATTTCTTGTCGCTTCCTGATTCCAAAAACATATAGATATGATATGTTTGGATTAAATACACGCTCAGAAAGTTAAAACGAAGAGAGGTACAGAAAAGCGTGCTATCCTTCTTAGCGCAACTACTACCCCGCTCTTCTTGTCAATTTCACTGCCTTTGCCATGAGCGGTGGACTGACGATGCTACGAGTATACGGTCTTGCTGAAAAATGGCATTGCGTTCAGTTTCATTCTGTGAGTTCGACAGCTACTTGACTAAATATTGTATTTTCGCCTTACGCGACTTGTTTGGTTTCTATGCGTTACAATTTGTTTTTACTATACAATATATGTAGCAAAGGTCACTGTGGTCTTTGTAAGGGTTGCTTTTGGTGCTAGTATTGTACGCTATCATAGCAAGTGCTTTGGGTTGTCGTAGAAAGAAACTAACCTGCTTTGCATACTCTGCAAAGACTGAAGTGCTTTGGAGAAAGCATATGTATGCGCACAGCCAACCCTAAGCATCTCATGCGTATATCTGTCACTTGATATTTGTTGAAATGGGCAACTTTCTTCTTGGTGCAAAAAATAAATGTACCCATTGGGCTTGCCTGCAGTATATTTGCAAAGCCTCTTGTCTGATTCTGTCATGTTTTCTCACTAAATTTTCTAGTTCCTTTCTGTAATTAAAAAAAGCGGTTACGGACAAAAAAGGGGACAAGGACAAAATTTTTGTTTTTACATTTAGTCAAGTTTTGACCAAATGTTTTAACATAGAGGGGGAATCGAGACGAGGGTCGTGGTGTGTGTGTGTGTGTGTGTGTGTGTGTGTGTGTATGCGTGTGTGTGTGTGTGTGTATGTGTGTGTGTGTGTGTGTGTGTGTGTGTGTGTGTGTGTGTCTGTCTGTCTGTCTGTCTGTGCGTGTGTGTGTGTGTAGAGCGATTCAGACTAAACTACTGGACCGATCTTTATGAAATTTTACATGAGAGTTTCTGGGAATGATATCCCCGGACGTTTTTTTCTTTTTTTCGATAAATGTCTTTGATGACGTCATATCCGGCTTTTTGTAAAAGTTGATGCGGCACTGTCACACCCTCATTTTTCAATCAAATTGATTGAAATTTTGGCCAAGCAATCTTCGACAAAAGCCGGACTTCGGTATTGCATTTCAGCTTGGTGGCTTAAAAATTAATTAATGACTTTGGTCATTAAAAATCTGAAAATTGTAAAAAAAATATATATATATATTATAAAACGATCTAAATTTACGTTCATCTTATTCTTCATCATTTCCTGATTCCCAAAACATATAAATATGTTATATTTGGATTAAAAACAAGCTCTGAAAATTAAAAATATAAAAACTATTATCAAAATTAAATTTTCGAAATCAATTTAAAAGCACTTTCATCTTTTTCCTTGTTGGTTGCTGATTCCAAAAACATATAGATATGATATGTTTGGATTAAAAACACGCTCAGAAAGTTAAAACGTAGAGAGGTACAGAAAAGCGTGCTATCCTTCTCAGCGCAACTACTACTCCGCTCTTCTTGTCAGTTTCACTGCCTTTGCCACGAGCGGTGGACTGACGATGCTACGAGTATACGGCTTTGCTGAAAAATTGCAGTGCGTTCAGTATCATTCTGTGAGTTCAACAGCTTGACTAAATGTTGTATTTTCGCCTTACGCGACTTGTTGTTTTTTACGGATAATACTTGAGATGGGAATAGGAGTTGTGTAGGAGCTGAGGTCATTGCCGAAATATGTTCAGGTATAGAATACTGATTTCCTCAAATGTTGTAGGGGTATTTCTAACCACTTCATGCAATGTGAACAACTGACGTCTCTGTTCGTCTAAAATGTTTATTTGCAAGAACAAAAATAAAACAATATCACTCTCTGTCTATGTCTGTCTGCCTGTCTGTATGGCTGGCTGGCTGGCTGGCTGGTTGGATGGCTGGTTGGATGACGGTCTGTCTGTCTGTCTGTCTGCTTGTCTGCATGCCTGCCTGTCTCCCTGTGTCTCTGTCTGTCTGCCTGTCTGTCTGTCTGTCTCTCTCTCTCTCTCTCTCTCTCTCTCTCTCTCTCTCTCTCTCTCTCTCTCTCTCTCTCTCTCTCTCTCTCTCTCTCTCTCTCGACACCCCTTGCACACGAACGCACATCTTTTCCCCCCATGTCAAACACAAGTTTAGGAGCGTCAGTGCAGTAAACTATACAAGACAGTCTCGTCTCACGGCAGTGCTGTGATTCTCACACGTGCCAAAGTCGGGGGCTGGTGGCGACTTCCGATTACAGGCGTCAAGTATCAGCCATCGAGTGCGTGAGGCACTTAATCGCCCTAAATTGCTGCCTAATTGATCAGGGGAAGGGCCTCCGATGCCGATTGGCACAGGCAAGATTTTGGGTTTGGGATTTTAAGATACCGGTTATATGGGAAGCCTTTTCTAAGTCTTTGCTAACCTTCATTCTATATTTTTCAGTGTGTGAATGGGCTTGGTGAACTGTGATTCTTTTTAGGGAAAGGTCTTGGTGCATGAACTCTTGTAAATTGATGCCGTATTTCTTCATGATTTTGAAGAAATGTCCGTGTATAGCTTTTGAAAAGTCTGGAATTTCATTGTGTACACTTGTCTCTTCAAACGTCTCAAAGACCTATTTCGAATTGCATTTCTTACTGATTGTGAAGGAATGTATTTGATTTATGAGGGATGTATAGAGGTTAAACTTTGAAAATATATTTATGAGAATAAACTTCGAAAGTGAAGAGTTGAAGAGGGGATTCTGTCTTTGAATTGTTTTCACTTCGTTTGGCATAGGCCGCTTTGAGTACCGTTAACAACTAACGGAGTGGATTTGGGTTATAGTTTCATTTACCTGGCCTTACTTAAGTTAACTGGGGGGGTATACGTGTGTGGGTGTGGTGGCGCTTCCGTGAACATTCCACCACTGCAATCTACAGATATTTCGCCGTTTCATCATTTTTGGGAAAGTGGCATTGAAAATATAATAATTGTCTGGTATTTTACCATATGTGTGCATGAGTAACAAAGGGCCAATTGCATGACGTCATTCTCGGAAAATGGACACACTCTTAAGTCACTCGGAAATTAAAACGTTTTGGAGATAGGGCAATAAATGACAAGCAACTGCATGGTAAGTGCAGGCATTGGCATTAAGTGAAACAAAACTATTCAGTGTGAATATAATAGTTAGCTGAATCCAGAATCGAAGACCGACCACCTTTGGCCAACAGGAACGATATGGCAGATATGACGACATGAATGAATCTGTATGCATATTCTAAAAAACGCAAACTTTCTTTTCAATAAATGAATTTGATTCATATAATGTTATAACTGGAGCTATCAACTCAGTCATTTGGTTATATTATTCAGTTGCCCATTAAAAAACTCGGGACCCCCAGGCGGTATTTCGTGTCCTTGTTTAACGAAAGAGAGAAAGAAAGAAAGAAGGATGGAAGGAATGAATGAATGAATGAAAGAAAGAAGCAAGAAAGAAAGAATGATAGAAAACAAGAAAAGAAAAAAAGAAAGAAAGAAAGAAAGAAAGAGAGAAAGAAAGAAAAAAGGGAAGAAAGAAAGAAAGAAAAGAAAGAAAAGAAAGAAAAGAAGCAACAACAAAAAAGAGAGAAAGAAGTGGGGGAAAAAAAAGAAAGAAAGAAGGAAAAAATCGCCACTAGTATTGAGATGTTTAATACAATACTCTTTCTCCGTACCGGTATGCACGAACTTGTGAACAAGCGTTAGATCGTGAGTTTAAAACAACTGCAAAGCCATGGCTTGAACTGTGAGATTTTATTTTGGTGTATAAGTGTCTGGCGGAATGTAGGCTAATTACACCAAAGCAGATTACGGGGAAGACGCACGCATTATCATTATCTGATCATTCCTCCTTTTAGAGTTTAGTGCCAAAATAAACGCCTCCGTGTATTTTGCAATGCTTTTCCATATAATCACGTTTCCATTTGTGAATACAATATCTTGATCCTAAAACAGACAGCAACAGCGAAGTAAACGTGTGTCACGCGTGATTGTTCTGAAAAGTGACTATTACATGATTGTTCTGAAAGTCTACTATTTATTTCATCGTAATCATGTAAGCCCTCATACGTGATTGTTCTGAAAGCTTACTAATTTACATGATTGTTCTGAAACTCTACTAAAGGTAAACTTGCTTCACCCGTGAAATGTAGTCAGATATGGAACAATATGTATACCCCTGCCCAACGAAGTGTGTTTGAGTTGATCCGTCGTCTGTGTGCACGACAGCTTCAGATGTGTGTTTGAGTTGATCCGTCTCTCCTCCACTCCCTTTTTTTTAGGTGTAGGGGGTGGGGGAGGTTTGTTCATATCAACTGACACTTTATCAAACCATTTGAATAATTCATATACACAATTCTGGTGGTTGCTGTGTAATAAAAAAAACAAGTGTCACTGAAAACAGAGATGTGCTAATAAATGTAGCTTTCATGTGTGTGTATGTGTGGTATGTGTACGTGCGTATGTACTCAGTGCACTGGCGTCGGAAACTGGGGGGGGGGGGCAGCTGCTGTTCCTGGGGTGCGGGGGGAGGGGGGCAAACATGTCTTTTTGCCCCCCCCTCCCCAATATTTAGGATGACAAAAATATTCACAGAGAGAGAGAGAGAGGAGAGAGAGAGAGAGGAGAGAGAGAGAGAGAGAGAGAGAGAGAGGGAGAGAGAGAGAGTGTGTGAGAGAGAGAGAGAGTGTGAGAGAGAGAGAGAGAAGAGAGAGAGGGAGGGAGAGAGAGAGTGTGAGAGAGAGAGAGAGTGAGAGAGAGAGAAGAGAGAGAGAGAGAGAGAGAGAGAGAGAGAGAGAGAGAGAGAGAGAGAGAGAGAGAGAGAGAGAGAGAGTTGATAAACACAATACCCCACACACACACAAAAAGAAGTATTGTCTCGCGTGCAAGAACTTTATAGCCCAGACTCCCCACCCATCTCGCAACCCCGGCCATCTCCTCACGTCTCTCATCCCCTCTCCACTTGAATTTCGATCCATTTTGGTGACCTAGCCATCTAAGCATGGCAAAGAGGGAAAATCAAAAGTTTCTATGTGTCCCTTTAAACCTGTAATTAAAATTTTGAGTTGGGAATACTCAAGAAGAATCATTACATTTTTGAAGATTATAAATAATTTTTGTCTTTGGACATTTAATTTGAATTTTGAGTTGAGAACAATAAAGAAGACATGTTCAATGTATGAAACGTATTACTTGTTGAGTTTGTATTCATTGGGCGGGGGTATAAATATCAATTTCACTTAAGATTTAGTATCATTGTATCAAAATATTGTTCCATTTACATACAGACATACACACAGACAGACGGACAAAGTGAATCCAGTATACCCCCTCCAACTTCATTGGGCTGGGGTATAAATATCAATATCACTAAAGATTTAGTATCATTGTATCAAAATATTGTTCCATATACATACAGACATACACACAGACAGATGGACAAAGTGAATCCAGTATACCCCCCTCCAACTTCGTTGAGCTGGGGTATACATATTGTGCCATATCTGACAACATTTCACGGGTGAAGCAAGTTTACCTTTAGTAGAGTTTCAGAACAATCATGTAAATTAGTAAGCTTTCAGAACAATCACGTATGAGGGCTTACATGTTTACGATGAAATAAATAGTAGACTTTCAGAACAATCATGTAATAGTCACTTTTCAGAACAATCACGCGTAACAAACGTGCTCTCCGCAGAGTAACATGAACGCAGGGGAGAGAGAGAGAGAGAGAGAGAGAGAGAGAGAGAGAGAGAGAGAGAGAGAGAGAGAGAGAGAGAGAGAGAGAGAGAGAGAGAGAGAGAGAGAGAGGGGGGGGAGATAGAGAGAGAGAGAGAGGCAGACAGACAGACAGGGAGAGACAGACAGACAGCGACAGACAGACAGCGACAGACAGACAGACAGACAGGCAGATAGATAGATAGACAGATAAATAGATTGACAAATATAGACAGACAGACAAACAGACAAACAGAGAGGCGGGCAGAGGGAGGGAAGGAGGGAGGAAAGGAGAGAGGGAGGCAGAGGCTTTTAAATTAAATGTCATTATTATCTCGTGTCAACATCTTTTAATTCTTCCTCCCTCTTCCTCTTTCTCATCATCATCCCCCCCCCCCTTCAACCCCCCACCGAACTAAGCAAGCAAGCTATCGATTAGCCCGCTGGACACATAAATCATGTGGCAGTTTTGCTCTTAGCGCTATCCGACAGCAGATCGAAGCCATGTCACTTGGAAACGGCGGCCGCGCAATGGATTGGGTGTCAAAGCGGCCGCCTTATTTACCGTTCTCTTCCTCTGTGTGCATTGAGGTTTGGGCCGCTCTCGCCAAGCTCGGTCAAAACGCCGCCGGAGAAGCAACGGAGACGAAACTTGAGAAATCATGCACATGTATACACGCAGAATGCACTGCAATTCTTTGGATTTTTTTTCTTCTGTATCCACGAAATGCACGTACAACTCAAAATCTGTGGCCTATATTTGATCTCTGTGTGCATTTCCATGTATACTCTGAATGGACTGCAGTTCTTTGGATTTTTTTCCACCACTTTTCTTTTCTTTTGTATGCAACTAAATGCACGTACAGCTCAAAATCTGTGGCCTATTTATAACCTTTGTGTGCATTGAGGTTTGGGCCGCTAGCGCCAAGTTCGGTCAAAGAGCCGCCGGAGAAGCAACGGAGACAAAACTTAAGAAAGCACATGTATACGCAGAATGCACTGCAATTCTTTGGATTTTATTGTGATTTTTGTTTACCTTTCATTTCTTCTGTGGGAACGAAATGCACGTGCAACTCAAAATCTGTTTCCTATATTTGACCTCTGTGTGCATTGAGGTTTAGGGTCGGTCTTGCTGCCAAGCCAAAATTGCCGCCGGTTAAAGTAACAGAGGCGAAATTGAAGAAATCACATAAACAGTACACGGAATGCAATGCAACTCTTTGGGTTACATACCGAACTTTTCTATTGTAGCTTATCAAAATGATTATCTCTCTTTTCAGTCATATTCATTGAAGTCTTGTTTTATCCTGTACCCAAAAACGACGAGCAGCAAAGCATAACAGCAGCAAAACGGGAGATATTACATGTTAGATATACAAAATGCAATGCATCTCTTTGTCACTTTTTTTCCTCAGTGTGCACGTAATGTTCGAACACATCTTGTCCTATTTAGCCGTTTCTTTTTCTCTGTGACTGAGCTCAATGGAATTATCGTTTTTGCAAGCTTAGAGTTCACAGCATGCAATTCTTTGGCGAGAGAACACCGGCTGGATGAAAAATCGTTCCTCAAATTATTATTTTTTCTTATTATGTTCTTCGTGTCTCACTTTCTCCTAGTTTTGTTTTTTTAAAGTACGCTTATTTTATCTGAAAATCTGTCAACAAATAATAACTACTATACTAATATAATAAAGTAGAACAAAAACAAGAACAAACAAGTCGCGTAAGGCGAAATAACAACATTTAGTCAAGCTGTCGAACTCACAGAATGTAACTGAACGCACTGCATTTTTTCACCAAGACCGCATACTCGTAGTTTCGTCAGTCTGAGTTTGTTTTTAATCCAAACATATCATATCTATATGTTTTTGGAATCAGGGACCGACAAGGAATAAGATGAAATTGTTTCTATATCGATTTCGGAAAATTATTTTTAATAATAATTTTCATATTTTTAATTTTCAGAGCTTGTTTGTAATCCAAATATAACATATGTATATGTTTTTGGAATCAGAAAATGACGAAGAATAAGACTCGTGAAATTGTTTTTGGATCGTTTAAAAAAAAATGTAATGACAAGTTTCCGATTTGTAATGACCAAATTCATTCATCATTTTTTAAGCCACCAAGCTGAAATGCAATACCAAAGTCTGGCCTTTATCGAAGATTGCTTTGTCAAAATTTCAATCAATTTGATTGAAAAATGAGAGTGTGACAGTGCCGCCTCCATTTTTACAAAAAGCCGGATATGACGTCATCAAAGGTATTTATCAAAAACTTTTTAAAAAAACGTCCGGGGATATCATTCCAAGGAACTCTCATCAAATTTCATAAAGATCGGTCCAGTAGTTTAGTCTGAATCGCTCTACACTCTCACACACACACACACACACACACACACACACACACACACACACACACACACACACACACACACACACACAC
>NC_090245.1:50092397-50097397 GCF_037325665.1 Littorina saxatilis | reverse complement strand
TAAAGATTTGTATGTAAGCTCTTGTTCTAATGTCTGGCCGGAAAGAAAAAAACAATTGTTTGACATGTACCTCTCTGTGAAAACACACACAACTAAAAATGAATTTACTCGTATTCTCCAATCAATATGATTTAGTGAAATTTAACAGTTATAATATCAATTAAGCGCCTCTTCCCATGAAAGCTGACAGTGATGTCCAAACAGTGGGCATGTGCATGTATCCAAATGGTCCAGCTGTGACTGTTTTCTTGCACATAATATTATATTTTGAACACTCCCATGCTGTAACATACTGTTTTGCTTTGTCTGTCTGCCGCTCTGTCTATTTGCATTGTTTGTTCAAACATTTATTTTCTTTTTGTTATTTTTGTGTACCCCGGCCCACCACCTGTATTGGATAACGCCTGCATTTGTGAGCTCACATGCAGGCATATCATTATTCATGCTTGACTGTTCTGTGTATATATTGTGTATCAACCCTTTCGCTGCCAATCAAAACTTGCGTATGTGTATTCCTGACTGCCAGGGAATATTGGAGTTCGGGGTGTAATAATTCACAAAAATGTCTAGCTCCAAACTGGCAGTAGGTAGGTAAGTAAAACCTATGTTATTTTGAAGGGAAATTGAACCAAGAATCTGTTTTTAGTGTCTAACCATGGAAATAATAATTAGTTTGGCTGCGTTCGACACCATTGACCACTCAATTATGACAGCCCGCCTTGAGGCAACTTTTGGCATCACAGGTTCTGCATTGTCCTGGTTTGAATCCTATCTCTCGGATAGGATTCAAACAGTCGTGGTAAACGGCATCAGTTCAGAATCCACAGTCCTTCAGTTCGGTGTTCCTCAGGGATCCGTGTTGGGTCCAGTTCTTTTTGTTTTGTACATGAACCCCCTCTTTAACCTCGTCAAACAGTATCCTATCGATCACCACGCCTTTGCAGACGACAACCAGTTGTACAAAGACAGTGAGATTGATCAAATTGATACCACTGTGAGTGAAATGGAAGACTGTGTTGTTGCTGTAAAGGCGTGGATGACGGCTAACAAACTACAGCTAAACGACTCGAAAACTGAATCCATGCTTGTCAGGTCCCAGTACAGATCTTTCCCTGAAAATTCTTTGCCTTCTAGCATTCATGTCGGCGATAGCGACGTCAACTTTGTCTCTTCTGTGACTAATCTTGGCGTTACCTTCGACCACTTCCTCAACCTTTCCCAGCACGTCCAAAACATCCGCACAATTGCGTACAGTAACGTAAGGAAAATCAGTTCTATCCGCCACTATCTTACCCCCCAAGCCGCTCAAACTCTAGCCTGTTCTCTAGTTCTATCCAGAATAGACTATTGCAACAGCCTGTTCTATGGCTGTGATCAAAAACTTGTCGAGTCACTCCAAAAGGTACAAAACTCTGCCGCCAAATTGATATATCGTTCTAAGAAGTTTGATCGTGTCACACCACTTCTTCGTTCCCTTCATTGGCTTCCCGTGTCCACTCGTATCAGATACAAGCTTGCTTGTATCTGTTTCTCTGCCAAATTTGAAGATGGCCCTAAATACCTCAAGGAACTGCTCGTCACATATGACAATCCCTCTGACTACAACCTCCGCTCACGCGCTGACAGTCGCAAACTGGAAACTCTCGAGCGAAGCTTGCCTTCTTTCGGAGATCGCTCGTTTGCTTCTGCGGCTGCCATTGTCTGGAATTCTCTCCCTTCCTCCGTTCGCCATTCTGCTTCTAGGGACTCTTTCCGCAGTTCCCTTAAAACGCACCTTTTTCGCGAATCCTTGTAAATTGTCCTTGCCATCTTTATAGACTGTTAGAGGTGAAGTTAGATTCGTTGTTTGAATGTGTCTTTTTTGTATAGTTGCTTCAGCTTTGATTGAGCCATAGGGTTGTGTATGAAATTTGCATTTAGTCTTTCTTTTTCTTGCTGAGTGTATGTACAGTCTAGAGAGGAGACGGACATGGTGTGAGCTTGTCCAGGAGGGTATATGAACATCTCAGTGGCAGGGGGATGGAAGCACTTGCTAATGAGTGGGAGTGTGTATGCGCGTGGTGTGCACGAGGATGTATGCACGTGAGTGATATTTGTAAATGTGTATTATGATAATATCATCTTTGTATTTATATTATTGAAATTGTTATATCTCGATGTACAGCGCTAAGAGCATAGTTAAATTTGTGAAGCGGCGCTATATAAGCTATCTTTATTATTATTATTATTATAATGATGTTTAAATATGAACTTTTGAAAAATCAGTCCGGCGCATCTTCCGGTGCCTGTGGATCAAACACAAGTGGCTGTTTTGCTCGCTCCAAGAAAGGATTATAATTACTATCATCTACCTGTTTCCAACGAATCGTCCGAAAGAAGATCTCCCCCTTCCCCTGTCAGTATCCATAATCATTTGCACCGCCTGTAGCGTCAGTCCGGCTTTGTTTTTCCTTACTAGGGCCCGGTCAACTGTCACCGTTAGCCATGTTGACGAGTCGATATTTCTCTCCCCTACCCTGTCGCCAAGGCCGAAAATAGCCTTCAGACGCAAAACCACGTCACCATTTATGTTTATTCATGATAATGAGGTATCCTACCAAGCCATTGGCTGCTATTTTTGTGTCAGCAGTGACATAGCATTTCTGGAAAATCCCGGAACGGAGAAGACGGGTAAACCCGTCCTAAGGCGCTGCGGCTGCACAAGCGCATGACGGGTATACCCGTCCTAAGGCAGTCAAGTGGTAGTAATCCCGTATTTGTGTATTTGTATATGGTTTAAACATAAGTTTATTTTAACAAAGGTTACAATCATGACATGTATACAAAGTTCACAGAAACAGCAACAAGCTAGAAGCTTATAGTGGTGTGTATTTGTATATGTTTTACGGACAGGTTGTAAGACTAGGCTCGTGCCTATTACCTCTATTTTTTTGTAATGAAGATTAAGTAATTAATGGGTCTATGTCTCTCTTTCGCTCTTTCTCTCCCTGTCTGTCTCTCTCTTTGTCTCTCTCTCTCTCTCTCTCTCACTCTCACTCTCTCTCTCGCTTTCTCTCTCTCTCTCTCTCGCTTTCTTTCTCTCTCTCTCACTCTCTCTCTCTCCCTCTCTCTCACTCTCTCTCTCTCTCGCTTTCTCTCTCTCTCTCACTCACTCTCTCTCTCTCTCGCTTTCTCTCTCTCTCTCTCTCTCGCTATCTCGCTCGCTCTCTCTCTTTCTCTCTCTCACTCTCTCTCTCTCTCGCTTTCTCTCTCTCTCTCTCACTCTCTCTCTCTCTCTCTCTCTCTCGCTTTCTCTCTCTCTCTCTCTCACTCTCTCTCTCTCTCTCTCTCTCTCTCTTGCTTTCTCTCTCTCTCTCTCTCACTCTCTCTCTCTCTCTCTCTCTCTCTCTCTCTCTCTCTCTCTCTCTCTCTCTCTCTCTCTCTCTCTCTCTCTCTCTCTCTCTCTCTCTCTCTCTCTCTCTCTCTCTCTCTCTCTCTCTCTCTCGCTTTCTCTACCTCCATCCCAATACCCTCTTTATGTTTTCAAACGAATGGGATCATTCAGGAAAACAGGGCAATAGAAAAGTTAATTCCGATTCCAGTTCTTCCAGATTTTCTCTTCACCTGCAGGGTATGCTGCAGTGATGACGTATGCCTATTGTCACAGGAATCATTATTACAGAATGTCCTCTCACTCTCTTTTTCCAAATATTTGTTTTCCATATGACATAGGCTTAACGCAGATTCTTCCATTCTATCTTATTTCGGTATCAGTTTGGAAGCGTGGTACGAGTACATTTCATTAACGCGGCGTAATATAATTACTCAAGCCAACTTTCTGCCACGGAATTTCCCATCCGAGATGCAAAGCTGGCTAGCGCTAAAAATATTACAGCAGAAACAATGGCCCACTGATCGACAAGAAAAGGAAAATGGCGAACACAGGTTCGGGGGCTGCGTTCTCTATTGATCCCGTAAAGCGCGTCGCCGCACTATTCCCCGCTACTTAATTAACACCAACACCGAGCGCAATAGAGACGCACTTGAACGCTCCTCAGTCCAAACAAAAGGCTGAGTGGCGGAAAGAGATTTACCTCCCTTTGCTGTCCAAACAATCGATGTCTGAAAAGAGAAAAGCACCCAAATCTCGCTTCATGGGAACGAGTTTCTGGTTTGTCTCTTCGATACCTGAAAAGAGAAAACCCACCCAAACTCTCTTCATGTGGGAGCGTTCTGGTTTGTCTCTTCGATACCTGAAAAGAGAAAACCAGTCCAAACTCTCTTCATGTGGGAGCGTTCTGGTTTGTCTCTTCGATACCTGAAAAGGGAAATGCACCCGAAAGTCGCTTCGTTAGGAACTGTTCCCAGTTTGTCTCTTTGAAGTCTTTTGGTTAATTTGCTGGTGTTCCAACCAGGGTTTTCTTCCCCTGCTTTTGACGCACTCGGCCATTTGCTTTTTCTAAAGGGGTATAATCCTTTTGTTTTTAATTCCTTTCTTGTTGCTGTAGTTCTATTGTTTCTAAGCTCTTTGCGGTTGTAATCTTGTTGTTCTCAAGCCTTTTTGCAGTTGTTATTTTCACCCAAATAACAAGATTTCTGCGTTTCCGCTGGTTCTTTGGTTTTGTTATCATCAGTCGGATTTCTGTTTTTAATAACTACACTTAACGTCAGCGTGTTTATGTCCACATTGCTTATCAATTTGAAGAGTATTATATAATGAAGTTAAGAGTTTTTATCATATTAAGTTACACGAAGGCTCTTGTTTAAACGATACAAAGCAATGCGATTAATTTTTTACTCTAACAGTTTAAACTACTATCGCTTTCAAATATGTTTTGGTATGACCATGAAGGGAAACAGCTGTAAAAAGTATAACCTAAGAGCGTTTAGTTGTTAGTGGTCTCTTTGTGTGGTTTATTTATTTGTTTATTTGTGTTTATAGTTATTTATTTATATTTATATTATTAATATATTTATCTATTAATACATTTATTTAGTTATTTAGTTATGCAGTTGTTTTG
>NC_090245.1:50062397-50084897 GCF_037325665.1 Littorina saxatilis | reverse complement strand
AAAGAAAGAAACATAGAAACAAGCAAGCAAACATACAGCAAACAAACAAACAAACAAACAGACAACCAACCAAACAAACAGAGACAGAGAGAAAAAAAGAGAGAAAAAACACAACAAGCAAAGACACAAAACAAAAGAGAAAACAAATAAAAACAGAATCAATAATAGGAAAGAGAAAAAGAGAGATGCAAAAGAAAAAGTGGAAAGGCTCACCTAAGTTTGATTTTTCTTTAAAAAAAAAAAATGGTATGGCACCTAAGGTTCTTATATTAATTCACTCAGTATTGCAGATACAGAGCAGAGGGGGAAAACTCCCCGGAGAAAAACAAATACAAAAATGAAATTATTTAAATAAAATAATCATGAAAAAAGAAAGGAAAGAAGGACACACATACCTTACGTGCACGTGCCAAGTTTGCAGATTGTATTGCTTAAATAAGAAAAAGAAAAAGAAAAAGTGTCAAGAAAAAAGATAAGTTAACGTGCATTTTTTCTTCAAGTGATTCTGTTGCCAGGGATCATGTGTGCAGAGGGCAGATAAATATAGGGCAGTGTACTTTACCATGAGAGAAGATTTATTTTATTATATATTTATTTATTTATTTATTTATTTATTTATTTATTTATTTATTTATTCATGTATTTGTGTATTTATTTATTTATTTATTTACTTATTATATATGTAGAACACAAGTACTGAGCGCTGAAAACTCATCATGGCTTCAAAATAGATTATTATCTTCAATTTATATTCTTTATGTACTTATCACTGAGTTGACAAATTCTAGGGTTGGGGTATTTAAAGGCCCAATGCACATTTCTGGAACGTTTTATTTGAACAAAAACAAAACATTCACAAAAATGTCGTTTAAGTTTAAACTTTCGTGTACCTTGCCGTTCTTGTGTTTTGTTTTGTATTCTTGATTTTGAAACGTAAGCAGTCTATGCGCATGTTTTTGGATTGTATGATCGGCTTTGGGTCAAGTGGTAACGCACTTGCGCTCGGAAGCGAGAGGTTGCGAGTTCGACCCTGGGTCAGGGCGTTAGCAATTTTCTCCCCCCTTTCCTAACCTTGGTGGTGGGTTCAAGTGCTAGTCTTTCGGATGAGACGAAAAATCAAGGTCCCTTCGTGTACACTACATTTATTGGGGTGTGCACGTTAAAGATCCCACGATTGACAAAAGGGTCTTTCCTGGCAAAATTGTATAGACATAGATAAAAATGTCCACCAAAATACCCGTGTGATTTGGAATAATAGGCCGTGAAAAGTAGGATATGCGCCGAAATGGCTGCGATCTGCTGGCCAATGTGAATGCGTGATGTACTGTGTAAAAAAAATCCATCTCACACGGCATAAATAAATCCCTGCGCCTTGAATATGTGCGCGATATAAATTGCATAAAATGTTTTTAAATCCCTGCGTCTTAGAACTGTACCCACGGAATACGCGCGATATAAGCCTCATATTGATTGATTGATTGATTGAAGTATCACACACACACACACACACAAAACAAGACAGTTTATTGTCGATGAATATGATCGTGCACGTGGGATGGACAGCGCCTTTAAACTAAAACACCTACTTTCCACTTTTTCTTTCAGATTTTCAGTCTTTTCTAAATGATTGTATACCCGCAACAATACTAGCAAAATCCAGAAACAGTCTCAGCTGAGTTCATCCTAGAGACATTTTACCGGGCGGAGATTGCCTTTGAAGGCAAACTCTTTATAGTGAACACAGTTCAGCTGGCCATATCAGATCTGGCCGGCTGTTACATGGGATGAGACCATCCCTCCACTTGAACACAAACCAAAACTCAACACCCTGACTGCTGGCTTTGGTGAGTTAGAATTGTTTATGAATTGTTTTCTTAAAAAGCCACTAGAGGTGGGTTTTTTAACGAAATTCATTCCTGAAAATAAAAATTCCCACTGTTCACAGGAAGCAGGCAGGCTATTTGTTTGTTGTGTATGTGACCAAGTGGAGGAACGATCTCATCCCCCATAAAAGCCTGTCCAGATCTCGGATGGTGAGCTGCACTGGGTTCACGAGAAATAGTTGTCTTTGAAGGCACTCTCGGCCCGGTGACAATTCTTTGGTAAGATCTGAGATGATGAGCTGAACTGGGTTCACGAGAAATAGTTGTTGTCTTTGAAGGCACTCTCGGCCCGGTGACAATTCTTTGGTAAGATCTGAGATGATGAGCTGAACTGGGTTCACGAGAAATAGTTGTTGTCTTTGAAGGCACTCTCGGCCCGGTGAAAATTATTTGGTAAGATCTGATATGATGAGCTGAACTGGGTTCACGAGAAATAGTTGTTGTCTTTGAAGGCACTCTCGGCCCGGTGAAAATTCTTTGGTAAGATCTGAGATGATGAGCTGAACTGGGTTCACGAGAAGGATTGTGCCTTTACGAGAAGAAAATACACCAGTTTCTCCCTGTGGGTGTCGTTCGTGTCAACTGTGGCCACATAAGCCCACTGCATGGGTGTCAATCAGTGATAGATGACCACGAGAGGTTCCAATAGGGACCCTTGTTTCTTCAACACCACTCAGTGCCGTCGCTTCGTGTTAAACAAAACGTCTCGAATCAACAAGCATTGAGAGATTAGCCTCGACTCCGGTTGGAGTTATGAGAGAGTGGACTAAGTATGGCTGGGTGTGCGTGCGATAATAGGAATGAGAGCGTGTGTGTGTGTGTGTGTGTGTATGCGGGACTGACTGCATAAGGAGTATATAGAGAGAGAAGTGTCAATATTGTTTCAGAAGAGTTGGGAAAAACCCAGGTTCTTGAACGGGGAATGAGATGTTGCTGGTTTTAATGTGTGTGGGAGGGTGTGTGGTTTATGTGTGGGAGGGGTGGGTTGTGTGTGTGTGTGTGTGTGTGTGTGTGCGTGTGCGTATGTGTGTGTGTTCGCGCGTGCGTGTGTGTACGGGGGGAAGTTTTGTGTGTGTATGAGTGTCTGTGTGTGTGTCTGTGTGTGTCTGTGTGTTTGTGTGTGTGTCTGTGTGTGTGTCTGTGTGTGTCTGTGTCTGTGTATGTGTGAGTGTGCTTTTCTTATGAGATTTTTCATTGCAGAGTTCGAAAAAAGTCAATCATCAACATCATGCAGTCTTCTCCTTCTCCTCTACCTTTTCCTCCTCCCGCCCCTCCCCCCCCCCCTCCCCGGCCCTCCCCCCCCCCCCCCCCTCTCTCCCCCCCCCCCCTCCCCGCCCTCCCCCCCCCCCCCTCTCCCCGCCCCCCCTCTCCCCGCCCCTCCCCCCCTCTCCCCCCCCTCTCCCCGGCCCTCGTCTTCTTCCTTAACGGTGGTCATTGTTTGAAATGTATCTATGTGTTTGAGTAACAGAGGTTGTATAAACGCCCTCTTCTAAGATTAACCAGAAAAAAAAGATACAAAACAAACGAGAAGGAACACAGAAAATAATTGTATTGTATTTAATACCACTTTTGCACTTCGATATAACTGCATTGTATTTTAAACAAATATATTTTGACAGAGGTTTCATCAACGTCAAGACATTTTCATACACTAACATATACACAATCTCACGGGGAACAGAGAGAAAAGAATAAGCTAGCTGACTGCAATTAGCCGTAGACTGATTAAAGGTTTGACACTTACCTAACACCTAACCCCACTCATTGGTCATACGGCTGAAGGTATATCACAAGGAAACAAATACCACTTGGCCAGTCTGACCTGGAAAGAAAAACTGCCTTCAAGCATTTGCATCGATTTGTCTGTGCTACAGACTACATGTCGCATTGAGAGTAATCTGGAGCTGAAGTAGGTTGTGGCGTTAAAGGTCCCATTTTCGTCATGTAAAACATTATGTTAACTAGTCAAGACTGTACATGCATGTTACGCGCGCCTTTTTGTGTGAACGCATACCACGTTTTTTTAAGCCGATATTCTCTCTTGTGTACATTGCAACATGTTTAGGGAATTGATTTTCAAAAAAGTTCTGGCGGTGTCGATTATATGTTCCTTTTCGAACGGTTGGCCCCTTCAAACATCATTACTCCAAGCTGATTTCAATAGATTTTAACGGCTTTTCATTTAATGACCAAAAACTTTACTCAATATAAAAACATATTTTGAGCTGAAATGCTTCTTTCAGGGATATTTAATACTGTATATAGCTATTGAACGGCGTTGACCTTTATGATTCAGACATGGGTGGGTATCGGATAGAAGTAATGTGATAAGGCCCAAAAAAAAATTGTCTGTTTAGGGTAACCCGACCGACCCTATCGATTTGGCGCCGACCCAAAAACTTTTTTTTGATTTCAAAAAAAAAACAAGTCGCGTAAGGCGAAAATACAATATTTAGTCAAGTAGCTGTCGAACTCACAGAATGAAACTGAACGCAATGCCATTTTTCAGCAAGACCGTATACTCGTAGCATCGTCAGTCCACCGCTCATGGCAAAGGCAGTGAAATTGACAAGAAGAGCGGGGTAGTAGTTGCGCTAAGAAGGATAGCACGCTTTTCTGTACCTCTCTTTGTTTTAACTTTCTGAGCGTGTTTTTAATCCAAACATATCATATCTATATGTTTTTGGAATCAGGAACCGACAAGGAATAAGATGAAAGTGTTTTTAAATTGATTTCGACAATTTAATTTTGATAATAATATTTATATATTTAATTTTCAGAGCTTGTTTTTAATCCAAATATAACATATTTATATGTTTTTGGAATCAGCAAATGATGGAAAATAAGATAAACGTAAATTTGGATCGTTTTATAAATTTTTATTTTTTTTTACAATTTTCAGATTTTTAATGACCAAAGTCATTAATTAATTTTTAAGCCACCAAGCTGAAATGCAATACCGAAGTCCGGGCTTCGTCGAAGATTACTTGACCAAAATTTGAACCAATTTGGTTGAAAAATGAGGGCGTGACAGTGCTGCCTCAACTTTCACGAAAAGCCGGATATGACGTCATCAAAGACATTTATCAAAAAAATGAAAAAAACGTTCGGGGATTTCATACCCAGGAACTCTCATGTCAAATTTCAGAAAGATCGGTCCAGTAGTTTAGTCTGAATCGCTCTACACACACACACACACACACAGACACACACACACACGCACACACACACGCACATACACCACGACCCTCGTTTCGATTCCCCCTCGATGTTAAAATATTTAGTCAAAACTTGACTAAATATAAAAATAAAGAGGTAAAAATGCTAAAAAGAGACATTTGGCGTTTCTTTCTCTCCCTTTCTCTCTGTTTTATTTATACGTTAGTTTTGAAACATGTATTCATCAAATATAAGAAGTGAATGTTCAGCCAACATAGCATTTACACAACAACAACAACAACAAAAAAACCCTACCTACCTACCGACCCTACTTTTTTTGGTCATGTTACCCTAAACAGACAATTTTTTTTTTTTTTGCCTAATTGTTCCAGACAAAATATCATCCACTGTCATTTTCCGCAGTTGGAGGAAGACAATAATTATATACTATTTCTGATATCACATTTTATCTTCGCAGTAACCAAATAATTTGTCTTTAGCAGTAAAGTGGAGTTTTGAGGCTATTGAAATTTGATGACGTCAATGCGGCAATGCTTACTCGTTTGGGGTCAGTCTATTCCTTGCTCCTGTAATCAAAATATATGTAAACATATGTTTCCGTACAGTGCAAAACATATTTATAAACCAAGCTTGCTACTGAATTGTTGCGTATAGTGTATCGTTAGAAATTGTTCACACAAACATGCACACAAGCATGCAATCAATTAAATGAACATCGGGGCGAACACATTGTGAAACGGGGCGAAGGGACTTGGGGCAAAATGACCATGAAAAGGGAACGGAGAGTGATACCTGTTTACGAACATGATAACAAATTTCGTGTTTGTTTGTTTGTTTGTTTGCTTAACGCCCAGTCCACCACGAAGGGTGATATCAGGGCGGTGCTTCTTTGACATTTAACGTGCGCCACACCCAAGAAAGAAGTCGCAGCACAGGCTTCATGTCTCACCCAGTCACATTATTCTGACACCGGACCAACCAGTAATTTCGTGTTTACCGCTTACGCCTAAACATAAGCTGTATTCATACAAAGGAGTGTAACGAAGGAAGAACTATACGAGGAAAAGGGTGGGGGTGGGGGTGGGGGTGATGGTTAGATGGGTGGAAGGGAACACTCACTACTCTGAACTGTCCAACTGTCACTGCCAAGTGTCCGCAGAGTGGACAGTGTGACATAATCGCTATCGCCGTCATACTCACGATTCTAAGTACAGACCCTTCGCCGTGTCGGCGTAAGAAGACAGATTCGCGGGAGAGTATGTGGCAAAGTGCCTAAACGCGAAGGCGGCGTTAATGACCATTACTTAACGAAACTCAGCGAGAGAGGGTTTAAGGTATAGGTTCAGGACGTGTGGGACATTAAGCCAATTATCACCTGAAAGTGAAAGGTCGATAAAAAGTCGAGGGTGAGGTGCTGGTCTATATAAAGTCGTGCGTGACTATTATGTCTTCTTTCTTCTTCCAACATGTTTTTCTCCATATTTGTGTGTATGCTCGATACTTTTGCAAGTACAGTGGTACCTGCGATGAAAGGTATCACTGTATATTGTATCGTTTGCAAGTTCGGGACATGGCACTGACTATTAAGACTGTCCATATCAACTCTTCTCCCTACATCTCGTGCTCATTGTCGGATGTTGTCATCATCATAATCATCACTATCTTGTCAGCACCGTCGTTATTTCTCGGTCAGTTTTTACCTTTCTGGTCTCTGCTGCCTACCCTCCTCCCCACCCCACCCATCACCCCTAACCCCACCCTCGTATCTCCTACCTCCCCTCCCCATGTATACTCACACGCATAAACACCCGCCACCACAACCAACACTTAGTTTCGCAAGTTACGTGAACCCTTAATTTCTCAAAATCGAATTATGTTGTATCATACCTCAAATTTTGCAGAGTCCGGAATTATATTTTTTAAATTGCCCATATCTATATCCCATTTCAACAATATGGCGACCAGAATAATTTTCCTTTTCTCTTACAATTAGTATCGTTTCGCAAACAAAGGCTTCAGAATGAAGCTTAACCATTACTTTTCTTCCCTTTTTCCTTCCATTTTAGAAGTCAGCTTACGACATGAAGTTGTAATACATTTTTCATTGAATCATTATTTAAATTATTAGTTTTATTTTTTATTGGCTAAAACTTAAGTTCAAGATATAATAATTGCTTCCATTTCGAACGTCAGCGTACGACATAAAGGAGTTTTAATAATAATAATAATTATAACTGGACATGTTTAAGTGCCTAACCTATGGCTCTAGGCCCTTTACAAAAGAACGTATAAATATATATATACAGAAGAGAACAATTAAAAGTACAACCTACATAAAAGAAATTAATCCTCTTTCCATTAGAACATTATTTCTCTAAATTATTATTTCGTGTTCTAAACTGAATTTCAATTATATATTTTTGATAATTGCTTCCATTTTAAACGTCAGCGTATAATATAAAGAGTTTTCCATTTTCCATTACATCATTGGGCCTATTTCCCTTCATTATTAGTTTGTGTTCTATTGGTTTAAAACTGAATTCCAATATTATTTTTTTTAACTATTTGTTTGTTTGTTTGTTTGTTTGCTTAACGCCCAGCCGACCACGAAGGGCCATATCAGGGCGGTTTTTTTTTAACTATTGCTTCAATTCCATTTCAAACGTCAGCGTACGGCATAAAGAAGTTTTCTACTTTTCACTACTTCATTATTTCACTTAAATTATTATTTTTATTTTCGATTGGTTAAAACTTAATTTCAAGATATAATAATTGCTCTCATTTCAAACGTCAGCGCACGACATAAAGAAGTTTTTCACTTTCCATTAGATCATTGTTTCACTAAATTAGTATTTCATGCGGCCATGTTCTATTGGTTAAAACTGTATTTCAATATTATATTTTGATTCTTGCTTCCTTTTCAGACGTCAGCATACGACCTGAAGGAGGCCGGTGAGACGTGGCGAGGCATCGGTCAGCCCGGGGCCTGCTATCCTTACGACCCCACGGGCATGCCCACCTACCCCTACTCCAACGCGTATGTACCTGTGTAAATGCTGGGGAGAGAGAGAATTGCCATTTGGGTATTGCAATATTGTCGACAATAATTATTCTCCTTCTTTAACTCTTCTTCCGTATGTACCTGTGTAAATGCCGGGGAGAGAGAATTGCCATATGGCTATTGCAATATTGTCGACAATATCCTCCTTCTTTATAACTCTTCTTCCGTATGTACCTGTGTAAATGCCGGGGAGAGAGAATTGCCATATGGCTATTGCAATATTGTCGACAATATCCTCCTTCTTTAACTCTTCTTCCTCCATCTCGTCCTCGTCTGTACCTGTGTAAATGCTGGGGAGAGAGAGAGGGAAAGAATGAGGGGCGAGTAGAGACAGAGAAAGCAAGAGGGAGACTGAGAGCGAGAGAGATGGGAGGAAGAGAGAGGAAGAGAGAGGGAGAGAGAGGAGAGAGAGAAAGAGAAAGAGAAAAAGAGAGAGAGGGAGAGAGAGAGAGAGAGAGAGAGAGAGAGAGAGAAAGAGAGAGAGAGAGAGAGAGAGAGAGAAGAAGAAGATTATATATATATTTCTTCTTCTTTTTTAAACGAAAATAAAACTCCATGTTAAATAATTAAATCTGCATGTATCACGTACGTGATCCTGGACACAATTTTAATGTCCATTCCCTTGTCTGCAAGTCTTCTCCAACTTCTCCAGCTCCTTTCTTTTCTTTTTCTTGTCCATCCATATATATGTGTGTTTGTATGTCTGCCTGGTTGGCTGGTTGGCTGGTTGGCAGACTGGCTCTACATATTTAACGTATTTTTAGATAGGTCAAGTTATTGCTCTTCTCCTCTTTTTGCTTCTTCCACCTCTTTGCGGTTTAGCTTTTTTTGATAGCGAATCCTTCTCGGTTTCTCTGTACGTACCTCAGGCAATGGCTTTTACTCATTTTCGTGCTAGGTGTCTCTTCTCTAACCCCCCCCCCCCCCCCCCCCCTTCGTTTTTGTTGACTGTTTTTTCTTCCTTATTCTACTTTTATCCGTTTTAGTACTTCACTACATCCACAAAAATCATAAAAGCGTCACGAGAGTTTGGGTTTACTGCGAGACCTGAGTCACTCGCTACGGACGGCTAACAAATCTTGTGTCACGCGTAACCCCCAGCCCCCACCCCCCACCCCCACTCCTTTATTTTTTTTTAACCGTTGCGAACCAAGTGCGACAGCGAGCATCATAACTGTTTCTTATAGGATAAATCCCGCCAGTAAAAAATGTCACCTCTGTGACTGGCCATCGGTCACTCTCCATTTTAGACCAAGGCAAGCAAAGACTTTAGCCAAGTGTCAAGCGCCAAGACGCTGTCACGTTTCCGTGTGTGACACTTGTCCAAAGGGAATGCACTCTCTAATCTCGTCTGCTAGCGCCACCGGAAGCTGAAGCGCATACAACGGCGTTTCGTACTCGCTTGAAGGCGGTTCTGTTTTATTTAATTTTTTTTAATGATGCTTTATACTGCGCAGCAAATATTTTTGTTTTCGTCTTCGAAAGAAGGACTTGTCATCATTGTTTTTTGTGTATTTTTTTTTAATACGACGATAGTTTATTAAAACAGCATCCACTAATAGTAAACTGTTGAATATAAAGAAAAAGCAATGATGATATGCGACAATTACAACTTGTGATCAAACTATGAGCAATTTTCAGTCATGAACCTTTCCTAGGGACACAAAATATACCAGCACCATCACATTCATTTTAACAAAATGTTTCGATACACGTTTACACATTTTATATCAAGCTATGCGTAAAAAAGAACAACACCGAAAATGCACATTGATAATGACGCAAATATTCCATAACAGAAAGACAGGTAACGTTCCAAAATTCAGAAACAAACCCCAAGAATGGTAAAGAACGTTTGAACGTTTCAATTTATGACACAAGAAAACACCACAATCACAGGCACCTCGACCCAATGGTCTTTTAAGTGGACTGACAACATAAAACACTTAACAGCTGAAAGCTAAGTTCATCATTGTGATTTAATTCAAATGTATTTGCCTTTGGCTGATGTTTACGAGTAAAGTGGTCTTTTACAACCACACAGTGTAAGAGATACACAAAGAGACCGAATTTAGAGCTAAAGAGGTCTAAAAAAAATAAAGATTTAAACAAATTAAAACCTCAACTCACATGACACACAAAAACGAGTAAGAACGATTTTCATTAAAAGAATGAGATTGAAATGTAAACAGTTAATCGATAAAAACAACTCAAGGACGCTTTTTGAATAATATTGTCACTAAGAAACGGGCAAGAACAAAAGAATTTTCCTTTCAATTTGTTATTATTTTGTTCTACAAAAGGTGCTATGTATAGAGTCTTTTCTCTTGAGTTGATTTCCACAATTAACCTTTCTTTAGAACCAGTATCAGTCAAAAACAAAGTAAAAGAGTGAGACAGCAAAAACAAGAGAGAAACCCACAAACTGTTATTCTCTCCAAGAGAAATTCAGGAAGGGAGCACCTTCTGACCCCTGGACGGTAAAGCATGGGTCCTCATGGACCCCAAAGAAGAAGTCCCCACCCCGCCCCACTAACCCCCACCCCCACCCCCACCCCCACCCCCAGGGGGATTCCCAGCGCAGTCTTGCGGAGGGCAGGTTCTAAGGCCGCATGACAGCCCCAGATTTTGGTGTCCATCAGATGTCGCGTCCAGATGACTCGCGATGACTGCTGCCGTTTTGCCGCCGAGTTCATTCGGGTGCAAACATATAGCGCCCTGACAAAGATGAAAGGGTTGTTTGTTTGTACAGTATTTCCAAAAACAAAGAGATTGCCAACGTTCCAAAATTCAGAATCAAAAAACAAGAAAGGTAGGTTGTTGGAACTTTTGTTATTGACAAAACAATACATTCACAGATATTTCGACCCAACGGTCTTTTAAGTTAACCGACAAACAAATATTCACACACAACTTATCTTGATAGTTCTATCAGTTTACTTCCTTTTAAGTGGTGTCTCTCTTGAGGCAGACGCGCGTGAAAGGGAGATATCAATTCATTCGCTCGGCTTCCTGACGAGTGGACGTAAACTGATAAAACTATCAAGATAAGTTTTGGTTGAATATTTGTTTGTCTGTTCACTTAAAAGACCGTTGGGTCGAAATATCTGTGAATGTATTTTTTGGTCAATAACAAACATTCCAACAACCTACCTTTCTTGTTTTTTGATTTTGTACAGTATTTGTTTTGTTCGTTGTAGTATTAGGCTGTGCTATTCTTGTCCTTGTTTGTTTTTTTGTTTGTTTGGTTGTCTGTTGTGAATTATTTTTTAAAGAATTTTGGATACTTAGGAGGACAGTTTTTTGTTACATTATTTTGGCTCTGGAGCTAACTGTTTTATTTCGAGTCTCAGAAACAAACATGATCAAATACTCAATTGTCAAACAAAGACTTTTTTCTCACTTTTTAAAGAAAGTGATTTGTATTTTGAAATATGATTCAGATCTCCCTAATTAAATGGCAGTTTTATTTCCAAGGTAGGAGTCCTTTTCACAACGTTCAGCAGAAATCAAAGTTTTTTTTGTTTTTAGGCAATAGTTATTATTTATTAGTGAAATACTTTTTTCTTGCCAATGAGATGGGCAGGGAGTTAAAATTTTAAGTGTTGAAAAATAATTTAACTGCGTCAAAGATTGATGCATGGTCATGAGCTTAAAAGATGAGGGGGAAAGCAAAATATGTGAGGTTTAGAGAGAGAGAGATAGGGACCATTACATTGTGTGCGTGCTTTGCCAGCTTCCCATTTATTTGTTTTCTTGGTTGATGATTATTTATTTGTTAATATATTCCTTGTGAAATGATGTACAAAATATATCTGTACATTGCATCACGACTAACACTCTGAGTCGAGAGAAAAAGCAAGATCTGCGAATAAACACTTTACGAACAGAGTGTTTGTCTTACTTATGAATCCACATTAACTCGGGTCAGCTTTCAATTAATTTCATTAATGTCTGATAACAGATTAAAAAGGTCTAGCTTGATTAAAGTCTAACTCGATCAACCTCTCTCAATCCTCTTTTCAAAACAAAAATCGATTCACCCGAAACATCGATCTCCTGAATGATAACGGTTTGGAAAAAAAAAAGAAAGCAAGGATGGGCCCTAGCGAGTTCCAGAGTCAGCCAGCAAAAAACCTTTCAAAAAATAGTGTGGTGTGGTGGATGAGCGGCGGCAAGCTGAACACAGGAAAACCTTTCCAAAGATGGTGGCGCGCGGGGGATGGAGGCGAAAGTTGAACACCGGAAAAGCGCAGCACGATCGAAGACGACCGCTGCAAAAAGTCCTTAAGTGGCTTCTTGTGTTTCACCGTCATCCACGGACGCTGTAATCTGCATAACGGTCCGCGGGGCCAGGGAACAAGAAGACACTGAGCCAGAACACGGGTTCCTATTAACGGCAATGAGTCGGGAGCAAGTTGTGTTCAGTTGTCGTTTAGGGGCTAGCCGCATAGACTTTAGAATTGTTCTGACTGACGTTATTTTTCATTTTTTTTGTCTCCGTGAAAGTGTATGGAGAACATGTCTGTTGGTCGGACTGATGTTATTTTGTTTTTGTCTCCATGAGTGTGTATGGAGAACCTCTCTGTTGCTCGGACTGTCGTTGTTGTTTTTTTGTCAGTCGCCATGAATGTGTATATATGGAGAATCCATTTTTCTTGCATGGCCGTGCTGGCGTCGTTTTGATTTAGCTTTCGTGAATGGTGTATGGATCACTTTTATCTGAAACAGCAAGATCTTTTTTTCTCGTAGACATAGAAGTGGGTTTTTTCTGTTTATGTATACATCGTTCGATACTGTCTGTTACTTTTAATATTACGATTTTCTGTTCTACTCAGATCGAGTCTTGTGGTGTTTTGTCCTTTGCCTTTTCTTATTGTAACCGAGTGCCGTAACACTACGATCATCTCGGGAGGCGAAGTGCAATCAAACAATATTGAAAATGTTAGGGCCAATTTCTTAGCCCTATAAAAACTGTTATGCAAACCCGAAGGTTTCCATGAACATACAGACAATCGGAAACCACCAGACCCCATCACAAACAGAATTCCACAATCCACCGGTGTTGACTTAAAGGCCAACAACTCGCGTGCAGAGTCTGCTGTGAAAGGTGCGGTAGCCTCCCCTGTCACATTATTATTATTTTTTGTTTTACCTTTGTGTTTTAGTAAGGGGTTGGTGTAGTTTGCTTTTCCAACTTCTTCCCCTGTACCTCCTCTTCTTCTTCTTCTTCTTCTTCTTTTCATGTATGCGTTTCTTGATTATGCCTCTTCCTTCTCCTTCTCCTCCTCCTCCTCCTCCTCCTCCTCCTCTTCCTCCTCCTCCTTCTCCTCCTCCTCTTGCTCCTCCCCATCCCCTTCCCCCTTCCCTCCCTATATGCTACTGTCGTACCCTCTCAAAGACTTTTTTCTCAGAAAGAATTGAAAACCACAGTGAAGCACAAAACGAACGACGTGAATTTTAATCGATTTTTGTTTCAATAACTCCTAAACAGTTTTTTTCTTTGTATTAATACCACCTCTAACACACACGCACACCCCCACCCCCCTCTCCCCTCTCGCCCCCTTTCGAAACACCCCCACCGTCTCCCCGGCCCGTGTCTCTCTTGAGGCAGACAAGAAAGAAAGAATAAGTGGCCAAAGTCGCAAAGTGTAGCATACATCAGACGCCAGCTCAAGTCCCCACGCACTGTCTGTCAAAGCCTCTCACCTTCAAGTCGTCAACTTTCTCTCTCTGACACCACCACCGTCTCGTTTCGGACTTGGTTGTTTCTTTAGTTTTAAGCGGTCTTCTGCCACTGCAGATGCTGGTTAATGATTGTACGTGTTGTGATGTGTTTGTGAACCAGGTTTTTAACCTGTTTCATCAAGGCCGCTTTAAAACTAGTCTCCTTTTTTCTACTACAAATAAATAATGGATTCTTGTTTTCGATTTTCCCGGTCAATCCAAAACCAAATCTTTAGAATCAAATCGAAATCCGAAGTCCTTGGGTCCTTTGTTCCAGACAGTGTATAACCTCAACCGCTTCGACAAAGCCAGTGTGTAATATTGTTATAATCTTACACCGTATTAGCAACGGTGTCATTTACGTGGTATGTGCATACAGTTCCTATATTTAAAGGTACATTCCTTCTCGGGAAAACTAATTCGGCTCACCGTCTCAGATCTGGCCATGCAGTCTTTTACACGTGATAAGACCATCCCTCCATTTGAACACATACACAAAATCAACAACATGGCTGCTTGTTGTGGTCATTTGGATTTTTGAAATTAATGTATTTCATCAAAAGTATTCCCATTCTGCACAGACATCACCCAGCATGTTCAAGTGTGGTATGTGACTAAGTAGAGGGATGGTCTTATCCCCTATTCAAGCCTGGCAAGCTCTGAGATGGTGAACCGAATTGTTCACACGGGAAGCACTGTGGCTTTAAACCCTCTGTTTTCATTTCTCGACGCAGAGAGAGAGAGAAAGAGAGAGAGAGAGAGAGAGAGAGAGAGAGAGAGAGAGAGAGAGAGAGGGAGGGGAGTGAGAGAGAGAGAGGGAGGGGAGTGAGAGAGAGAGAGAGAGAGAGGGAGGGAGGGGAGTGAGGGAGTGAGGGAGTGAGAGAGACAGAGACAGACAGAGACAGTCAGAGACAGAGACAGAGAGTCAGAGACAGCGAGGCGGGGTGGGGGCGTAATACTTTACCGCATGCAGATTCATTCATATAAATGTTATTCTTAAGAATAAATGTGTCACTTTGGGGACAATAACAAATTGCTCAAATGCTTATTAAAGAATGCGCTTCTTGAGTGAGACAACAATTCTGTTCGTAAAGTGTTTATTAGCAGATCTTGCTTTTTCTCTCGACTCAGAGTGTTTGTCGTGATGAAATGTACAGATACATTGTGTACATCATTTCACAAGGATGCGCATATAAAAACATTTCCATTTTACGCAAAACGAATAACTTGGTTATTTTTGTAACGGTTGAAGTTGAACAAAATGTGTGCTCAACTTAGAGCCGGATCTAAGGTGGGGTATGAGAAACCTTGTCTCCGTATAGCTCTAGATTTCTTCTTCGGCTACACTCCCTGTAATGAAGGAGACACTAGGTGTCAGACAAAGTCCAAACCTTTCAGGTGTCACACGCCGCTCTGAAGTCAAGTCCTTTTTAGCTGTCAGGACATTTGCTTAAAGTCAGCCAGAGCCTCTTGGCACTTGGACGCTCTAGTGCCACAACCACCAGTGATGAGTACTGGAAAATATACTGGTCCGACAACTGAAGATTTTTTTTTTTTTTTTTTTTTTGGTGTGTGGTAAAGCCGGTTAAATGCAGGAAATGGTTCAATTTTTGTTCATGGCAAATGCAACGAAAGTGCTGTTGAGTCATTTTTTCAGGTCTGATGTACAAACCTCTTAAAGCAGTATGATGAGCAAAACTTCGGTGTCAGATTTCGTCACCTGACAAACTATCCTCTTCACAGTCACGAAGAAACTCCATGTAGGCGAGGGTTATTTGTTTTCAAAGCAAGAAATCTTTAAAGAAGAATCGAGTATAAGAGTAGCCTCAACGAAAGGGAAAAAAAGAAAGGATCGCTCAGTTGTGGAAATTCGCATGGAATGGACTGATATGAGTAGTATGAATATAAAAACCAGAATGTATAGAACAGAACGGATGGACATTTGACAAACGATGACTTGCCACACTAAAATAACAAGACAAGAATGAATGAAGCAGAAAATAACGGCGCATGGCCGAGAAATGAGACTAACAATCTGAAAATGTCCAAAGTATCTTTTGCTGGTGGAGGAGGAAAAGCTAGGACCCAGAGGGGGCGCCGTTAATATTGCTCTCTGTCTGTCTGTCTGTCTGTCTGTCTGTCTGTCTGTCCGTCTGTCTGTCTGTCTGTCTGTCTCTCTCTCTCTCTTTCTCTCTCTCTCTCTCTCTCTCTCTCTCTCTCTCTCTCTCACTCGCTCACTCTCTCTCTCTCTGTCTCTCTCTCTCGCTCTCTCTCTCTCTCTGTCTGTCTGTCTCTCTTTCTCTGTCTGTCTGTCTCTGTCTCTGTCTCTGTCTCTCTGTCTCTCTGTCTCTCTCTCTCTCTCTCTCTCTCTCTCTCTCTCTCTCTCTCTCTCTCTCTCTCTCTCTCTCTCTCTTACTCTCTCTCACACAGTCTCTCTCTTTCTTTCTCTCACCCATCCTGCGGAAGAAAAGATTGGTACTTAATAATAAAACCAACGAATCGCCGATAGAAACTGTAAACCCGAGCGGGTGTTACTAAATAATATCGCACGCTGTCCTAAAAGCGGCTTCAATGGGGAGCAAAGAATGAAATATGCACACTGTAATTGAGATATTTGAATGCAAACGTTGGCCTCCTAACAAGGTCACGGAGTGTAATAAACCTATCATGACCAAATAAAAACGACACAGATGTTTCTTATTATTTTATGGACTCGCCTGGTATAATTCACTGCATTCTCATATTTCTCTCGTTTAATGTTTCTGGCGGGAATTTTTTGTATATTATTTTTCTTCTTTTGCATCCCCCCCCCCCCCCCCCCCCACCCCCACCCCCTTTTTTATTACCCTTCTATCTCTGCCTTTAGTTACGCATTATATTTAATTGCTGTTTTAACTTCTCACTATAAATTTTGTGCAAGCAGATTACAATTGAAATGTTTTGTTGGTATGAACATGAAAAGAAAATTAATGTGTCTCTCTTCTCCGAACCTCATGTCGTTATGGCTATGTATAATGCACAGCTGCTTTGTTCATTATATTTAGTCAAGTTTTGACTAAATATTTTAACATCGAGGGGGAATCGAAACGAGGGTCGTGGTGTATGTGTGTGTGTGCATGTGTGCGTGTGTGCGTGTGTGTGTGTGTGTAGAGCGATTCAGACTAAACTACTGGACCGATCTTTATGAAATTTGACATGAGAGTTCCTGGGTATGAAATCCCCATACGTTTTTTTCATTTTTTTGATAAATGTCTTTGATGACGTCATATCCGGCTTTTCGTGAAAGTTGAGGCGGCACTGTCACGCCCTCATTTTTCAACCAAATTGGTTGAAATTTTGGTCAAGTAATCTTCGACGAAGCCCGGGGTTCGGTATTGCATTTCAGCTTGGTGGCTTAAAAATTAATTAATGACTTTGGTCATTAAAAATCGGAAAATTGTAAAAAAAAATAAAAATTTATAAAACGATCCAAATTTACGTTTATCTTATTCTCCATCATTTGCTGATTCCAAAAACATATAAATATGTTATATTCGGATTAAAAACAAGCTCTGAAAATTAAATATATAAAAATTATTATCAAAATTAAATTGTCCAAATCAATTTAAAAACACTTTCATCTTATTCCTTGTCGGTTCCTGATTCCAAAAACATATACATATGATATGTTTGGATTAAAAACACGCTCAGAAAGTTAAAACAAAGAGAGGTACAGAAAAGCGTGCTATCCTTCTTAGCGCAACTACTACCCCGCTCTTCTTGTCAATTTCACTGCCTTTGCCATGAGCGGTGGACTGACGATGCTACGAGCATACGGTCTTGCTGAAAAATGGCAGCTACTTGACTAAATATTGTATTTTCGCCTTACGCGACTTGTTTTGTTTATTATATTTAGTCAAGTTTTGACTAAATATTTTAACATCGAGGGGGAATCGAAACGAGGGTCGTGGTGTATGTGTGTGTGTGTGTGCGTGTGTGCGTGTGTGTGTGTGTGTAGAGCGATTCAGACTAAACTACTGGACCGATCTTTATGAAATTTGACATGAGAGTTCCTGGGTATGAAATCCCCGAACGTTTTTTTCATTTTTTTGATAAATGTCTTTGATGACGTCATATCCGGCTTTTCGTGAAAGTTGAGGCGGCACTGTCACGCCCTCATTTTTCAACCAAATTGGTTGAAATTTTGGTCAAGTAATCTTCGACGAAGCCCGGGGTTCGGTATTGCATTTCAGCTTGGTGGCTTAAAAATTAATTAATGACTTTGGTCATTAAAAATCTGAAAATTGTAAAAAAAAATAAAAATTTATAAAACGATCCAAATTTACGTTTATCTTATTCTCCATCATTTGCTGATTCAAAAAACATATAAATATGTTATATTCGGATTAAAAACAAGCTCTGAAAATTAAATATATAAAAATTATTATCAATTTTTTTTTTTCGAAATCGTTTTAAAAACACTTTCATCTTATTCCTTGTCGGTTCCTGATTCCAAAAACATATAGATATGATATGTTTGGATTAAAAACACGCTCAGAAAGTTAAAACGAAGAGAGGTACAGAAAAGCGTGCTATGCAGCATAGCGTAACCACTACCCCGCTCTTCTTGTCAATTTCACTGCCTATGCCGTGAGCGATGGACCACGAGTATACGGTCTTGCTGCGTTGCATTGCGTTCAGTTTCATTCTGTGAGTTCGACAGCTACTTGACTAAATATTGTATTTTCGCCTTACGCGACTTGTAGGTATTTGTGGATGTTTGAGTGTGTGTGTGGCTGTGTCTGTGCATGTGTGTGCGTGTGTGCATGTGCGTATGTGCATGTGTGTGCGTGCGTTTTTTTACGAGCACTAATTAACTTCTTCATTTTTTGGTTTGAAGAAAATGTTATTTCGGCGCGCATTCTCAAAAACCTGTAACCGAGAAGAATCAATCCAAGCAATGCATTTTTCTAACTACCTTATCGACGGCCGAGAGAAAGAAAGAGAGACAGAGAGAGAGAGAGATAGACAGACAGACAGACAGACAGACAGACAGACAGACAGGCAGGCAGGCAGGCAGGCAGGCAGGCAGGCATGCCGACAAGGCAGACAAGGCAGAGACGGAGAAACAGAAAAAGGGAGTGAGCTTTTTTCTAAAAATAGACAGACAGGCGGAGAGACAGACAGACAGACAGACAGACAGACAGACAGACAGACAGACAGACAGACAGACAGACAGACAGACAGACCGGATGTTTTTTTCTTTTTTTCGATAAATGTCTTTGATGACGCCATATCCGGCTTTTTGTAAAAGTTGAGGCGGCACTGTCACACCCTCATTTTTCAATCAAATTGATTGAAATTTTGGCCAAGCAATCTTCGACAAAGGCCGGACTTCGGTATTGCATTTCAGCTTGGTGGCTTAAAAATAATTAATGAAATTATAAAACGATCCAAATTTACGTTCATCTTATTCTTTATCATGTTCTGATTCCAAAAACATATAAATGTGTTATATTTGGATTAAAAACAAGCTCTGAAAATTAAAAATATGAAAATTATGATCAAAATTAAATTTCCGAAATCGATTTAAAAACAATTTCATCTTATTCCTTGTCGGTTCCTGATTCCAAAAACATATAGATATGATATGTTTGGATTAAAAACACGCTCAGAAACTTAAAACGAAGAGAGGTACAGTAAAGCGTGCTATGAAGCACAGCGCAACCGCTACCGCACCAAACAGGCTCGTCACTTTCACTGCCTTTTGCACTAGCGGCGGACTACGTTCAGTTTCATTCTGTCAGTTCCACAGCTTGACTAAATGTAGTAATTTCGCCTTACGCGACTTGTTGCAAGTTGTGTATGGTTACGGTTTCCGATATATATTTATTGCAACCGTGACATTAATTGTCAATGTTTTTCTCCATTGTTCGAACTTGTGGGAAGACTATGAACGCTTAATCGACTAATTCCAGTCCAAATCCTTTTTATAACGCACTTTAAAGAGTGTCTACCAATCGGGTTTTATTTTCAAATACGACTTTTTTGCTGCTGTTATATTGCTTCTGTATAACATAGTTTTCTATGATAGCTTTAATAGGTGCGAAGACCATTATCATGTTTGTGAGGGCAGCCTATCAGTTTGCCCAACAAGTGCTACCGAGCAAACCCTGTTTTGGCCATAATAAAACTGTTAAATGCCTCTCCAATTACTAATGAAGTTCCACCCTCTACTTCTTTTTGTTTCAACACAGCATTTCATTTTCATCGTTTCCGGTGTTTGTGACAACCCCAGATGTTCTCACGCGAGAAATGATATTAAGTATTTGGCCCTTTTCTTCCGAAAATGTGCTGTTTGTGTTTCTCACGGACACCCGGAGAAACCTTCACTTTAAGGAGACACACAGCTAAGCTCTCTGTTGTCCAAAAATATGCCGCCAACCTTTGAAAGTAAGACAAAATGGAAAAGTAAATACTGCCAACATTTGTGATCTACACTACTTCTACCACCCGACACCCCCACCTTAAGCTCTTACCTTTTATATATTTCATGTAACGAAAGACATCTTATTTCACCAAAGAAAAATGTAAAAGCTTTGCAGTTCTGTGAACAGACAGAGTGATATAGTTGTGGGAAATGCAAGAAAAATGACTATAGTAATTATGAATCTCACAACTATATCACTATATATATCACTGAATTAATTGAATTTGATTTGATTAAATTCGATTCCATGTAATGCATGTGAATTTGATTTAATTTAAGCTGGGTGAATTTGATTACATTTACGTGAATCTAATTTAATGTTCTCGAATGTAATCTAAATTGTGTGAAGGCGTGCGAATTCATGTGAATTTAATGTATTCATTTATTCTTCCTTATACTATGAGAGTTTCTTTGCGTCTTGTATTTGGAACGTTATAGAAATCAACCCCTTTCCATTTTTTTCTCTCATCTCGTTCTCACAATGTCTCTGTGTCCCTTCCTCCTCCTCAGCTACGGCGCGATGGACATCAACGGCGCGGCCCGCCGGAAGAACGCCACCCGGGAGAACACCAACACCCTCAAGGCCTGGCTGTACGAGCACCGCAAGAACCCCTACCCGACCAAAGGCGAGAAGATCATGCTAGCCATCATCACCAAGATGACCTTGACCCAGGTGTCCACGTGGTTCGCCAACGCCCGCCGTCGTCTGAAGAAGGAGAACAAGATGACCTGGTCGCCCAGGAACCGCAGCGGCGACGCGGATGATGACGGTAACGGAGATGACGACGACGACGATGAAGATGGAGGCAAGAGCAAGGACGGGGACGACGACGGGGAAGATGGAGGAGGAGATGGGAAGGAGGAGAAGAAGGACAAGGGGAAGGAGGAGAACGGGTTCTGCAAGGAGGAGAAAGGTGAGTTCGTTGGCGGGTCTGTGTGTGTGTTTGTTTGTGTGTGTGTTGTTGGTTTGTGTGTTTGTTTGTTTGTTTGTTTGTTTAGCTGGGCTTTCTTTTTCTAATTTTGGTCTTTTGCTAGTTATGTGTCTGTAACGAGTTTTCTATCTCTGTCTGTCTGCCTGTCTGCCTGTCAGTCTGTCTGTCTGTCTGTCTGCCTGTCTCTCCTGTTGGCTGGCTGTTCATCTGTCTCGCTGTCTCTCTCTGTCTTCTTTAAAATGGCCTGATGGCTTCGAATTTTTTTTCTTAATTTGTCACGATATATCGTATTTGTCTGCACACTTTAAATATGCGACGCTTCGTTACAGTCATAAATGGTGTGTCGACTTAGAAGTTTGCAAGGAGAACCTAAAATTACAATTCAACGATGGATACTTTTGATCCGTCCTCACGCATTAAGACATGCAGGATTGTTACTGGAAAAACGGCTCGAACCGAACGGCTCGGTATTTTTGTTTCTCCATAATCTCTCAATGTCAACTGTTTGTCCCCACACGTACAAAATGCGGCGCCAACAGTAAAACAAATAATTTCTGACGGCTCAGTTTTGTCAACATGTATTAAACAAACACAAATCAGTGTAATTGAGGCGACCACATATATTCTTATACAATGTGTACTGTACTTCTTCGCACATACACACCAGAGTATTACAAGCACACAAACACACACACAAGAAAATGTGTATTTATTTGAACTCCTTGTGAGGTTCTAAGTTACGCTGCTGTAAATACATGTCACCCTATATTCACAGAATAAAACATGTTCAAAACAATTCGGTAAAACTTATTTAAACCTAGGTGTATAATTACACGATGACTCAGTCACAGTGAAACAGCACAAAAAAACATAGACTCCATAATAATAACTGACAGAACTCCTCTAGCTCAACTCCGACTCTAGTACGCACAGTAGTAGTATCGCCTCATAGATCTCCGCTTTTAGCGAGGCTCCGGCGCGATGAATTATTGTAGAACTAATTGGCCTAGAAGCCGAGGCGCTACATTTGGCTGTGTTTATGAATGTTTATCATGATTCGAGATTGCCGAGAGTGCCGCACGAGCGTCATAAAGAACGGCCTGGCCTAGGCGAGGTGTCATCGCCGCTGAGCGCTAGATGGCAGCACTTGACGCCATGAGGATTGTGGGTAAAAACAATGATGGCGGTGAACGTATGACGGACGACGCCAGGGACTCGGGGATGAAAAACGGCCCGTTGTCGTGAAGT
>NC_090245.1:50014897-50052397 GCF_037325665.1 Littorina saxatilis | reverse complement strand
TTAAGAAATCTGAGATACAACCGTATGACCAATACATATATTTTGGCGATATGATGTAGTGATGATGCAGAAAAATGAAATGACTGATATTTTGGAGCATTGGCTTCTGCTCTGTTTTTTAGTTTTATTCTTATTATTCTTTCCTTAATTGTTTCTATCTTTCGTTCCTTCCAACTCTCTTTTATTTCTTTTCTTTTTTCTTTTTTCTTCTCTATTTTCATTTTTAGTTTTCCTTTTCGGACATTTTTTAAGCTTCCTTCCTTTCTTCCTGTCTACCTTTCTTCCTACCTTTCTTTCTTTTTTCTTAAGCATGTCTGAATTCCTGCTTCATCTATTCTGACTACCGATTTGAACAGTGTTAATCACTATCTATGCTCGAATTTTGACGATGACTTACTATCTCGTCTTCCCCTGTTTCAGAATCTCTGATTCCGGCCGAGCCCAAAGAGAGCGTGGTGCAGGCCAAGCGACTCTTCGACGACGACTCGCATTCTCCTCTCACCAGCCACACCATGCACCCACACCCACACCCACACTCACACCCCCACGCCCACCATAGTCTGCACCCGCCTCAGCAACCTCCACCTTCCATGCAGCACCACCACCAGC
Source organism: Littorina saxatilis (assembly GCF_037325665.1). Classification (NCBI taxonomy): domain Eukaryota; kingdom Metazoa; phylum Mollusca; class Gastropoda; order Littorinimorpha; family Littorinidae; genus Littorina; species Littorina saxatilis. The sequence goes on along the minus strand of NC_090245.1, from coordinate 50,051,788 downwards.
ACCATCACCGCCCCCCGCAACCCCACCATCAACACCACCAACAACACCCACAACACCACCACCAGCAGCAGCAACAACAACACTCGCCTCACGACACCGGCAACTTCTTAGGCATCAACTCCCCGTCGGTATCGCAGCCTTTCCCGGGAGGTCTGAGCTCGGCGGAGGCTGGAGGACTGAGTTCTCCTTTGGACAATGCCGCGGGCGGTGGCAAGCGACCCGACTCTTTGTGCTCCAACAGCAACGACTCCGGCCTCAGCGACGTCAACTGCAACTTCTCCTCAGCCGCTGAGGCTCAAGCAGCAGCGGCAGCAGCGGCGGCGGCGGCAGCGGCGGCAGGGCTAGACGGTTCCGCGCCCGGCGGGTTCAGACCCAAGATCTGGTCGCTGGCCCACGTGGCCACGTCCGACAACTCTCCTTCCCCTTACCTCACTTCCGGCGCGGCCACCAGCGCCCTCAGCTCGCGCATGGTCCCCGGGATGGTGACGTCACGAAGTCCCGGGATGGAGAACAAGCCCATGGGGATGTCGGCGTTGGGGATGGGTGGGCCAGGAGGCTGGAACCCCGGCCCCTCCTTGTACTCCGGGATCCCTTCCAGGCCCGGTTCCTTCGGGATGGGCTCCATGAACATGAACCCAACCCACAAGGGTTCGCTGTCCGCGCCCATGTTCTCGCACCCTGCGCTATCCGGGATGTCTTCTACTTCTTCAGGACTTCCTCCTCCTAGCAACGGAGGGTACACTCAGCTCTCCTCGTTCTACCCACAGTCCAAGTTGTCGGTCGATTGATGAAGTGCGTCGGTTTGGGTGGTTGTTGTTGTTGTTGTTGCTGCTGTAGGTTGTGTAGATTTGTCTTTTTTTCTGGGATGTTTATCTTGTGCATTTACTGGTTTTGACATGGAGTTGAAACTTTGTTTTCTTCATTTTGGTACGTGTAAATAGGAATGTATTGGGTGTGGAATATGAATCGTTGAGAACCTACTTTGCGTTCTGTTTGCGTGTGTCCGTAACAATTTAGTTTTTTTCCTATGAGTGCGTCGTGATAATGACTGCGTCATTATCATTGTCGCGATAACATGCCTCGTTTTTATTGTATTTTTGTCCGATTTTGTTGTTTGTTTGTTTGTTCGTTCGTCTGTTTGTTTCTTTGTTTTTTTGTTTGTTTTGGACAATAAGCATTTGCCCATAGTTTCAACTGAATACAGGTGTATTTCTGTTTGTTCGTTCGTTGTTTTTATGTTTCATTTGTTGATAAACACACTAAAGAACATAATTTTGTAGTGAACACATATCAAATATAACAATATCAGCGGAACCAACAATTAGGCGGACATTAGTTTGTTAAACTTCGTCTACACTAAAGCAGTGTTTATACTGAGAAGACTTTCCATTGTGAAGAACAGTGTGCAAATTCTTAAGAAGATGTTTTTTTTGTATTCAAAGAAAAAAACCGCCCCAACAACACAAACTGAATTTAAAATGGTTTATTTAATTCATAGACAAACAACGTTGAATTCCTTTCCTCCCTTTCAAAGTACATGTATGTTTTTTTTCATTCCCGTATCTAGCCTAAATAAGAAAATTGCGAACGACTACGCTGAGTTATGCATTGCGATGATATATTTTATGTTAGATGTTATTTGAATATTTCAAAATACAAATGCAAGTTCAAGAAAGGGTACGTTTCAAACATTATCGATTACATCTTTCTGTGAAAGGATTATACAACATTGGAGAGTTTGAGTCACTTGAAAATATACTAGTCATATCACCACCACCATCATCATTATTATAATCGTCATCGTTATTATCATCTTCATCGTCGTAGTCGTCGTCATCCGCGTCGTTATTATCGACATCATCGTTGACAGCCATACTCATAGAGGCGATAAAAGGGAATTTTTTAGCTTTAAGAGCTCTGAGTATGGTTTTCAACACTTGGTTAATGAAATTTGGTTAACAAAAAGTTATCGAAGTAAAAGGTGTCATTTTACAAAAAAAAAAGTGCAAATGTGAGATAGTTTGATTGATTGTTTTTACATTTAGTCAAGTTTTGACTAAATGTTTTAACATAGAGGGGGCATCGAGACGAGGGTCGTGGTGTATGTGTGTGTGTGTGTCTGTCTGTCTGTGCGTGTGTGTGTGTAGAGCGATTCAGACCAAACTACTGGACCGATCTTTATGAAATTTTACATGAGAGTTCCTGGGAATGATATCCCCGGATGTTTTTTCTTTTTTTCGATGAATACCTTTGATGACGTCATATCCGGCTTTTTAAAAGTTGAGGCGGCACTGTCACACACTCATTTTTCAATCAAATTGATTGAAATTTTGGCCAAGCAATCTTCGACAAAGGCCGGACTTCGGTATTGCATTTCAGCTTGGTGGTTTAAAAATTAATTATGACTTTGGTCATTAAAAATCTGAACATTGTAAAAAAAATATTTTTTTTATAAAACGATCCAAATTTACGTTCATCTTATTCTTCATCATTTTCTTATTCCAAAAACATATAAATATGTTATATTTGGATTAAAAACAAGCTCTGAAAATTAAAAATATAACAATTATGATCAAAATTAAATTTTCGAAATCAATTTAAAAACACTTTCATCTTATTCCTTGTCGGTTCCTGATTCCAAAAACATATAGATATGATATGTTTGGATTAAAGACACGCTCAGAAAGTTAAAACGAAGAGAGGTACAGAAAAGCGTGCTATCCTTCAGAGCGCAACTACTACCCCGCTCTTCTTGTCAATTTCACTGCCTTTGCCACGAGCGATTGACTGACGATGCTACGAGTATACGGTCTTGCTGAAAAATTGCATTGCGTTCAGTTTCATTCTATGAGTTCGACAGCTTGACTAAATGTTGTATTTTCACCTTACGCGACTTGTTTTTATATATCATACATAATTTGGTTTTATTTTATTCTAAAGCACGTTGACGAACACTTTATTTGTACGTATAGTGAGTATGTGCAAATGTTCTGATAAATTGATATAAATTATTTCCAGCACTATGTCATTTTGTTGTTACTTAGCGGATTATTCAGGTTAAAACTGATATCGCTAGTCTTTCAACCGCTACTGAAGAAAACTTCAGAACGTTCTGATCGTACATAGTGACTTGTGTACTCGTTTGTGAATATGCCTTCTGGTAAGGTGGTTGGGGGGGGGAGGGGGGGTAGGGGTACGTAGACTTCGGCTGGAAGTAGTGGTGGTGTAAGTACGTCCGTGTGCGTGAGTGTGTTCGTGTGTGTGTGTGTGTGTGTGTGTGTGTGTGTGTGTGTGTGTGTGTGTGTGTGTGTGTGTGTGTATGTGTGTTAGTGGGAGAGAGAGAGTGTGTGTATGTGTGTGTGTGTGTGTGTGTGTGTGTGTGTGTGTATGTGTGTGTGTGTGTGTGTAATCGTGTTTGTGTGTTTGTGAATGTGTGTGTCTGCGATTGCGTGTGTGCGTGTGTGTATGTGTGCATGTGCGTGTACACGGTGCGTGTGTAAAATCACAAGCAAATGAAAAAAACTATACAATTATAGTTTTGTTTATCTTTTCTTTTTTACAACTGAAATTATGGAAGTGTGGTAAAGTTCGCGCGAAATGTAATGCAGTCTTTATTGTAGACAACGTTGTTTGTGTACAAATCTTTGTGAATGAAAAGTAGTGTTGTACAATTCAAGCATCAATGAATAGTAGTAAATGTACTTGTATATTTGATGCATCAGTTGATTAACCAATACTCTGGATACATTTTGGATAATGATAAAGGCTGAGATTGTTTGTTAATGTTAGTCGATTTGAAGTTTTACTCTGTGCAAATCTGCGTATCGCATTCTGTTCAGTGTCGTTGTGGTGAATGGTTAATGAAGATTAACTTTCATTCTTGCTCTTAGAAACTACAGTGGTGGCAATAATGAGAATGATACAGTAATAGTAACCACAGCAACCTGATTAAAACAGTTGTGACAACAATTTGGCGGCTGGTGTGTGTGTGTGTTTTGTTAGTGAATGTAGTTTGAAAAAAAGCATGGACGTGCATGAAACGAACAACACTGCGATGCATGCTAAAAAAAAAAAAATTACAAACGAACTCAAAGATCTGAAAGAATAGGCTTGTTTGGAAGACCTTACTAACAGAACTTGAACTTGTGCGTTTGTGTTTGGAAAATTGTAATGGAGTATGTTTAAACCGTTTCTGTCATAACCACAGAAAATGTACCAAAGGCGGGAATCTATTAGAAACACAAACATCCGGATTTATTCTCACAAAGACACACACACACACACACACACACACACACACACACACACACGCACGCATGCACACGCACGCACACACACACACACACACACACACACACACACACACACACACACGTACACAAAAACACACACACACACACACCCGTACACACAAACACACGCATGCAAGCACCCACGCGCACACACACACACACACACACATACATACACACACACACACCCACACACACACACAAACACACACCAAATCATACACACACACACACACACACACACACAACCCCCCCCCCCCCACACACACACACACACACACATACACACACACATCTCACGACAAGTTATACACACAGAAACACGGGCAAGCCAGGCAGAGGCCTGACAGGGAGAACAACAAAGACCATCCCATGTAGAGGTGCACCCGAGTCATCCCGAGCGATTTCCGATACCTTGCCGGCGTCACCGAACCTCCAGCCCCTTGCTTCTTCTTCTTCTCAGTCTTACCCTTTTTCTCAGTCTTCGTCTTCTTCCCCCTCTCCCCAGAACCCTGAGTCAACGAGACCCAAGTGTAGTAAGCCCTTCAGAAGAACAGATGTTCTTCGGCGATCCGGTTACCTCCTCTTTGACAGAGTGAGGTGAAAGGGTCCAGGTCGTACTGTCAACGTCTCGCTCACCATCCCAAGCTGGGATTCACCTTGTATTACGTAAGAAACAAGACATGAGACGTTCTATTGAGCAATGCAATGCAAATGCACCCAAAAGTGTTCTCTGACTTTAAAAAAACCAAAAAACCTTTTTTTGAAGAAAGAAAAAGCAAAAACGTTCCAATATTCCCACAGCTCGATAAACCCATTGGGGGGGGGGGTGTGGAGGTGGGTGTGTGTGTGGAGGTGAGGCGGAGAATAGGTTATTTTATCTGCACGTGCTTTGCCCAGAGACAGCATGCAAATGACGCACATCTCGGTCACAGCAGAATGATGTTATTCCTCAAGCAAGGACAAACAAGCAGCCGTTGTGTAACTCTACTGTTTATCTAAACAAAGTCCAATGTTACAATGATTACAATGACAACAATAGCAACAACAGCTAGAACACGACCACAATAGAGACAACATCAAACAGGAGGTGTAACAGCAACAAGAGGTTATGCAAATTACCCATTGAAGATCCGAAGAAGTCGATTCTCCACAACTCTCCCGCTCTCCGAATCCTCACCATCTCGATCCGATTGGTTGTTGTTGTTGTTGTTGTTGTTGTTGTTGTTGTTGTTGTTGTTGTTGTTGTTGTTGTTGTTGTTGCAGTTGGTGGTGGTGGTGTTGGTGGTGGTGGTGGTGGTGGTGTTGGTGTTGTTGTTGTTGTTGTTGTTGTTGGAAGGATATGAACACAAGAATTCGAAGTAAGGAAGCCAGGAAACCTCAGCTTGAAAAGATGGAAACGCTAACCTCAACCATGATCGTGCAGTCTCATACATTTTGGCAATCTCTTGATATCAATAAATTCCTTTCCTACCTAAACCTTGTCAATTGGACAGGTCAAAAGTATGTGTTTAACTTATAATTGTATTCCATCAAAACAGTGACACTCGATTTGCAATACCGCAATACCCCTTCGTTAATGAGCTTGAGTTTGAGATTGTTCAGTAAGTCTTAGTTTAGAGCTTCCTGTGAAGTTATTGGCTCTCGGTCCTCTGTTCGTTCGTCCTTTGAAATGAACGTCCTCTACGGTTTATTTGGCCCATATGGGTACATGCAAAAGTGATTCTCTAAAGCGCCAACTGTAACGAACTCGAACCGTTCAAACCTTTAAAAGTTTCAATTCTTCTCTCCCCTCGCCAGCACGCTGATTAATAGTGTGAGAAAGAGACAGTGGTTTGGGATAAAAGACAGCGGCTAATTCACTCACCGAGACTGTCACGAGAACACGAGACTTGCTGCGAGAAGAAAAGCCCGGGCCAAGGGGAAAGTCATGTTCGTGTTAGACGCTTGTCTCCATCGACTTTTCGCTTCGAGTTTCGTCTCGTGGCGGGAAAACCTTGCTGCTTGACCCCGAAGAGCTAGTCAAGGAAGGCGCTGGACACGAACCGAGGTTGAGAACAAGTGTATACATAGAGGCCGCGTAAGCCTGAACAAGATTGTCAAGAGTTAAAGATACCTTCCTTCCCGTGTATACCCGTTCGCCGAGTACACCACCAACACATTCAAAATCAAATCAAATCAAGTCAAATTTATTTATTATCTCAATCTTAGAAAATATATTGGTGGCACATAAACGGAAGACTTAAACATTTTGATATAAAAATAAATGTACTGACAAATGTTTGATGTAACCAACAATCTCGCCGAATACAAATGTGACCCGTTCTCACAAAAGGGGGCCTAAGTCGGAATTTGGATATTTGGAGTTATGCATATCACTGGAAACTGCATTTAATAAGCTTTAATTTGATACCAAAAAGAAGTTTGTTTGAAAAAAATTGCGGAAGTTAAGTAAGTTACAACCGGACCATGTTCAAGGACGCCATTTTGAGAAAATCGCGATTTTTTTTCCTTCCCTAATTATAGTGTTGTGAGCGAATTAGTGTCTTTGAAGACATAATTAACACATTTAAATAATAAAACTCAACAAAATATTTCGGAATATGAAAGATTAGGGTATAAAGAGATCAGAAATGCAAACAAATGAAAATCACCCAAGTAGGCCCTCACTGCCTTTCCCAGCCGATAGCTCGGAACGGCTCGCTGGGACTTGGGCCCCCGTTTGTGAGAACGGGTCACAAATAATCTTTTCGTAAAAGATTCATTGAAACTGTTAAGGCTTTTACGTGGGACCAGAGCATCTCCCCGCCTGCCTGCTTCCTATACAGAGTGAGATTTTTCTCTTTTTTTTTGTGCTGAATTATTCTTGTAGATTGACATACACAGTCGTTTGCATCACTTCAGAGGATCTGCTGCGAGAAAGGCACATAGCAAAAATCAGCAGCTTGTCTACTTTTTATAACACAGTGGATTTTGTTTTTGTTTTTTTGCTTCATTAATTCTGTAGACATAGGATCTGTTACAAAATCCTTCCGCATAGCTTCATGCAAATAATCAGCAGCCTTTCTACTTAGTATATATAGAAAGTTGGTTTTTTATTTTTGCTGAATTAATTATGCATATTGATATAATTATATACAGCGGATCAGTTAGAGCTTTTGCAAGGGAGAAAAGCATCCTTCCGCGTGGCTACACACAAAACCTCAGCAACCTGTCTACTTCCTATGAAGTGCTAATTTTTTCTTCTTCTGAATACTCAAGTTTTTTTAAGATTAAAATACACGGTCGTCAACATCACCACAGCGGATCTGCTGAGGCTTTTACAATGGAAAATGACATTTCCCCGCATGCATACATGCCAAACCTTAGCAGCCTGTCTACTTCCTATGCATGCAGGGTTGGGGTTTTTCGGAAGTAATTTTGCAGATTGACATATTATAGGGTCGTTTTACCTCACCACAAGCGGTTCTGCTTACGATTTCACAACGGAGAAAGGCAACCTTTCGCATGCATACATATTCCAAAAACAACCAGCAGCCTGTCTGTTTCCCATGCAAAGTTGATTTTGGGGGGATGTTTTTTTGTGTGTGCTGAATTAATTCAAATTGACATATATATATATATGCGAAACGGCTTGGTGGTAAGATGCCGGCCTCCAAAGCGGAAGGTCGTGGGTTCGAACCCCGGCCGCGCCTGGTGGGTTAAGGTGGAGATGTTTGCGATCTCCCAGGTCAACTTATGTGCAGACCTGCTAGTGGCTTATCCCCCTTCGTGTGTACACAAAAGCACAAGACCAAGTGCGCACGGAAAAGATCCTGTAATCCATGTCAGAGTTCGGTGGGTTATAGAAACACGAAAATACCCAGCATGCTTCCTCCGAAAGCGGCGTATGGCTGCCTAAATGGCGGGGTAAAAACGCTCATACACGTAAAAATCCACTCGTGCAAAAACACGAGTGTACATGGGAGTTTCAGCCCACGAACGCAGAAGAAGAAGAAGTAAGAAAATGAATTCAGGAACAAAATGTCAATTTGCACATAAAGTTAACTGGGCTGCAGAGTGTGTTGAAGGTGTCAAGTGGACAGATGTTCTTATCCCACGTTCAAGTCTGGACAGGTGTGTGGCGATTGACAACATGGTTTATACACGGGAAGGAATGTAGCTTTAAGTGTGTGAAGTGCTGGGCTTATCGAGTTGTGTAGACAAACCACAAGAATTAAAGATGTCAGGCAGTTATGCTTGACTCTCAATACACAAGATTTGTCAAGGGAGGTAATTTGGTAACTCTCTGTGCAGACTGCCTGAGAAAGACATCTTCGTCGACAAAAAATATGATAAAATGTAGCGAATTAAAAGAAAAATGTGATCGAATAAAATATGATTAAACAAAATACAATCAAAATGATTCAAGGAAGCGAAATGAAATCGGATCAAGTCAAATAAAATAAAATCATGTCGAATGCAAAATGAATGAAACAAAATAACCACCAAAAAATCAATTGAAATAAAAAAAATTAAAAAACGTTTTGACCATGTGCAGACCTGCCATTCGATGTGCATTTTGGAAAGGGTTTCTCCCTCCAAACGGAGAAAGGATTCACATTCTTGAGCAATTGCTGCGAGTAAATATAGTAGGAAAAGCAATTTCTCTCACTCAGCAGTTTATTTAAATTTGAACGCTCTTATATTTACAACAATACAGAATAAAGTTGCTTGCACTATCTTTATGATTATGTTTGATGGCATTCATCAAACCATCATTTTAATAAAGACATTCAACCAGAACCTACAAAATAAACAGTAACCACACACACAAATCACGAATGAACACAGTGAGAGATGAAGGCTATAGTTCCTCGTTTGAAAACACAAAAGATACGCAAGATGGCCTCTCTGTATGGGGCACAAGTCACCAGTCGTCGGCTCTGTACTTCACCTTTTCAGGTTTTTTTTCAGTTTTTCAGTTTTCAATTGTCATCCGAGTTCTTCCACGTTTCTCATTGTCATCTGCATCAGAAAGAAAGTCCAACACCAAACCCGGCCTTCAAGGATAATACCCTTGATGATGCACTCGGATCAGACAGGAGCCACGAATCATCCATACAAATGAAAAACAGAGACCACTCCCAGGATCTGACTCACAATAAAACGAAACCCCTGTCATTTCTTTCCTTGTCTTCCAGACGGGTGCCGAAGCCCGGAAAACGCGAAGACAGGATGGTATTGTTTAAACAGTTCTCTGAACTATTGTAATTGATTGTCATCTTGTCGAAAGCTGCTACGTTGGCGTTGAGGGATGGATGTGGGTGAAAATGCATTCAGCTAAAAATGATTTTCATGAGCACGTGCAATCGTGAAATTGTCTGTGTGTGCACAAATGCAGGACATGCTTGCATAAACGTCAGCAAATTGTAACAGTTATGCACACACAAACACACAGCTACACATAGAAACACACCGGCACGGTTGGCCTAGTGGTAAGGCGTCCGCCCCGTGATCGGGAGGTCGTGGGTTCGAACCCCGGCCGGGTCATACCTAAGACTTTAAAATTGGCATATAGTGGCTGCTCCGCTTGACGTCTGGCATTATGGGGTTAGTGCTAGGACTGGTTGGTCCGGTGTCAGAATAATGTGACTGGGTGAGACATGAAGCCTGTGCTGCGACTTCTGTCTTGTGTGTGGCGCACGTTATATGTCAAAGCAGCACCGCCCTGATATGGCCCTTCGTGGTCGGCTGGGCGTTAAGCAAAACAAAGTCAAAGACAAAGAAACACAAAGACGCAGAAACATAGGCACACACACACACACACACACACACACACACACACACACACACAAACACACACACACATATATATATATATACACACACACACACACACACACACACACACACACAAGCAAACAGACAGCCACACACACAGACAAACATTCAGCCAAACAGACTCACATAACGCCAATCAAACACGACGCCACAATCTTCATCACAAACTCTTCACTTACATCACTCGAAACGATGTTTCTTTGGGGTTTTTTGTGTGTTTTTTTTTAAACTAAAAAAACAACGGATTTGCTTCCTCCCAAACACACTCCCGAAAGGAAACTACATTCACGATGTATGAAAGTACAAGGAACCGCGAGAAGAGGATCTTGCACTAGACATAGCCAAATATACATATATCTCCCGGAAGATCCGGCCCATTGTTGCCCTCCTACAAAAGACGAACAGGCAGACAAACACACAGACAGACAGGTAGACCGTCAGATAAGCAGACGGACAGACTGGCAAACAGACAATCAGACCCCCAGACAGACTAAAAAGACTGACAGACAGTCAGGCAGACATACAAAGAGACAGACAGACAGACAGGCAGACAGACAAGACAGACAGGCAGACAGATACAGAGACACACAGACACACAGACACACAGACACACAGACACACAGACATACGGACAGACAAATAGACAGACCCACAAACAAACAAAAAACAGACAGACAGGCAAACAGACAGACAGACCGACAGATATTCAAACACTCCGACAAACAGACACGAATCAACAAAATCCAACACAAACTCTATATTTGCACCAGTAGAAATAATGTGTGTTTGCATATAAAATAAAACTGCTTCTTCAATATCTTATACTTCCCAAAGGGAAAGTAAAGGGAAACGCGAGAAGAAGATGCTGTGTGGCAATATAGCTCCCTCAAGACCTTCATTGTTCTCCTCTCTGCTGTCTGGAAGTTGTCACCGTGTGTGTTCAACGCAGCACGCTTGTATCTTTGATGTGCTGCAAGGCATAGAGAAGTATTGAGAGATTGGACGAATGAGAATATAGAAAGGACTGCAGAAACGAGCCCTGCTGGATCCAAATTGTGAGTCCAACATTGTATCTTTGATGTTCTACAATAGATAGAGAAGTATAATAGAGAGATAGGGCGAATGAGAATATAGAAAGGACTGCAGAAACGAGCCCTGCAGCATGGATCCAAATTGTGAGTCCAACATTGTATCTTTGATGTTCTACAATAGATAGAGAAGTATAGAGAAAGAGGGCGAATGAAAATATAGAAAGGACTGCAGAAACGAGCCCTGCATGATCCAACTGTTGTGTCCCAAATTAAACGCTTGGATAATTGGTATTCTACAATACATAGAATACAATAAGAAATAGATCAGGCGAGTGAGAATATAACAAGTCGCGTAAGGCGAAATTACAACATTTAGTCAAGCTGTCGAACTAACAGAATGAAACTGAACTCACTGCATTTTTACAGCAAGAGCGTATACTCGAACTCGTAGCATCGTCGGTCCACCGCTCGATGCAAAGGCAGTGAAATTGACAAGAAGAGCGGGGTAGTAGTTGCGCTGAGAAGGATAGCACGCTTTTCTTTATCTCTATTCTTTTTAACTTTTTGAGCGTGTTTTTAATCCAAACATATCACATCTATATGTTTTTGGAGTCAAGAACCCACAAGGAATAAGATGAAATTGTTTTTAAATCGATTTCGGACATTTTATTTTAATAATAATTTTTATATCTTTAATTTTCAGAGCTTGTTTTTAATCCGAATATAACATATTTATATGTTTTTGGAATCAGAAAATGATTAAGAATAAGATGAACGTAAATTTTGATCGTTTTAAAAACAAATTATTTTTTTTACAATTTTCAGATTTGTAATGACCAAAGTCATTAATTAATTTTTAAGCCACCAAGCTGAAATGCAATACCAAAGTCCGGCCTTCGTCGAAGATTGCTTGGCCAAAATTTCAACCAATTTGATTGAAAAATGAGGGTGTGACAGTGCCGCCTCAACTTTTACAAAAAGCCGGATATGACGTCACCAAAGGCATTTATCGAAAAAAAGAAAAAAATGTCCGGGGATATCATTCCCAGGAACTCTCATGTCAAATTTCATAAAGATCGGTCCAGTAGTTTGGTCTGAATCGCTCTACACACACACTCATAGACAGACAGACAGACACACACACACACACACACACACACACACATACACCACGACCCTCGTCTCGATTCCCCCTCTACGTTAAAACATTTAGTCAAAACTTGACTAAATGTAACAAGTCGCGTAAGGCGAAAATACAATATTTAGTCAAGTAGCTGTCGAACTCACAGAATGAAACTGAACGCAATGCCATTTTTCAGCAAGACCGTACACTCGTAGCATCGTCAGTCCACCGCTCATGGCAAAGGCAGTGAAATTGACAAGAAGAGCGGGGTAGTAGTTGCGCTAAGAAGGATAGCACGCTTTTCTGTACCTCTCTTTGTTTTAACTTTCTGAGCGTGTTTTTAATCCAAACATATCATATCTATATGTTTTTGGAATCAGGAACCGACAAGGAATAAGATGAAAGTGTTTTTAAATTGATTTCGACAATTTAATTTTGATAATAATTTTTATATATTTAATTTTCAGAGCTTGTTTTTAATCCGAATATAACATATTTATATGTTTTTGGAATCAGCAAATAATGGAGAATAAGATAAACGTAAATTTGGATCGTTTTATAAATTTTTATTTTTTTTTTACAATTTTCAGATTTTTAATGACCAAAGTCATTAATTAATTTTTAAGCCACCAAGCTGAAATACAATACCGAAGTCCGGGCTTTGTCGAAGATTACTTGACCAAAATTTCAACTAATTTGGTTGAAAAATGAGGGCGTGACAGTGCCGCCTCAACTTTCACGAAAAGCCGGATATGACGTCATCAAAGACATTTATCAAAAAAATGAAAAAACCGTTCGGGGATTTCATACCCAGGAACTCTCATGTCAAATTTCATAAAGATCGGTCCAGTAGTTTAGTCTGAATCGCTCTACACACACACACACACACACAGACACACACACACACACACGCACATACACCACGACCCTCGTTTCGATTCCCCCTCGATGTTAAAATATTTAGTCAAAACTTGACTAAATATAAAAAGGACTGAAGAAACGAGTCCAGCAGGATGCAAATGTTGTGTCCAACGTTGCACGCTTGTATCTTTGCTGTTATACGAGTACATTACATCAAGAATGGACAATGGACACTATAACTGATAAGAATACTATACGGCTGAGAAGAAGAATAGAAGGAAAAATGTAGAGATCATGATCAGAAAAAATAAGGAAGAAAATAAAGGAAGGGGTAAAATAAAAATGCAACAAGAATACTATACGGCTGAGAAGAAGAATAAAAGGAAAAATATAGATATCATGATCAGAAAAAATAAGGAAGAAAATAAAGGAAGGGGTAAAATAAAAATGCAACAAGAATACTACACGGCTGAGAAGAAGAATAAAAGGAAAAATATAGATATCATGATCCAAAAAAAAATAAGGAAGAAAATAAAGGAAGGGGTAAAAAAAATTTAAAAAAGTAACAATTATGTTATTCCATATTGGTGATTTAGCCTTATCACAACAAAGATTAACAGATCAAACTCGATCCTACAAACTGAAAAAAACACGTCACATGGACTACCGCTTCCTTGTAATAAAGCCGCCTATTGTTCTGACAATCCAATCATATAATGCAATGAGTGCAGTGGGTGCAATAAATGCAATGCAAACACCGTTGCTCGCACGCATGCACTTTATGCTAAAGTCCAGTTATCAGGCGCTACGTTCCACACCCTCAAAATACCCTCCCCTCCCCGCCTTTCTTGTTCAATATTTACGTCAAAGTTGAACCCTTAACGTACTTGTTTGTGTCACTATTTACCTACAGCCCGCATGCCAATCGAAGCAATTATGTGCAGATTGTGGATGCCATAGTCTTATCAACAACCCCCCCCTAATACCAAACGGCCGCCGTGCCCGCCGAGGAAAGGGGGGTAACGCACACCATGTGTTGCAGCCGATAAACAAGGGGAGGTAATCTCTAACACGCTGCTTCGCAAAACAAACTCTCGTTTGGGATATCGTTCCCGCGAGACGAACATGAAAGCGAGGCGGGGGATCCATTCACCTGCGTGAAAGTGGAGGGAATTCGCGGAATCAAATACACAAACACTTCTCACCCTCAGAACAGGCTAGAATGAACGACGGGCCATCCTATACTTCTGTGAAAACCAGCCGGTTTTGCAGTCTTGTGGAAAAAAAAGAGGCTTTTGCCACACGGGTTTTTGTTGTCTTCTTCTTCTCTTTCGCGCTTCTTCTTTCCTAACCCTGTTTCAACAGTCACTGGTTGTAAAGAAGCAAGGTAATTGTTTATAGAATGTGGATTTTTCACGACTGCGGGCTCGCCTTAATTGTCTCATAAATTTCAAAACAGAATCAGTAGAATTAGAATCAAAGCCACACTACTGTTTGAGTATCTGTTTGAAATACGAAACTTATTTGAAATGATGATACAGCTATAAGAAGCATGTGTGTAAATGACACCAGCAAAATTGAATATTAAAGGCATTTCTGTTTTGACACACTGGCCTGAAAAAAACGGGTAAACAATAGAACAATGCTCGTTGACTGACAAAGTACAAATATTGAAATAGCCTTGATTGGTTGATATCTCTCTGCAGCAAGAACAAATACACATTTCACTATGATTTTTTGCATTGTTTGCGTTTCCAAAGTGTTTACTCCTGTTGTCATATGTGTTTCTAGTAGATACATGTATCACTAAAAACATGCCTGCTGCAAAAAAAGCATCCGCAGATACACAAGGAGAGAATGGCAGATTTCAGTATCGAAGCGAGTCTTGCCAGATGTGCTACCGCACATTTTGCAAAGATGTCCGCCAAACTGTCATTGTTTCTTTCTAGATTCTCTCACTTAGAAGAGAGCGAACTAAGGAGACGTCTTAGCATCGTGCCTGGTAATAGGCCAGTTTTTCTTGTCATGAGATAATTCAAACAAAAACACGACAGCCCCAAACCGTGTTTAACCGCCTCAGGTTTGGTGCTAGAAACACTCATTAACATCAAAGCTTCCAGGTATATACACATGTAGGCAAGAGTGGATTAGACATGATGCTTAAACGGTGTTCTGCCTATTCTCTAATACGCTGGTTAAACTATGCTAGAAATCCTGGTATTTGGGTAAAGAGATGCGTGAGAAAGAATTTACGAAATTATGTGTTGAACGTGGCAACGAGAAATGTGTGTTTATATACGGTAGTTTCTTGTATTTATCCTCGGAATTACGCCACTTTTGCATTAGACGTGTATCTATAATGTACCTTCGTGTTTGTGGTACATGTGTCTAGATACCAGTGAATTGATCGTTTATGCGTGCATGTTTACTTTATCTCTTGTTTCTTTTTGATGTGTACATGATATATTGACGATCAGTGTAACCACTTTCATTATTACATTCGAAAGTATTCCTTAAAAAATATGCAGGTCCTTGACTTCTCACGCGCTTTAGATGATCTTTGGAATAAGTTGCCTGAAAATATACAACAATGTGATTCTGTTGGTCTGTTCAAGCGACACTTCGCAGCTTCTGACACTTCAATTCCACCATATTACTCTTCCCCAAATCGCAAAACTGAAGTTTTGCATTGCAGGTTAAAAGACTTGGAATGAGTGATTTAAAATATGATATGTTTATCGCCACCTAGTAAACAACCCGGAATGTTCTTGTGGTTATTTTGCTTGTTATCACGTCCCCTGTTTAATGATGTAAGAGCCGCAACAATCGGTACATTATCTCCAGAATTTGTTAATAATTGTTGACACACTCCTGAAAGGTGATTCAAACATTTCCATATTTGAAAATAGTGCTATTTTTGTTGTTGTCCAAAACTATATTGAGAAATCAAACCGCTTTGGGACACCTTAGTTCGATGTTGTTGTTCTCTTTAAATATATTACTTGGGGCCCATCTACTTCTTGAAGGCCCTTGTCATGGCTAAAAACTGACAAACCAGGTGCTACCACGACACCACCGATGAGGCCTTACCCCCCCATCCATACCCAGCCAAGGGTTATAAAATGGCAGGCCACCACTTTTAAATAAAACAAACCTTCTTACCTAATAAATACACCTTTCAAAAACCAACCCTTTTACCCTAAAAGTACTTTTAGATGTCCGTGATATATGTACTCGGTGCCTCGCCGAGCTTTTAAGTTATTCCTGGCACAGGCACCCATGCCAGCTGCGCCATTGGCTGACGGCCGGGGCGTAGGCGGAGTGCCTGGCTTGCCAGTAAATGTAGATATACATATGTGTATGTATGAATGTTCGTTGTGTCACTGTGGCATAGCCTTTTAAAATGTAAATATAACAAGACGTGCGTACTGTATATACTGGTTCTTACTTTCTCTCTGTATAAAGCTGGATCAACTTTTTTAACCTTTGGTTTTATAAAGTGGATCTGAAATTTTTATCTCTTTAAAAGCATTCTTTTTCGAAATAAACGTTTTCTTTTAAACAAAAAACAAACCCTACCCTAAAAACGCTTTTGAAGACAATATATACAGAAACGAAGAAACGAACCGAAATCTTTTAATAAACTTGTATCACCACTCTTACCCGCTCCGACATCCTCCCTCTCTCGCTCCTTCCCTCCCTCTCCCCCAACACATTACCTATATTCATGTCCCTAATAGATATTAGTATCTGTGAGGACGTAAAGGACCCCCATAGTAGCTACTTCTTGATATTTTGTTGTGTTTTTTGTGTTCTCGCTTTTTATTTGTTTTCGTTTTTGGTATTGACACAGATTGTGTTCGATAATGGAAACAAAGTTTTCCTAATTGTTTTTATTTTTTTCTCTTTTTATTTTTTTTTTCTCAAAAAGATTTGTCGCATTGGTCATATCCCGCCATCATGGGAAATTACAGGTATGATCATGTGAGCACTTGCCATAAGTTTTAAGCTTGTTGTGCTCCTTTGTAAACATGTTGTTATATTATCATGTGTGTGTTTATGAATAAAATACCGTTTAAACCAGATGATTGTGCTGAACTTCATTGCCAACCTTTTCTGTTGTCAGTGTATTTCTTCTTCTTTTTTGGGGAGGTTGTTGTTGTTGTTGTTGTTGTTGGTGGTGTTGGTGTTGTTGTTGTTGTTGTTGCTGCTGCTGCTGCTGTTGTTGTTGTTGTTGTTGTTGTTGTTGTTGTTGTTGTTGTTGTTGTTGTTCTTGTTCTTGTTCTTGTTCTTGTTCTTGTTGCTGCTGTTGTTGTTGTTGTTGTTGCTGTTGCTGCTGTTGTTGTTGTTGTTGTTGTTGTTGTTGTTGTTGTTGTTGTTGTTGTTGTTGTTGTTGTTGTTGTTGTTGTTGTTGTTGTTGTTGTTGTTGTTGTTTTGTTGCTGTTAGTTTGTTTGTTTAGGGGGTTGTTTTTCGGTTTATTTTTTCCATTGTACTTTTGTTCTTTTCTGTATTTTTGTATTTTTAGATGAATGTTGGTATTGTTAAAAAAAAGTATTTATGAAACAGGGAGAAATAGGAGGGAAGCGGAAGAGAAAGAGAGAGAGTGTGTGTCTGTCTTTGTGTTTGTCTTCGTGCGCGCCTGTCTGTCTGTCTGTCTGTCTGTCTGTCTGTCTGTCTGTCTGTCTGTCTGTCTGTCTGTCTGTCTGTCTGTCTGTCTGTCTGTCTGTCTGTCTGTCTGTCTGTCCTGTCTCTATCTCTATCGCTCTGTTTCTCTGCCTGTCTATTTGTTTTTTTCTCTCTGTTATTGTTTCTGTCTGCCCCTCTCTCTCTCTCTCTCTCTCTCTCTCTCTCTCTCTCTCTCTCTCTCTCTCTCTCTCTCTCTCTCTCTCTCTCTCTCTCTCTCTCTCTCGCTCTTTCTCTCTCTGTGTCTGTCTGTTTGTATATCTTTTATATATCAAATTTTTTTTAAAAGATACACAAGGAAAAGTGAGCAAAATGACGACAGGGAAAACGCAGCGGCAGACTACAGCGATGTGACTGCAGACAGAAGCCCTCATCCGTCTTGTGGACAGGCGACAGACACTCAGGCTTGTCTCTGGAACACAGTCTATTGCGCACGTGCGTCGGTGTAAAACAAAAGGTGCTTTAAAACTGTGCTGTGTCTGTAGATGTCAAGGTGAGTATCAACATGCGTAATATAGGCTATGTCATCATACAGATGTATTTTATACAGACACTACCGCACGCAAACATGCATACACACATCGAAACACACCTATAAAGACACATGTGCACGCACGTACGTACGTCCCCACGAATGAATGCAAGTATGTGCGCGACCATTAACGCAAGCGCGCGCGCACGCGCACACACACACACACACACACACACACACACACACACGCATACGCACACACACACACACACACACACGCAGTACGCGCACACACACACACACACACACACGCACACGCGCGCGCAAACACATACACACCCAAGCACACACACTCACACACGCACACGAACACATATAGACACAAGCACGCACACATAAACGCACACAAACACATATACACACAAGCACGCACACATTTACACACACAAACACATATAGACACAAGCACGCACACATAAACACACACACACATCACAAATAAACTCTGCAAGATTAGACCATAGATCATTTAAAGGGGGGATTTTTGTTTGTTTTAATTTCTTTTCTTTTCTTTTTGACGTATACTGTGGAGAAAATGTATTGCATAACGAAATAAATTCCTTCGATTGCATATCCTTCTTTCGTACATAGTTGACATGCAGACGCGTGGTGCATCTGAAACCTTCCTCGGTGTGCTCAAAATAGTCAAGTGGCCTTTAATTAATGTATTTTTAAAATATTCAACATAACCTTGTTCATCTATTCATCCTTTATTCTTTGAAATCGAGTATCTGACATCTTATTTCAGGTAGTTATTTTCCTTTTCTTAACAGAATGATCAAGTTCTAGACACACACAAAATGTTCTCCGTGTGTCTCGGCTGTTAGAGGCCATGAAACAAAATGCACAAGAGGAATAGGCAGGTGGATTATATTAATAAAATATGAATGGGGATTATATGTCATGTAAAACTCTCAAGCGTTAAATGATTGTCATGTGCCAACTCGAAACTGACATGCAAGGCGATGCATGATCTGCATACCAATGTGCTGGTTGCACCTGCATTATAAATGTGATATATCTTATATAGGCCCTGGGTTGCTTCACTCTAAATCTGCTGTGCGCAATGAAGCTTTTAGCACTCTGCACTTAACAAGTAGGTATGCAATCAAGTTTTAGAAGAGCCAAGGATTTATTGCAAGATATCAAAACATATTTTGTAATGGTGTAAGAGTGCATGAAATGAAAAGGAGTTAATCGAGCATTTCTAGACGGTCGGCACATAAAAGGACTTCTGCATAATATATTATTCAATAGTGTTTATTGTTAATTACGAGAAAAAGTCACACATCGTTCACAAGAATCTCAGAAAGAATCAATTAGATTTCGTGAAACAAAATCAAACACAAAACAGCTTGAACTTCAGTTCAACAAAGTTACGATATTATAAGTTGTTATGCTTACCTTTATTATACATGTATTGTGTGTGTTAGGAAACGCTACCGTTGCTGAGCTTTGGTTCAGTTTTGTGTGTTACATGTAGTTGACTTATTTGTACTTTGTGGGAAAGTACCGATATTATATTTTGTAAACACAATATTTATGCTTGGACGAGAATGCAGGTGAACTTTCTAGTCCTGTCAAAACAAGTTGTTTACCATGCTGTTTTAGTCGTGAGTTCGTGGCGTTCGTTCGGATTAAGTGCGTCGGCGCTTTTGATGTACGTCATAGAGAATGTCGCTAGTTTAGTCCATGCACGGCTCGTATAATGTAGTTGTATCATGTTCGGTCTGGAATATTCTCGAGATTGAGTATTTACTATATATGCCAGCGCGATTTGTATGTAAAAAAGCTTCTATTTGAGTTCTGCTAGATGTGCAGTTGTATGTATGTAATGCTAAATAAATCCTCGAACTCAATTTGACGAGTTGTTTTCTGCTGCTGCGAAGACGGGCGACGTAGAATAAAAGAACACAACTATACGACATTTGAGAACTTGTGGCAATCTCAAGTGTCGTGTAACAGTGTGTATACCAATTATGTTTTTCATGTCAATGTTTCGAGTCTGGCAAGTTTTGCGTTCGTGTTGATATAATTGTTTTTGTTAATGCTTGATTCTGCATATTGTTGTACTGCAATCTGAAATCACAGAAAGAAAGAGGGCAAAGTTCATATGAGGCTAGCAAAGGAATCGTCTCACAAAATGCCTCAGGGGAAACAGATTTTCCGCGGAGCTACACTCTGTACACCACTGCACCAAATCATTGTTCAGTAATCTAATGGGCGTGAAAGAGCTCCTGTCAGAATGGCGTTACCAACAAAAACAATATCACCTGTACAACTGGCTCGCTCGCTCCCTGTAAAGAAAACTGTAAACATGCCCACAGACAACCACTAAGACTACACGCGCTTTAAAGGCACAGTCCTTCCAGTGTAAACGATTCGACTCACCATCTGAAATCTGGTCAGGCTTTTACATGGGACCCTCCCAGGCTTTTACATGGGACCCTCCAAGCTTTTACATGGGACCCTCCAAGCTTTTACATGGGACCCTCCAAGCTTTTACATGGGACCCTCCAAGCTTTTACATGGGACCCTCCAAGCTTTTACATGGGACCCTCCAAGCTTTTACATGGGACCCTCCAAGCTTTTACATGGGACCCTCCCAGGCTTTTACATGGGACCCTCCCTGGCTTTAACATGGGACCCTCCCTCCCATTGGAAGCATACCAAAAATCAACATTCTGACTGAATTTGTTTTTTGAAATAATTTCCCAGATTAACACTATAGAGTGACTTTGACTCAAATGAATTGATAAAACAAATAGTCTCACTTTTGACTGAAAGCTGCGAGGCAGTTGCTTTTTAGTGCGTGTCCAAGTGGAGAGATATTCCTATGGCCCGTGAAAGTCTAGCCAAATCTAAGATAATTAACTATTTTTACGAGAAGGACTGTGCCTTTCGACCCTCCCCCCCCCTTCTTCCCTCTCTAGACACCCCCCCCCCCTCCCCATTACTTCACCAGACAGCCCCCTCCCTCCCCTTTAACTGCCATACCAATTCTACAACCCCTACAACCATATAAACACACACACACAGCCTTTGATAGTACTTTTCTCGCCGTGGATACTAATGCTTTTCAACTGTGCAGGGAAAACCCACCCTACATGCTTCCAGACCGGCGAAGGAGAACTGCCTTATCTTTGTGTGTGTTATCAGTATAAGGATCGTACGTGTCTCCTTTTAACGGTAATCCATAATTTAACGGGATAGACCTTGAGGTTGTTTCATGGTGTTGGTCTTGTCCTTTATTTGGGTTATGACTTGTTGTTATTCTTTTTTCTTTTGACAAAACAGTAACAAGAACAGAGGAGAACATGTAACAAGAACAGAGGAGAACATGTAACAAGAACAGAGGAGAACATGTAACAAGAACAGAGGAGAACATGTAACAAGAACAGAGGAGAACATGCAACAAGAACAGAGGAGAACATGTAACAAGAACAGAGGAGAACATGCAACAAGAACAGAGGAGAACATGCAACAAGAACAGAGGAGAACATGCAACAAGAACAGAGGAGAACATGTAACAAGAACAGTGGAGAACATGTAACAAGAACAGAGGAGAACATGTAACAAGAACAGAGGAGAACATGTAACAAGAACAGAGGAGAACATGTAACAAGAACAGTGGAGAACATGTAACAAGAACAGAGGAGAACATGCAACAAGAACAGAGGAGAACATGCAACAAGAACAGAGGAGAACATGCAACAAGAACAGAGGAGAACATGTAACAAGAACAGTGGAGAACATGTAACAAGAACAGAGGAGAACATGTAACAAGAACAGAGGAGAACATGCAACAAGAACAGAGGAGAACATGCAACAAGAACAGAGGAGAACATGTAACAAGAACAGAGGAGAACATGTAACAAGAACAGAGGAGAACATGTAACAAGAACAGAGGAGAACATGTAACAAGAAAAGAGGAGAACATGCAACAAGAACAGTGGAGAACATGCAACAAGAACAGAGGAGAACATGTAACAAGAAAAGAGGAGAACATGCAACAAGAACAGAGGAGAACATGCAACAAGAACAGAGGAGAACATGCAACAAGAACAGAGGAGAACATGCAACAAGAACAGAGGAGAACATGTAACAAGAACAGAGGAGAACATGCAACAAGAACAGAGGAGAACATGCAACAAGAACAGAGGAGAACATGTAACAAGAACAGAAGAGAACATGTAACAAGAACAGAGGAGAACATGCAACAAGAACAGTGGAGAACATGCAACAAGAACAGAGGAGAACATGCAACAAGAACAGAGGAGAACATGTAACAAGAACAGAAGAGAACATATAACAAGAACAGTGGAGAACATGCAACAAGAACAGAGGAGAACATGTAACAAGAACAGAGGAGAACATGCAAGAAGAACAGAGGAGAACATGTAACAAGAACAGAGGAGAACATGTAACAAGAACAGAGGAGAACATGCAACAAGAACAGTGGAGAACATGCAACAAGAACAGAGGAGAACATGTAACAAGAACAGAGGAGAACATGCAACAAGAACAGAGGAGAACATGCAACAAGAACAGAGGAGAACATGTAACAAGAACAGAGGAGAACATGCAACAAGAACAGAGGAGAACATGTAACAAGAACAGAGGAGAACATGCAACAAGAACAGAGGAGAACATGCAACAAGAACAGAGGAGAACATGTAACAAGAACAGAGGAGAACATGTAAAAAGAATAGCTTTCTTCTTTGTACGTTGTTTTCTTCAATAAAGAATCTAAATGTTGAAAGCCACACTCCTTCTTGGGAAAACAATTGGGCTCACCATCTCAGATCTGACCAGGGTTTCACATGGTATAAAGACTATCCCTCCATTTGGACACATACCAAACATCACCCTGACAGCGTGCTGTTGCGAGAGGGATTTTTTTACTTATTAAAATCTTCAAAAATAAAATGCCACTTCTGGCTTTTGCGAAATTAATTCATCCAAATAGGCCCACTGGTCACAGAAAGCATCATCGAGGCTGGGGTGTTGTTTTTTTTGTTTTTTGGGGTGGGGGGTGGGGGGGGTGTTTGTGACCAAATAAGCATATATATTTACCTGTCAGGCATATTTGTTCTTTTGGAGTTGACGTCTAAACAATCGCGCAAAAAGTCTGTCGCTTCGCTTTAAAGCCCAACTCCAATGCAACTTTACCCTCCCCCCCCCCCCCCCCTTCACCGCCCTTCAGCTTGCAGGGATCAGTGGGCAGTTAGCAGAGCTCCCGGACGGACAGGTGACCAGAGGACAAGCCGCTACACCTGTTACTGGCGTTTCTCTACAACACCACGACCGCGTTCAAACACGAGAACCACTTGTACAGGATTTCGCTCCAAGTTCGACAACTCGCCGGGGAAGCCCTCTTCGTTGTCGGAGGCGAGAAAACACGTGTTCCGGTGCTGCGTACCAGAGATTTGTGATGCGGATTAGGGCAGGCGTTTGGGTCACTCTAAACACAAATGAGCGTGTGGGGAGGTGAGAATAAAGAAGGAATTGTGCATCCTTTGGGATGTGTTTCAGTCTGAGGGGGCAGTGCTTGCGTGTGTGTGTTTTCATCAATAACATCTTGAAACGAACAAGAGCACAATTATTTTTCATTTCAGTCGAAGTTTTCTTACCATTGATAAGTCCGTGTTCACTCATTACAAAATTAGGGGGGCCCGGGTAGCTCAGGTGGTAGAGCACTGGACTTGTGATCGAAAGGTCGCTGGTTCGAATCCGGGCCGGGACGGACACGGGTCAACTTTATGTGCAGACCCAGAGACGGTATCCATCTCCCACCCCCGTGTCACCACAATGGCACGTTAAAGATCTTGGTCATTCTACCATAAGTGCAGATGGCTGATACCACCAAAACACGCATACATCAAAAGCCGTGAGGGCGTAAAAACTCGAATCTTATAAACCAATTCATGTCCAATATAGGCAATTAAGACCTGAAATAAGCCCCTTAAAATGTACTGTTACAAAATTATTTTCATTTTGTAAGCACTCGTTTCTAGCGGATTTAAAGAAGAAAAAAAGGAAGAAAAGTGCATACCAAACTTTTTTGTGTATGACAAAAATAAGATATCGGTTTAATTTTGAAATTCCCATATAAAGAGTAGACACAAATGATAAAAGAGGACAAGGGAGGAAAACTATGTTTATCCGACTGAAAGGTTACAAATTCAACTTTTCTACATCAAGTGTATGAGAAAAGAACAAGCAGATTGTTTATATAAATGTGTTAAAGGTAACCGACATTATATGGCTGCGTGTACGCGCATAGCCTGCATTCCGCGACGAAGAAGCAAATTATCAACAAAATTACAAAAAGTCAAATCGTTGAAATTTAATTTTGACATATAGTGATGCATCAGACCATAATTTCTAAGAAATAAAATGACGTTGAAGCTGGGTCCCATCCGGTTTGAAGTTTTCCACTGAGTTATAGCATGATTGTGCCTATTTACTCATCAAACACACACATTCTAACAGTACCCCTATACAATTACATTTTCACACAACCTTATACACATATCAATAATGATCATCATGACTGTGCATCGTATCAACGAAATAGGGAAGAGAAAATGGACTTGAACCCTGTGGACTTATTTAACAATACTTCCTAGCTTTTCAACGCCATTAGAAAGAATCAATATTGGTTCAAGTGATATGCTAGCATTCCCCTTAACGCTTGTAATTCGTTAGCAAAACTTGGGATTACCTGCCCCCTTCTCCGAGGCATGGGGACAATATAGGAGGGAGGATCAGGCAATATTTGAAATCTCCTCCTGCTATACATACAAAGTCACATCCTGCTAAAAGCGCCACTCAGAAAAATCCGAAGGGAAGTTTCCAGAGCTGGTAAAGGGGTCTTGTCTGGTTTGTGAAGGGAGAACGGCGTACAGTGGTACTCGTTCCTGGTTTACTGTTCGATTTATAAAAAGACCAAAAAATACTGTATTCACGTGTTTGACGAAGACAAAACGAATAACAAATCAACTTCGTCAAACACGTGATCGAGTACAGTATTTTTTGGTCTGTGATTTGTTATTCGTTTTGTCTTCGTCAAACACGTGAGTACAGTATTTGTTGGTCTTTTCATTTCTCGCTCTCACGCGCAGTCACCATTGTTCTGCTGTTCGATGTATGTCAAAGGTGGGTTCCCCGCCATGATCCAAAAGTGTTAAGGTTCGCGCCACAGATAAGCTTTTGCTGAGTTTGAAACTTAATTTCTGGGAAACAAAGGGAAGTAAACGCTCTTTCGTCGAAGGACATGAACAGGAGCTTTCGAATCGTGAAGCTGTTTATTTTTTTTAGCATGAAAGACCACTTTGACATTTTGAAAACAAGATGCAACACAAAAGATACCTTCCTTCTCTCAGGCATTATACACGCGCTGAGAGTACATACGAAAAATCTAAAGCCTCGCAGTTTTCTGTACTGATATGCCAATCTAGATACTAAATTCATTCAGAAAACACTCTTCCTTTTCTGTTCAAGAAGGCAGCAGCCAGGCAGTTGATTTTTGACATGCGTCCCATTAAAATGACGATCTAATAACCGATGTAAAAGCTTGTACATAATATATGTGTTGGTTTGCATGATGGTTTACTGACACGAAAAGAAAGGTGTCTTCATGGACAGGTAGCCCTGTATGTCCAACATGTTTACTGTTAGGTTTTAGGCATGATTAAGAGGAACCGCAGATTCAAACTAAGTGCCTGGTATGGCTTTTCTTTATGCTTCGTGATTACGTGCGAGAAATGTAGGATTCGAAGCGCGTGTTCGGTATTGTTTGTACAAGCGATCGCGAACACGCTCAGCGAAGAAAATCCGTAATAGGTCTTTAATCTTATTGGAAGGGACGTATATGCCTTCACCTTGTTGAAAAGAGCGTTTTATAACGTGCAAACAACTTACGTTTGGGTATATAAAGCTTTCTCTTGCAGTAAATCACACAAATGTCTACATCATGTTGAATGGTTGCTATACGTAAATTGGGAACAGTGTTGCGAAGGGAACTAAACACTCGTACACGAGGCCTATTTGGACTATTACGATCGAACTTGATTTGAAAGTATTTGCTTTCGGATTTTATTTCCTCTTCGAAGGAGGGCACCGTTTGCCGCCAGTTAATGGCTATTATTGATACTAATATTTTGTGATACGAATACAATCTTCTGGAATACGCATTGCCAGCGAATTGTACAGTTACGTTTAGAAGCGATGAAAGAACCGCTTGCTTAATTAAATTCAGTAATAATTGCCAGCACTGCATGTGTAACATTACTTGAAGAAACGAAATAGAAATCATTTATGCAAGGCAATCTCTGTCTGTCTGTCTGTCTGTTTGTCTGTCTGTCAGTCTCTCTCTCTCTCTCTCTCTCTCTCTCTCTCTCTCTCTCTCTCTCTCTCCTTCTTTGTTAGTGTCTTATTTCTCTGTCTAGAGTCCCCCACCCACCCCCCACCCCTCACTCTCTCTCTCTTTGTCAGTGTCTTATTTCTCTGTCTTGAGTCCCCCCACCCCCTCTCACTCTCTCTCTCTTTGTTAGTGTGTTATTTCTCTGTCTTGAGTCCCCCCACCCCCCACACCCCTCTCTCTCTCTCTCTCTTTGTCAGTGTCTTATTTCTCTGTCTTGAGTTCCCCCCCCCCGCACCCTCTCTCTCTCTCTCTCTCTCTCTCTCTCTCTCTCTCTCTCTCTCTATCTCTCTCTTTGTTAGTGTCTTATTTATCTGTCTTGAGCATCCCCCCCCCCACCCACCCACCCATCTCTCTCTCTCTCTCTCTCTCTCTCTCTCTCTCTCGCTCTCTCTCGCGCGCTCTCTCTCTCTCTCTCTCTCTCTCTCTCTCTCTCTCTCTCTCTCTCTCTCTCTCTCTCTCTCTCTCTCTCTCTCTCTCCTTCCATACTGCCTTATTTTTTCCGTTTCACTGTTCAGCACGTAGGCAATCGTTCTCTCTCACGCTCCCGATTCACAAGCTCGCTGGGCAAGTACAAGCAGGGAAACATTTTCCCAAATTAATTTTCTAATCCCAACCTCAGCAAGATTCGAGTCACCTTGCTCGATCCTTCTTATTGTCTTCTCCCTTTTAAAGGCACAGTGCTTCACGAGATAACAGTAGGCCCTTGTCATGGCTAAAAACTGACAAACCAGGTGCTACCACGACACCACCGATGAGGCCTTACCCACCCATCCATACCCAGCCAAGGGTTATAAAATGGCAGGCCACCACTTTTAAATAAAACAAACCTTCTTACTTAATAAATACACCTTTTAAAAACCAACCCTTTTACCCAAAAAGTACTTTTAGATGTCCGTAATATATGTATTCGGTGCCTCACCGAGCTTTTAAGTTATTCCTGGAACAGGCACCCATGCCAACTGCACCATTGGCTGACGGCCGGGGCGTAGGCGGAGTGCCTGGCTTGCCAGTAAAGTGTAGATATACATATTTGTGTGTATGAATGTTCGTTGTGTCACTGTGGCATAGCCTTTTAAATTGTAAATATAACAAGACGTGCGTACTGTATATACTAGTTCTTATTTTCTCTCTGTATAAAGCTGGATCATCTGTTTTAACCTTTGGTTTTATAAAGTGGATCTGAAATTTGTATCTCTTTAAAAAGTGAAATAAACGTTTTCTTTTAAACAAAAAACAAACCTTACCCCCAAAACGCTTTTGAAGACAATATACACAGAAACGAAGAAACGAACCGAAATCTTTTAATAAAATTTTATCACCACTCTTACCCGCTCCGACATCCTCCCTCCCTCGCTCCTTCCCCCCCCCCCCCCCTAACACATTACCTATTTTCATGTCCCTAATAGATATTAGTATCTGTGAGGACGTAAAGGACCCCCATAGTAGAGATAACAGTGCTGCTGTATTACTATACTAGATGAATACCCACTTCGCCGGGTACGGCTTCGCCGGGAAGAAGTCGAGCCGAATAGCCGAATAGCCGAATAGCCGGCTGCGCCGGGGACCCGGCTTTGCCGGCGCACCGCACAAAGGAAGGGAGATAAACGCGCAAAACACTGGAGAAGACTAGTATAACAGGAATATGGATTGAGCGTTGTCGACAGTGACCTTCTAAAAATAGAAACGGGAATATGGAATGACGCCACACGAAGGAAAGGGAGATAAACGCTGAAAACACTGGAGAAGATAAGGAAGAGTTACTGGGAATGGATCCAGAGAAAAACCAAAATCGGTTCAGCGCTGCGCGCTGAGAGCACGTGTTAAAATATCTCATCGAGCAGGTTGTGTCCGGGGTGTACCTGAATATGGCCAGCAAATTTGAAACAGATCCATCGAGAACCTTGGGCGTGCATCGCGGACACACACACACACACACAGACACAAGTCGTATATATATATAGACTAGAGGAATACCCGGCTTCGCCGGGGTGAATCGCGAGACAGAGACAGACAGCGTGGCGGTTCACCACAATCACCTTTGAAGGCGAAGTCCTCTCAAACGGGATTGAGAATTTTAGAGCTTATTTCTAAGCCCTATATTATCTGTTAAGGCTTCTCAAATGCCAGAACAAACAGACAGACAAAAGCCGCCAGACCCCATCACAAACAGAACTCTACAATCCACAGGTGTTGCCTCCACACACACACACACACACACACACACACACACACACACACACACACACACACACACACACACACACACACACACACACAGAAGCCGTATATATCTATCTATATATATAAATATATAGAGATAGATGACAGTGGATTTTTCGATAAATAGATTCGACCTTTGCACTTTTACAGTGAGGACAACTTACGGGTACATGCAAGGAAAGCCCACAACTTCTAAGGCGAACAACTCTGCAGAGTCTGCTGTGAAGGGCGACGGTAGTCTCCCTGTCACACTCGACCCCATTTGAATGAACTTTGTCCCAAAAGTTCCGAACCATGGACCCGCCAAGCTTAGGTCCCTCCCAGGTGGAATGGGAACAGCACGAAAATGATTCAGTGGCCTGAACATTTCATGTCGAGTCCTATCGCTGTCGACGACGCCAAATGTAACCGAGTGCCGAAACACCACAATCACCTTTGAAGGCGAAGTCCACTCAAACGGGATTGAGAATAACTGTTATGGCTTCTCAAAGGAAGGCCTGAACATACAGACACACCAAAGCCGCCAGACCACATCACAAACAGAACTCTACAGGTGTTGCCCACACACACACACACACACACACACACACACACAACACACACACACACACACACACACACACACACACACACACACACACACACACACACACACAGAAGCCGTGTATATATATGTATATCTATATCTATAAATATATAGAGATAGATGACAGTGTATTTTTCGCTTGGCTATAAATTGATTCGACCTTTTCACTTTTACAGTAAGGACAACTTACGGGTGCAAGGAAAGCGTTCTGGACAGTGCAGTGACATTCTAAAAATAGTAACGTAGTAACGGGAATATGGATTGACGCCACACGAAGGAAGGGAGATAAACGCTGAAAACACTGGAGAAGATAAGGAAGAGTTACTGGGAATGGATCCAGAGAAAAACCAAAATCGGTTCAGCGCTGCGCGCTGAGAGCACGTGTTGAAATATCTCATCGAGCAGGTTGTGTCCGGGATGTACCTGAATATGGCCACCAAATTTGAAAGAGATCCATCGAGAACTTTGGCCGTGCATCGCGGACACACACACACACACACACACACACACACACACACACACACACACACAGACACAAGTCGTATATATATATAGATATCTCAGATCTGGCCAAGCTTTGACATACATTTAAGACCATCCATCCGTTTACTTGGACACATATTAAAATAAATAAATAAATACGAGAATTTATAACGCGCACATATCTGACCACAAGGCGACTCAAAGCGCACTCATACACATTCTTTCGCATTCCTGGAGCTCCTTTCAACAACGCGTGCATGTTAGGCGCGTGAACAGAACTCAGGAGGAAGCATGCTGGGTATTTTCGTGTTTCTAAAACCCACCAAAAGAAACATATTGACTTCTTCCTGTGCATGGTAGAGATGTTTTTATGAATTAATTTTCCACATCGACACTAAGTGGCCCTTAAAAATCAAATAATATATAATATTCCCACTCTGCACAAAAAGCATGTGTTGATTTTTTGTATGTGTCCAAATGGAACTAGAGATGGCCATACCCTATGATAAAACCCTGGGCAGGTCTGAGATGGTGAGCAGAACAGATTTCACGAAAAAAAAAGACTGGGCCTTTAACCCACGTTGAACGAAAATGTATCACGCACGGTCGCCGTGCGGATGTTCGACAGAAGACGAACGCGTTTTGTTAGTCGCAGGGTGTGTTTACGTGCGTTAAATGGCTGAAGTTGAAAAACAAGATGTTGCAACGATGTGACCAGCTTGTCTGTCTTACCTGTCGCAAAAACTTCGTGAGGGATTTAAGGATTGCCTGAGGTAATGGATGACGAAAAGAGAAGCTGGGTTTATTTGGTGCTGCTTTTTACATTTAGTCAAGTTTTGACTAAATGTTTTAACATAGATGGGGAATCGAAACGAGGGTCGTGGTGTATGTGTGTCTGTGTCTGTGTGTGAGTGTGTAAGTGTAGAGCGATTCAGAGAAAATTACTGGATCGATGTTCATGAAACTTTACATGAGAGTTCCTGAGTATACTATCCCCAGATGTGTTTTTCATTTTTTGATAAATGTCTTTGATGACGTCGTATCCGGCTTTTTGTGAAAGTTGAGGCCGCACTGTCACGCTCCCATTTTTCAACCGAATTGGTTAAAATTTTAGTCAAACAATCTTTGACAAAGTCCGGACTATGGAATTGCATTGCAGCTCGGAAGTTTAACAACTAATTAATGAGTTTGCTCATTTAAGTTGTCACAGTAAAACCGATTTTTCTCAAACAGATTAGAAATTGATTGCAGCGTATTCTTGATTCCGAGAGTTCGACAGGTTGACTAAACGTAGCTTAGTAATTTCGCCTTACGCGACTTGTTTTCTCTACTTACGAATTGGGATATTTCAAACCAAGTGTGGCGAAAGGTTTAGAAACCAATCGGCGAAGGTGGGATGAGGGCGCCACTCATTTAACTGCTTCCTTTTTTTACCTACGAAAATTAGGCAGCAACCGATACAGACCTTGTCAGCCTCAATGTCCACTCTCCTTCACTCTCGATCTCCCTCGATCTCCCCCTCCCCCTCTCTCTCTCTCTCTCTCTCTCTCTCTCTCTCTCTCTCTCTCTCTCTCTCTCTCTCTCTCTCTCAGACTCTCTCTCTCTCTCTCTCTCTCTCTTTCTCTCTCTCTTTCTCTCTCTCATTCTCTATGTTAGGTGACTTTAATATTAATTTGTTAAAACAGAACAAAATGTGGCTTGATATGCTTAACCTCTATAATCTCAAACAAATAGTATGCACACCTACGAGAGTCACAGCAACCACCAGCACTCTGATAGATCATATTTATATGACTGATCATCGTAACATTGTTGAATGTTGTGTTCCAGCTAGTGGTTGCAGTGATCACTTTCCCATTTGTCTAACGTGGTCGAGAAAGGGTGTAAAAATCCCTAAAGCTGGCCACAAGACAATAAAATATAGATCATTTTCTCAATTCAACGAAGACACATTTCTTCGTGACCTCTGTAATTCCTCTCTCCCTGAGGTTTATAATCATACGAATCCTGATGCTGCTCTAACGCACTGGCTGAATGCTTTCACTAACATTTATGATCAACATGCTCCATGGAGAATTAAGAGAGTCAAACACATAGTAAAACCTAAGTGGTTTGATGATGAATTACAAGATGCAATTGATCATCGTGATTTTTTAAAGTCAATCGGTAAAGAAGAGGAGTATAGAGAACAGAGAAATAAAGTTAATTCAATGAAACGATTAAAAAAAAGAAAGTATTTTCAAGACCTTGCTTCTTCAAAACAAAATTCAAAGAACATTTGGAAAGCAATAAATGAACTTACAAATAAAACGACTGCATCTACTTCAAGTTGCCTAAAGGACATATCACCTGATGATTTAAACACACATTTTTCCAAAATAGCTGAAAAGGTTGTTATAAATGATAAAACAACCTTAAATAAATTGGAAGTTTTGGAAGACTTCTGTAAATCAAAACAAATTTCATCTCAGTTAAATATTCCTCCGCTTACGGTGCCTGAAGTATTTCACGCACTCGCTCATTTAAAGCAAACGGGTACCCGGGGAATAGACGGGCTTGATGGAAGGATTCTAAAGTTATCAGCCCCTGTAATTTCTGACACCCTCACTTACATTTATAATCTCTGTTTAGAAAAAAACTATTTTCCAATAGCCCTCAAGCAGGCTAAAATCATTCCTCTGTTTAAATCTGGCGAAAAGAAAGACCCCTCAAATTACAGGCCGATTTCTATACTGTCAGTATTATCAAAACCACTGGAACGACATATAAACAAACACCTATTATCGCACTTTGACCTCAATCAATTATTTCACCCTAACCAGTCTGGATTTAGAGCTCATCACTCCTGTCACACTGCCTTAGTCTCTCTTGTTGATCAGTGGTTGGAAAAGATCAACGATAATGAATTTTGTGGAGCTGTTTTTGTCGATTTTGCCAAAGCTTTTGATGTAATTGATCACAAGTTGTTACTGAGGAAACTCACATTGTATGGACTCGGGATTGATTCTGTTGAACTTATAACTTCTTTTCTTATTGACAGGCAACAGGCTGTATACGCAAACGCCTCAGCATCAAGTATGCAGGATGTACGATATGGCGTACCACAAGGGTCAGTTTTAGGCCCTCTCCTCTTCTCTATATACATAAATGACCTTCCCCTTCACATTGAGAATTTATGTGAACTTTTTGCAGATGACACAACCATACATTCTAGTAACACAAATTTAAGTCGTTTATCAGAAACACTGCAAGAAAGTTTAAACCAGTTGAGTGAATGGACTGAGCTAAATCACATGTCCCTTAACCCCCAAAAAACAAAAAGCATGATAATAACAACTAGGCAAAAACGCCAGAACATAACCACAATATTTCACGATCTAACGGTTAATAATAAACTTGTTGAAAAAGTCGACCATCATAAAGTTTTGGGAGTGACCATTGATAATAACCTGTCTTGGTCACACCACATCGAACAACTGTCTAAACAAGTGTCCAAGAAGGTCTATCTATTATCTAGAATCAAGCACTTTCTGAATTTGGAAGCCAGGAAATTATTCTTTAATGCTCATATTCAGTCTGTTATTGACTACGCGTCTACCTTGTGGGACTCGGCAAGTGAAAATTCATTCAAACCACTAATTAGATTACATAAACGAGCGCTTAAAGTAGTCTTATTAAAGAAAACAACCCTATCTGAGTTAGACTACATGAACTTAGGCATTCTTCCTCTGAAGGCAAGGCTAAGTTATAATAAAGGTACCCTTATGCATAAAATTATTCATGGATGTGTACCTCAAACCATATTTTCCAAATTCACATTAAAAACTTCACGCCAATTGATGAGACTGAACATGCCTCTGCCTAGGATTGACCTATTCAAATCTAGTTTAGTCTATTCAGGTAGCAGTCTCTGGAACACTCTTCCGACAATCCTACGGCAAACTAGCAGCACAAACGTTTTTAAGACCAGATATACGTCTTATCTCATGAAGTATAAATAAACATCTGTTGTCGCTAGAATGGTTGTTAAAACCAACAACCGGTGCTTTTTAACAATGTATTATTATTTTTATATACACTGATTCTTTCGAATGCAGTGTATGTCAATGGGCATGGCACTTACAACGTTGTTGTGTCAGTGCAATCTACTCTATAATTCTTAACTCATGTCAAATGAACTTACATTTTTCATTTAAGCAATGTATTGTATGTAAATTGATGATATGTTCTTACTTTCATTTCTATTATAATCATGTAGCAGTAGTTTGTTTTCTTTACTTGCTTATTCTTTAGCAATTTTAGACTAGTCCCTCTTTAGGGCGAGGGCCAGATGTAAAAAAGCAGATCACTGCTTACTCTATTACCCTCGTAAAATAAAGAATTGTTCTTGTTCTTGTTCTTGTTCTCTCTCTCTCTCTCTCTCTCTCTCTCTCTCTCTCTCTCTCTCTCTCTCTCTCTCTCTCTCTCTCTCTCTCTCTCCCATATCTCTCTCTCTCTCTTTCGCTCTGTTTCCCTCTCTCTCTCTCTCTCTCTCTCTCTCTCTCTCTCTCTCTCACACACTCACACACACACACACACACACATACACACACACACACACGCACACACACACACACACACACACACCACACCCAGTCCATTCTCACACTGACAACCATTTAAGCAATTCCCAAAGCTGCCATACAGGTGTTTACCCATTGTGGTAGAAGCCTTTTCGCACCTTTTTGCGTAATCGCTACCATCGCTTTCAGGCGCTGCAAACTCATGTTATCAAACTCACCACTGTTTGGCCGGCAACCATAATGAAATAAAGGATAAAAAGAAAAGCAACCCTATTTCAACTCATCTCAATCAGACCCCCCAAAAAGCGGTACTGTAAAGAGAAAATAAAAGAGAAAAAGAAAAAAAAAACGCCTTTCCTCATCTCAATCACACCCCAGTTAAAAAAAATTTAAAAAAAGTTCAGCAGAGTGAAATAAAAATAAAGACGAGGCATGCATGACAATGAGAAAAAAGACAGTGACATTATCACGGCTGATTGCCTGTCTAATGAGTCGTTGCATCGTTCCCGTCGTCGTCAATCAGGTCGACACGCGGCCGCCATGTTTACATTCCATTTACATCGGCAGTGTCTCGGTCTCTTGCATTTCGTGGCCACAGTCCCACATCAAAGACTAGTGCACCTCGCCGCATCCAGCGATAAACTTTCACAATTCAAACAGCATGGGCTGTCTTCCCAGTCCCGTTTGAACTTTTCCGCGCCGTTTGTGAGAGTGTGAAAAAAAAATCTCTATGGGTATCTTTGCAAAATTTGATGATGATGGTGGTTTGGGGGGGGGGGGGATGGAGCGGTTTGGTAGCGTGTGGGTTGGTGGTGGTGGTGGTGGTGGTGGTGATGGTGTGTGTGTGTGTGTGTGTGTGTGTGAGTGCGCGCGCGCGCGCGTGTGTGTGTGTGTGTGAGAGAGAGAGAGAGAGAGAGAGAGAGAGAGAGAGAGAGAGAGAGAGGTTTCTTACGTGCGGACGAGAATCCGTCCGTCCGTCTGTCCGTCCGTCCGCCCGTCCGTCCGTCCGCCCGTCCGTCCGTCCGTCTGTCTGTCTGTCACTCTGTCTATCTGTCTGTCTGTCTGTCAGTCTGTCTGTTTGTCTGCCTGCCTGTCAGTTTGTCTGATTCTATCGGTATGTCCGTGTCTGTGTGACTATGTATATAGCGGTAAGCACCATTTTTAGAATTGTGTTTTTTGTATTTACGGGTGCACTGGTTGGCATGCTTCATGCTTAATGAGGTGGTAAACCTAAAATGTTACGAGGATTAATTTTTCATCGTTTGTTTAAATCGATAGTGTCGCAGTGGGGGCGTCGACATGTGTCTTTTCAGTCGTGAAAACCTGCTTGTTGGATCTTTCGGTCCATTAGCACTGCAATTATACCCCCAAAAGACGCTCCGTTAAGGAGTTACCCCGACGGAATATGCACAGTTTGGCTTTATGATACAAAGTTAGCCCTTTCTTTGCTGCATCAGAATTTGACATTTTAAAATATGATTTTAGCGTGGCGATTGTAGAAAATTGAAGGAATGCGGGGTAACTGTGGGTATCTCCAGGCGGTCTTTTTCCTACCTACTTGCTATTCATCTCATTAGTTTTCACCGTTTTATATTCAATTAAATAACGATAACTTTTTATTTTTTCGAAAGTACATCCCTGGAAGATAACGATAAAATAATAAGAGTCGTAGAGTTAAACTTTGTTTGCGTTTTATGGGGCATTACTGGCATTAACCATCATTTCGACGAATCTTCGTTTGCGAGCCGCTAACTTCCACTAGGCGTCAAACTCATGCATCCGCACCGAATATGCATACCAGCGCTCATTGGTAAATAACTGGATATTCGATGATTATTTTCCCGTGGGTAGCTTCCCTTTTCTGCACAATATTTACACCCCCGGTATAGGGGTGTGTATAGGATTCGGTCGATGTGTTTGTTTGTTTGTTTGTTTGTGTGTGTGTTTGTGTTCGCATATAGATCTCAAGAATGAACGGACCGATCGTCACCAAACTTGGTGAACAGGTTCTATACATTCCTGAGACGGTCCTTACAAAAATTGGGACCAGTCAAACACACGGTTAGGGAGTTATTGGTGGATTAAGATTCTACAAGGACTTATAGAGGGACATATTAATGGTCAAAGGGAAATAACCTTCTCAGTTGGTGGCAGTGAGAATGGTAAGGAAGGGAAATAACCTTCTCAGTTGGTGGCAGTGAGAATGGTAAGGACGGGGGTGTTTTTCCTACCTCGGAGGAATTTCTTGTTACATATGTTTTAGACC
>NC_090245.1:50010126-50014697 GCF_037325665.1 Littorina saxatilis | reverse complement strand
CCCCCCCCCCCCCCCCCCAAAAAAAAAAAAAAAAAAAGTTGGACAAGCGGTCGGGATTGACCCAGGACAATGGAGTAAAAGGACCCCGCGGTCTCATCGTGTTTACGCACAGCGGAAATGAATCCCGAGCTGGCGTTCAATTGCCCTCAATGCTTGGCCAATTGGCCGCCAATGAGGCCAATGATGCGGCCAGAAATGATTGGTGAGGGAATGTGGGAGGGGTGATGGGTGGGGGTAGGGGGTGGCGTTGGGAGAGGGTGGAGAAGGTCGGAGAGAGAGAGAGTTGGATACAGGGGAGTGGGGTGGGTGAGGTTGAGAGGAAGGCGCGAGTGGAAGTTGGGGTGGGGGTGTGTAAGGGGATGGGGGTGGGGTGGTCACAGTTCGTTAATAATAACAACTAAATTTAGATGCTGAAGCATAAGAAGGTCTGGAACTATTTGGGATGTGGGGAATAGGAGGTGGGGGGGGGGGGGTATGGGGATGTGGGGAGGGAGTGGGGAGAAAGAGGGAACAGTGAATTTTAAATGAGAACATATGTGATGTGAATGCGTGATGTATTGTGTAAAAAAATTCCATCTCACACGGCATAAATAAATCCCTGCACCTTGAATATGTGCGCGATATAAATTGCATAAAATAAAAAATAAAAAATAAATCCCTGCGCTTAGAACTGTACCCACGGAATACGCGCGATATAAGCCTCATATTGATTGATTGATATTGATTGATGACATGTTTAAGGGTCCACAACTTTTTTTTTTTTTGGGGGGGGGGGGGTGGGTGTAGGTCGGGAGTTGGGAGTGGGGAAATCGAGGACACACACACAGTGAGTTGGTGGGAGGGAGCGGGTGAGAAAACAGTGGTTGTTAGATGATAAAGCACAAGAAAATTCTAGAACTATTGGGGGAGGGGGGTGGTGGGGAAGGGGGGGGGGGGTAGGTGGGTGGCAGGGAAAGGTAGGGGCGGGGGAAGAAGAGAGTAGGGGGCACAGTCCCATGAAAATAAGAACAAGGGTTAGGTGATGAAGCTTGAATAGATCGAGAACTATCGCCTCAGGGAGTCTTAGAACCGATGGTGTTGGTGCCAGAGACCCTTGTAGACAGTTTCAGACAATTTCAAAGGCGGATAAAAGTCTACGACCGTTGTATAAATCAAAGTTCGAAAGTGGGTCGTGAAGAAACAGGGGGTGAAGTGAGTGGAAAAAAAGTTTTAACATTTGTTTGAAAATCAACAGTTGTTCTTCTCCTTCTTCGATCACCAGACGGGGATGACTTTACCTCGATCACCAGACGGGGATGACTTTACCTCGATCACCAGACGGGGATGACTTTACCTCGATCACCAGACGGGGATGACTTTACCTCGATCACCATGAAGAGACATTAAACCCCAAAAACCAACCAACCAACCTCGATCACCAGACGGGGATGACTTTACCTCGATCACCACTGAGACGGGGATGACTTTACCTCGATCACCAGACGGGGATGACTTTACCTCGATCACCAGACGGGGATGACTTTACCTCGATCACCAGACGGGGATGACTTTACCTCGATCACCAGACGGGGATGACTTTACCTCGATCACCAGACGGGGATGACTTTACCTCGCGCGACTCAAGTATTTTTCTCTGGACGCTTTACACGCAAAGCCCACTTGAGCTATTATCTGTGGTATCAATCACACGTGGAAGTAAGCGAGTGGGAGTGGTCCACATTTGTCAGTAGTTCGGGTTGTACATGTACTTCTTGTTTTCTTTGTCTCCATGATGTGGGATTATACAGAACGCGGATCGTATCAACTGATGCATCAAATTGATGCATCCAAAACCAAGAATTTGATGCATCATTTTCACAATTTGATGCATCGTTTGGATGCATCAGAATTTTCGGGTTTTCCCGGAAAGTGCCGAGCAAAAAGCAAAATTTGAACCGGAATACGAAGCGAAACGAACGTCGGAAAACGAAAGTTTGAGTCGAAGGTCAAGGGCGTCAAAACTTCGTGTGCACAGAAAACAAACCACAAACAAAGCAAAAAATGCCTTAAAATGCATAATGCCGTGACTTTGACGTGTTCCCTATTTAATGGTATGTTGTACGTTTATTTTTGTTTTATCTAACCAATCTGTTTATATTCGTCAAAATGTCATTTCAAGTTTTTCCGTGCTCAGGCATTTCTTACGGAAAGACCGGAAATGAATGATCTTTCGCATGCATACAAAACCGAAAGTGATGCATCAAAATGATGCATCAAAATGATGCATCATTTTCTAAAAGGATGCATCATTTTCGTATCGGATGCATCAGTTTTGGAAAATGATGCATCCTTTTGTGAAAATGATGCATCCTTTTGTGAAAATGATGCATCAAATTGTGAAAATGATGCATCAAATCTTGGTTTTGGATGCATCAATTTGATGCATCAGTTGATACGATCCGCGTTCCGTAGGATTAATGTCTGGTTTTGGTTTTGCTACAGATGCATGTCATCTGGGCAGAGAATGGAACGGCAGAAAGGTAGACATGCAGAGGGAGGCAAACAGAGATGCCTACACACACAGTGAGAATGAATGTTGTAAACTTGAAGAACAGAAGAAACAAAACAAGAAGGAAAACCGAAAAGAGTATGAAAACCAGGCACACAGACAGACAGACAGACAGACAGGCAGGCAGGCAAACAGGCAGGCAGCAGTGGGCAGGCAGAGAGAGGGAGAAAGAGAGAGAAAAAAAGAGAGAGAGATAGACAGAGAGAGAGATACATAGACAGAGAGAGAGAGAGAGAGAGAGAGAGACAGAGAGAGAGAGAGAGAGAGAGAGAGAGAGAGAGAGAGAAAGAGAGAGAGATATACAGAGACAGAGAGATGAGAGAGAGAGAGAGAAAAAGAGAGAGAGAGAGAGAGAGAGAGAGAGAATGAGAAAGAACGAGAGAGAGAGAGAGAGAGGGAGAGACAGAGAGGCGGAGACAGAAACAGAAACAGAAACAAAGACAAAAAGAAAGACAGAGAAAGAAAGCAGCACGGACAGATATAGCCAAACAGACTCTCGTGCCCCCCCCCTCCCCCACGGACATGCACCCACATAGAACAGTATCTTTGAATAATGAAAACAGAGCCCCAATCACTAAAGGCCCAGCCACACTGGGGCGACGAGAAGAACGTGCTGTCAGGGAGAGAACAGAAAGCCAATTGCTAGGTCTTGTAGTTCTGTCTTCTGCCGCCCCCGGGTCCCTCCAAAGCCCCCCCCCCCCCCTTTTCCACTAAACCGGACCACCTCTCCCTCGCTCTGGTCTTCTCTTAGCCAATTGTGGTCTTCGTGTCAATATTTGTTGCTATCTATACACCAATGCCTTGGATTTCTTCTACCACTTCTGCGTGGTTCTTTTTCTTTCAAAAAACAAGTTTAGTCGAAATAGAATCCACGGATACGACAAGAAATAAGAAGAAAGGAAGAAAGAAAAAAAGCAAAAAAGAAAGAAAGAAAGAAGGTGGAAAGACAGACGAACTTAGACAAAAGAAAGAAAGAAGAAAAGAAAGAAAGAAAGAAAGAAAGAAAGAAAGACAGACAGACAGAAAGAACAGTTTTATCGAAGTATTAACTAATTGTTTTTTGTGAACATTCAAACACATATATCACAAGGTAGTAAACATTTTTTCTCACGTGTCCAATAAAAACATTTTTTTGATTTGCCCTTTCTCATCTCTCCTCTACACCACCTCCCTCTCATTCTTTCCCCCCCCCTGCACCCCCCCCCCCCCACCCTCCCACTCCCACTCTCCCTCTCCTTCTCTCTCTCCTTCGTCATCTCTCTCACTCTTCTGCCGCCGTTTGACATCTTGCCGGAGGGGATGAGACCCCAGAATCAAGTTGATTAACACGCCCAATATCTCCCTGTCTGACCCCCCGGGGCTTGGAGGGGGGGGGGGGGGGGGGGAGGGGGGGAGGAAGGGAAGGGTTGGGGTGCAGTCGGAGAGGGGTAAGTTGAGAGGAAGGGGGGAAGACGGCGACATCGCCGACGACATTTTTCCCAATCTCAGAACCTTGTTGTCACCTGAGGGGTTGAATACGTCAGAGATTGTTTTCTTCTATTTTTTATTTATTATTTTTTATCCTGATGAGAGTGTGGGTGGTATGATGTGTTTGAAGAATCTAGTGAGGTTTTTATAACCGCGTGTCAGACTAAAAATAGTTGTCGCTCCCCCCCCCCCCCCCCCGCTGTTAAAAAACAACTTACTAATCAAACTGGTTTGAAAAAAGCATACGCTTTTTATGACATAATTATGAGTGTTGATTGTGCAAGCGGGAATTTGTCTGTCTGTGTTTTTGTGTATCTTGATTGTGGCAGACGTTTCGTCATTCCAAAAAATCATTTTGTCGTTATTTTGTTTGTCTGTCTTTTTGTGTGTCTGTCGTTTTGTTTGTCTGTCGTTTTGTTTATCTACATGTCAGCCAGTCAGTCAGTTATAAGATTTACACTCCGTCGCCACATTCCTCATTGTGTGGATCAGACTGAATCAGCGACTGGCAGTCGCATTGACACAGATACAGTTGAGAGAGAGAGAGAGAGAGAGA
>NC_090245.1:49985126-50007626 GCF_037325665.1 Littorina saxatilis | reverse complement strand
AGCGGGATTTTGGGTGAATTTATTCACTAAATTGAAGTAGGTGTCAGTTTTGAAATCAATTTCATGAAATGTCTCTATGCATAGAAATTGTACTAGCGAGGTTCTCATTGATTTTAGTATATGCCCAGGTAAAAAAAAAAAAAAAAAAAAACCACCGTTTGGGCACATGTGAAATGGGTGGCCGAGTGGTAACGCACTTGCGCTCGGAAGCGAGAGGTTGCGTGTTCAGGCCTGGGTCAGGCCGCAATTTTCTCCCCCCTTTCCTAACCTAGGTGGTGGGTTCAAGTGCTAGTCTTTCGGATGAGACGAAAAACCGAGGTCCCTTCGTGTACACTACATTGGGGTGTGCACGTTAAAGATCCCACGATTGACAAAAGGGTCTTTCCTGGCAAAATTGTATAGGCATAGATAAAAATGTCCACCAAATACCCGTGTGACTTGAAATAAAGTGTAAAAAAAATTCCATCTCACACGGCATTAAGTCTCAGGGCTTGGAAACATGAATACACGCATGCAGGAAAAAATAAAAACAAATGGGTAGCGCCGTATACTGTAAGGCAGCTCGCTTTCCCCAGGGAGAAAGCAGCCCGAATTTCTGTGAGGTTACCCTCATGGACTATATAAAATCTTATCCTTATCCATACCAAAAATCAACATCCCGACTGCTTTTGACATTTTTGATGAATTAATTTCTTAAAAAGCCACTATTGGCTTTTACGAAATAAATTCATCACACAACTCCGACTGTGCACTGAGAGCGCCCAGGCTGATCACTGTTGGTATGTGACGGCCAAGTGGAGAAATGGCCTTATTCCATGTAAAAGCCTGGTCAGGCCTAGGCAAGGCAAGGCAAAAAGGGGCATGACACCACGTCCACTTCTAATAATAGTAATAATAATAAGAACATTTATATAGCGCTAAATCAAAAACTTTCGTTAAAAAGGCTTGCTCTAAGCGCTTGACATCTAAACTAAAACGTCATTCACACTCTTTACAATGATGTACAAGAACTTCTGAGATTCACAAAGCAATCAACGACAAAGAAAACGAAAAAATTAAGAATTTAAAACAAAAACGGGTATTGTCTGTATAAACATGTGCATCACATCTTTTGGTTTAAGCGTGTTTTTATTAATTTCTTGTATACATGTTATATACAGTAACAACATTAAGAACGTTAACAAGCAGACTGCTTATGGACACGTTCCAAAACTAATAATCAATACACATTCTGATAACAAGACATGGCGAACAAGCGATAACTTCAACCCTTTTCTTTCAAAATATTTCATAATATTTTATACAAATAAAGAGAGAGAGAGAGAGAGAGAGAGAGAGAGAGAGAGAGAGAGAGAGAGAGAGAGAGAGAGAGAGAGAGAGAGAGAGAGAGAGGGAGAGAGAGAGAGAATGCTTTGCTACATCTATTGCTGTCACTGTTAATATAATATCAGCCGAAGCGATCAGTTGACATAACGTAATCTTGTACAGCAGAAAATATTTTCGTATTCAAAGATATAGTTAAGTCAGTATCGCCAAACAAAAGTGTTTTGCAATCCAGAGCGTACGTTGGTAGACTATTGAATAAAATGGTTCTATGTTCTTTAAATTTTGGACAATGCAACAAAAAGTGTTCAGCGTCTTCCGGGCGTACTCCACACGTGCATTCTAAATTATCAGAGAGGTGTCGGTTAACAAGGTCTTGTTGCAAATCGCTCATATTTAATCTCAACCTGCTGTGAAATACC
Source organism: Littorina saxatilis (assembly GCF_037325665.1). Lineage (NCBI taxonomy): Eukaryota > Metazoa > Mollusca > Gastropoda > Littorinimorpha > Littorinidae > Littorina > Littorina saxatilis. The sequence goes on along the minus strand of NC_090245.1, from coordinate 50,005,881 downwards.
TGTGCCTTACGGTTGCCTAAATAATAATACTGTGGAACAACAACATCTCCATTCATCAAAAATCTTTTAAATTCACCAATTGACTGCGTGTGTCGTATATTTTCTGGAAGATTATTCCACAAAGCTGTCGTTGAAGGAAAAAATGAAGATTTACATAGCTCACTTCTGCATAATGGAACCTTACGTTCAAGAGGGCGTCGTCTGTGGTAAGGATTTACATCGGAAACCAAGACAGGCAGTTTGGAATATAAATATGCTGGGGTTAAACGATTTACAATTTTATAATACAGCAAGAGTTTATGACGACGTCGCCTTTCTTTCAGGGGCACAAAACCCGATTCATTATACAATTTTTGGTGGCTTGTACCACGAACTGCACCTACAATAATTCGGATTGCATCGAGATGCAAGGTCTCCAACTCGTCTGACAAACACTTCGTACAGTTATCCCAAATAACGTCCGCGTAATCAAACAATGGTAATATAAAGATTTGTATATAACTTCAAGCGATTTTCTGTTTAGACGATACTTGAATAAACCAAAACACGCAATTGACTTTCTACACTTAGCAATGAGACTTTTTATGTGGGAATCCCATTTACAATTACCTTGTAGAATGACGCCAAGGTGCTTGTGATTTTCAACATCAATCAAAAGTGCATCTTCAAAATACACATCTTTTCACGTGTACACTTTGTTTGCATAGTTTTTACTCGCAGTATACTGGAAATAAACTCATGTATTTGGTCAAGAGAGGAATGTCACAAAATGGCTGCTTAGAAACTGCCGATTTTCAGCAAACTAAAATTGCAAACAGATAGAAAAACAAACAAACAACAACACCAAAATAACCCCAGTCAAATGGGGTTTGGAAACATATAACTTACTTGTTTCAGACACACACATAATGCAACATATTCTTGATTTGATTAAAAATGAAGGTTGTATTTCTTTATTGAATTAGGCCTTTGGGACAGTAATTTGAGAATGTCCACCAGACATAAAACGGAGAACTTAATTTTCCAAATCAGTGGTACCCCTGCGCAATTTACCCGAGCTTGGTACTTGCAGTGGGGCGGGGATGTAGCTCAGTCGGTAGCGCGCTGGATTTGTATCCAGTTGGCCGCTGTCAGCGTGAGTTCGTCCCCACGTTCGGCGAGAGATTTATTTCTCAGAGTCAACTTTGTGTGCAGACTCTCCTCGGTGTCCGAACACCCCCCGTGTGTACACGCAAGCACAAGACCAAGTGCGCACGAAAAAAGATCCTGTAATCCATGTCAGAGTTCGGTGGGTTATAGAAACACGAAAATACCCAGCATGCTTCCTCCGAAAACGGCGTATGGCTGCCTAATTGGCGGGGTAAAAAACGGTCATACACGTAAAATTAAAAAAAAACACGAGTGTACGTGGGAGTTTCAGCCCACGAACGCAGAAGAAGAAGAAGAAGAAGGTACCGTACTTGCAGTGAAATCAAAGATAATCAAAGATTATTTTAGACTACCGCTAACCGTTATGGTTGACTGCTCTGACCTAGTTTACACATTCTGCTTTTCATTTAGCTCAAAGTTTTTACTCTCCGATTCGTTGGTACCTTTGTTTAAGCACATAGGCTTAATTGGTACCTGTAGTGACATTATAATAAAGACTATTTCGGAGTACCGCTAACCGATGTGCTTGACTGCTCAGACTGACCTAGTTCCATCATTCGGTGACATCGAATAGCCGCACAACGCAAGCTTGTGTCACGTGCAGTTTTCAACAACATTCAATTATCAAAAATAGGCCTGTGAAAAGAACGCTGCTGCCAGTGAAGCTTGAAGATGTGCCTTTTAGTGTCAGCAATGCCCTGCCGATTGTTTGTAATGAAATTAGCAACGACCACACGTGGGACTTTGGGGGGACTTTTACCTGGACGCGTGTTTGCACTTTTGGAAGGGTTAGGAACTAGGACCATTTTCGTGCGTGCGTGCACACGTACGGCCGCACACACATACACGTTCGAAAGCACACACAAAAGCACGCACGAACACACACACACACACACACACACACACACACACACACACACACACACACACACACACACACACACACACACTCACAAACACACACACACACACACATGCAAGCACGCACGCACTCACAAAAACACACACACACACACACACACACTCATGCCCCCGCCCGCACTCACACACACACAGACCGCCAACACCACCACAAAATGCCCACCCTCCCTCTCCTTCTCCCACCAACACCTCCACCACCATTGGCACCTTCGCCAACAACCAGCAAAACATGATTACAGTCATTAACACGACCACTTTTCTCTCTCACTTCGATCTGACGTGGCTGGCATTGTTGTGACTTGTGGAAACACACTGTGATCCCGAACTGAAGAAATTGTTTGCTGCCATTCTATAGCTCTTTGCGTTAAAAACACTTGCTGCGCAAAGATGAAAAACCAAATGGGGAGTGGTGTAGGATGGCGGGTAGGGGGGGGGGGGATTTTTGGAAGAGAAAAGAAACTAGACGATGAAAAGAAAAAAGAAATAGGAAAAAAAAAGAGAAGTGATGGAAAGAAGAGACTAAACAAGGACAACATAAGGAAAGAAAACGAAAACGAGAGAAGACAGCAGAACAAAACTCGCAATAGATATCACAGGAACACGCACACACGGACAGACATGCACAAACACGTGTACGGACATCGGCACTATGCAAACATGCAGACAGACAAACAGTCAAAAAGACAGAATGACTGGCAGTTGAATTGAGAGAGCGACACAATAATGATAAACGTGAGCAAGCGCATATAGATACACATTTGTTTAATCACTCTCTCTTTGGTTTTAACAATGACTTGTTCTTTCATTATGTTTGTTTGTTTGTTTGTTTGTTTGTTTGCTTAAAGCCCAGCCGACCACGAAGGGCCATATCAGGGCGGTGCTGCTTTGACATATAACGGTTTTTTGTTTGTTTTTTGCTTGGTTTAAATAAGTTTATTCAATAAATTCCATTGGTACTATTACCGCATACATGAAATAAGGAACATGGAGCACAACAAGCTAGGCTTGTTTTTTGCTTAACGCCCAGCCGACCACGAAGGGCCAAATCAGGGCGGTGCTGCTTTGACATATAACGTGCGCCACACACAAGACAGAAGTCGCAGCACAGGCTTCATGTCTCACCCAGTCACATTATTTTGACACCGGACCAACCAGTCCTAGCACTAACCCCATAATGCCAGACGCCAGGCGGAGCAGCCACTAGATTGCCAATTCTAAAGTCTTAGGTATGACCCGGCCGGGGTTCGAACCCACGAACTCCCGATCACGGGGCGGACGCCTTACCACTAGGCCAACCGTGCCGGTTTTTCATTATGTTCATGAAATTAATATTCAAAGGTATGAAAACAACGATAAACCATCGCCGATATCTCTCTTTTCACTTTTTGCAGACCTTCCAACCACCGCGGGCACACTGGGTTCAGATAGCCATATCGGTTGAAGGGACGTTAAAAAACAATACCCTCCCCACCCCACTCTCCCTCTTCCGCTCTTCAACCCGGGAGGTGTAAAAAGGTCGAATTAGGCCACCGGAAGTCGTCTAATCAGCGCGCGCATGGAACCACGTCAGCGCCGCGGTAATGGCTCCCGCTTTCAAACAGTCGGGCTTCACTTGGTTCGTCCCGCCACGGTGGGTGACACGGGGCAGCGGTTTCAGAGCTGCTAATCCTCCCCGTGCAATCCAACAAGGTGACGCGCGCCCATTTACAACAGGAAAGGGAGAAAATGACCGGTAATAGCAGCTGCGAGCTGCGCTTGTCAAGGGACGCGGGGTAGTAGAGGCAGGAGGGAGAGGGAGGGCAGGGGCAGTGGAGGCTACGTATGGAGAACTCACTCTACACTCTGAGGGTGGTGGAGGGTTGTGGCGTGATTGCAGCAGTGTCGCAGCAGGTGTCGTGACCTGTCACGTTGCTGTCGTGACGCTTGACTGACCTGGTGTAAAGGTGGATTGGGAGAGAAAGGGATAGAAAAGAGGTCATGCCAGACTCCCAGAGAGAGAGAGAGAGAGAGAGAGAGAGAGAGAGAGAGAGAGAGAGAGAGAGAGAGAGAGAGAGAGAGAGAGAGAGACAGACAGACAGACAGACAGACAGACAGACAGACAGAGACAGAGGGAGTGAGAGAGAGGGAGAGAGAGAGAGGGAGAGAGAGAGAGAGAGGAGAGAGAGAGAGAGAGAGGGGAGAGAGAGAGAGAGAGAGAGAGAGAGAGAGAGAGAGAGAGAGAGAGAGAGAGAGAGAGAGAGAGAGAGGTCAAGCCAAACTTCCAGACCTGTGCTCTGTTGTAGCAGTCCGTGTCCCCTTTGTGTCGGATCGTAGGTGTCATGAACCGTTGTGTTGCGCGGTGAGGTAGGATACGAGAGAGAGAAGGTCTTGGCAGACATCCAGATCTGTGCCTTGGTTAGGGAGGTAGGGAAGAGGATGGTGATGATTGCAGAAGTCCTCGTGCCTCCTTGTATCCTAGATGCCATGAACAGTCGTGGGCGCGTCGTCTTGACGCATGACTGACCCACTGTAGAAGGGTTCGGAGAGAGAGACTAGAGGTCATGCCAGACTCCCAGGCCTGTGCTCTGCGTGTTGAAGGAGGCAGGAAAGGAGGGCGATAATTTCAGATTTCGAACGGTCGTCTCACACAGAGGAATCAGCTGAAGCACGACTTGTCTCTTGTGATTCTGCAGCAGTCCATGTCCCAAGCTTGTGTCATAAGTGTGATGAGCTGGCGTGTTGCGTCGTGACTCCACAGGGAGTGGGGGGGGGGGGGGTAGGAGAGAGAAGAAATAAGAGAGATAAGAGGTCATGCCAGACTTCCATAATGTACATATATGCCAAGTCCTGAGTCTGTCTGATTTTGCTACTTTAACTTCCCCCGACCGTCATCTTCTTGGAGACCCCCCGCGGGTTAGGGGGAGTCCCATATTGGTTGGGACGAGAAAGAATTTACCCGATGCTACCCAGCATGTCGTAAGAGGCGACTAACGGTTCTGTTTCTCCTTTTACCCTTGTTAAGTGTTTCTTGTATAGAATATAGTCAATGTTTGTAAAGATTTTAGTCAAGCAGTATGTAAGAAATGTTAAGTCCTTTGTACTGGAAACTTGCATTCTCCCAGTAAGGTCATATATTGTACTACGTTGCAAGCCCCTGGAGCAATTTTTTGATTAGTGCTTTTGTGAACAAGAAACAATTAACAAGTGGCTCTATCCCATCTCCCCGCTTTCCCCTATCCCATCTCCCCCATTTCCCCGTCGCGATATAACCTTGAATGGTTGAAAACGACGTTAAACACCAAATAAAGAAAGAAAGAAAGATCTTCTTGGAGTCGAGTCAGTTTAAAGCGTTCAGAATGGCAAGCAGCCACAACCATCCTCAAAAACTAAAAGAGAGACCCCATCAAACCCACCCACGAACTCCACGTGTCCCCTCTACCCCCGCTCCCCGCCCCCCCCCCCCCAAAAAAAAAGAAAAGAAAAAGTAAAAAAAACCAAGTTGCGTAAGGCGAAATTACTACATTTAGTCAAGCTGTGGAACTCACAGAATGAAATTGAACGTAGTCCGCCGCTAGTGCAAAAGGCAGTGAAAGTGACGAGCCTGTTTGGCGCGGTAGCGATTGCGCTGTGCTTCATAGCACGCTTTACTGTACCTCTCTTCGTTTCAACTTTCTGAGCGTTTTTAATCCAAACATATCATATCTATATGTTTTTGGAATCAGGAACCGACAAGGAATAAGATGAACATGTTTTTAAATTGATTTCGAAAATTTAATTTTGATCATCATTTTTAATTTTTTTAATTTTCAGAGCTTGTTTTTAATCCAAATATAACATATTTATATGTTTTTGGAATCAGAAAATGATGAAGAATAAGATGAACGCAAATTTGGATCGTTTTATAAAAAAATATTTTTTAATGACCAAAGTCATTAATTAATTTTTAAGTCACCAAGCTGAAATGCAATACCGAAGTCCGGCCTTCGACGAAGATTGCTTGGCCAAAATTTCAATCAATTTGATTGAAAAATGAGGGTGTGACAGTGCCGCCTCAACTTTTACAAAAAGCCGGATATGACGTCATCGAAAAAATGAAAAAAAGTCCGGGGATATCATACCCAGGAACTCTCAGGTCAAATTTCATAAAGATCTGTCCAGTAGTTTACTCTGAATCGCTCTACACACACACACGCACACACACACACACACACATACACACATACACACATACACCATGACCCTCGTCTCGATTCCCCCTCTATGTTAAAACATTTAGTCAAAACTTGACTAAATGTAAAAAGGCATCCTTGGTCATGATATATTCAGTTTTCCTTAGGTTACGTGCCTCCTTCGTAAATTATTCGTTTCTGCCTTTTTTTTAATTTTCTTACATACATATTTTTTTTTTTATATTCACGGTACTTTCGTGACAAAGACAACTAAAGCAAACCTGAGATATCGAACCGCACCACAACAACACAAACACGTGACTGGTTTTGTTCGTGTCACGTGGTGCAGTAGAGATACGATAAAGTTGGATATCGCCCATACAAGACCTTGCTTGCCCCGTATTATCGGCATTCAGATGCCACGCTGCATTTGGCAGGTCAAATTATGAACAGAAGGAACTACTTAACCTCGCTTATCTTGAATCATATCGTTGATCTACCCGCCGTTTTCGTGTGTTGAGGCAATTAGGGCTAGCCTTGCAGTTAATAAGGGTACCCTCCCACCTCCGGCTTTGGGGCCGTAATGAAAATGTACTGCACTTACTCGATCTCTTGCTATGTATTATATGACGCCAGACTGATTGTTTTAGCTTGGGGTTTGTAGGCAACGGGGGAAAAGAAAGAGAGCAAGAAGGGAAGACGAGAACAAAAACAAAGAGGGGAAAATAAGACAAAAAGAAAAGAGAGAAAAAAAGATGGAAAGAAAGAAAGAGGGAGAAAAAAGAATCAAGTAACAACGAAAGAAAGAGGGAGAAAAAAGAATCAAGTAACAACGAAAGAAAGAGGGAGAAAAAAGAATCAAGTAACAACGAAAGAAAGAGGGAGAAAAAAGAATCAAGTAACAACGAAAGAAAGAGGGAGAAAAAAGAATCAAGTAACAACGAAAGAAAGAGGGAGAAAAAAGAATCAAGTAACAACGAAAGAAAGAGGGAGAAAAAAGAATCAAGTAACAACGAAAGAAAGAGGGAGAAAAAAAGAATCAAGTAACAACGAAAGAAAGAGGGAGAAAAAAAAAGATGGACAGAAAAAAAGAAAGATGGAAAGATGAAAAAAGAAAGAGAGAAAAAAATAAAGGAAAAAAAATGGAAAGAAAGAAAGGAGGAAAGACAAAACAAACGCAAGAAACAAAACAACGGAGGAAAATAAAAACCTTACGACGACACCACCGTCATCATAACTGTCACTGCAAATTAAAATTAATGACCAAAGAACCTGACAATGACGCTATGCCTGCGCCCAGGAACCAACCTCGACACGGTGTATAGCATAGAAGGAAAATGATTATAAATTATGTTTACAATAAACAGTTTGAAAGTTGGACCAGACGCGTGCTGAGCAGGAAAGATGCAATTACACCTGCAAATTATCACCGCGGACTACTCATATCTACAAAACGAGCCGCACCCCCAATAACAGTGCCAGACATTAGCCGACAAGGGCTCTCGCTAATGACCCAAAATGGCGCGGGTCACGTGACCCGGCCCCGAAACCCAAGCCGAGGCCTCTTCCGCAGGAAATTGCGTACAATGATGTTGTGGCGCCATGATGAACGTTACCTTTTTTTCCGTTTCCGTCGCGTCCAGACAATTCATTGCAACCGAGTCAGCACGATTTAGTCTTTAGGTTATGTTTCACCGCGCTTTTCTCAACTCGGTTTTCTGAGATGCGACGTTTATGATCATGGGGCGTTTTTTAAACTCTGGTAACGACGCCCAGCAAATCTGATAGCTGATAAGTTCTTTCACGCCAACTACTCCGATTTCGCCGACCGGAAGTTCATGTCGTGTGTCATGGCTTGGGGTCACGTGAGCAGCGTGTCACGTGATTTGTCCGGACAACGATGCGTGACATCATTTCTTTGATTGTCCGGACACAGGGGCACAACTTTATCTGGTTTAATGACGAAAATTGCTGTTACGGTTGGATGCTAACTGTTATTGTGACTGCTGGTGTGTGAAATAGACTTGTGTTTTTGTGTGCGCGTGTGCCTGTTATTCTTAACAGGTAGTAGCTGCAATCGCAGATGGAGTGACAGCAAATTGATGATTTTGTCGGCACTCAATAACACAAATCCAGTCTTTTGTAATGCTGTAACTGAGTGCGTTCATAGCTTGAGAGAGAGAGAGAGAGAGAGAGAGAGAGAGAGAGAGAGAGAGAGAGAGAGAGAGAGAGAGAGAGAGAGAGAGAGAGAGAGAGAGAGAGAGAGAGAGAGCCTTGCTAAATTTGACAAAACATCCATTTGAATCTCGAAGATAACCAATTCGTTTAAACCCGTACACCCTGCTTGTCGCAAGAGGAAATGTTTCTAAATCTTTTATGTTTTTCTAGACTTGTGAATGACGCACGAACCCGGCGTTGGGGGACACTGTACGTTCATCGATTAGCTCTTACTGCCATATAATTATCAAGGAATACAAAACGCAACAAGAAGATTAAAGCATCCTCATTGAACACACTAACCTCAACCCCAAACCCAATTCAGTCACCAAAATATCGCACCCAAGCGTTACCCATCACAACCGCCCCCCCCCCCCCTCTTAAAAAAAAAACCCAAACAAATCCGCCGCTCCCCCCCCCCCTCTCCTCCTTCCATCTCTGCCGAGCTGTTCAAGTGACGGGAGGGACCCAGGAGGCACCGAGCCGTCTAATTTCCTCCCAAACGAAATGGGTGACGAAAGAGAGCCGCGTCATTTGAATGACGTCCGACGCTCACGCGGCCGCCACAAGCTCCCGAAATTGGCAGCAGAGAGCTCACTTCAGGAGCCGAGGAGGGGCTGCCGTGGGTTAAATTAAGCCAGATTTTGGACACACACAAAGCCAATTGACGGAGAAATCGGGGTGAAAGTGCTAGGCTGGTGGAGAGACAGCCTAGCCGACTAAACCCAGAAGATACTTCAGCTATGCCTGCAGGATTCAATAGCGGGTGTGTAACCGTCTTGCCTCCCAAAATGGTAAAACTTGTAAAGGGAAAAGGATTTTACGCATACAGGCAATACCATTCCGGCATTCAAACTAACTCGGGTAACCGTCTTGCCTCCCACTGAAAATGGTAAAACTTTTAAATGGCACAGGGTTTTGTACGTACAGGCAATACCATTCCGGTATTCCAACTAACTCGGGTAACCGTCTTACCTCCAAAAATGGTAACACGTTTAAATAGCAACAGATTTTAAACTTACAGCTAATACCATTCCATTGTTCAAACTTTTTGTGTGCTATTATGCAATCTACAAAAAGATCATGCTGGTATTCTGCAAATGAGCTTTTTTTACATTTAGTCAGGTTTTGGACACACACAAAGCCAAGTTTTGACTAAATGTTTTAACATAGAGGGGGAATCGAGACGAGGGTCGTGGTGTATGTGTGTCTGTGTGTGTGTGTGTCTGTGTGTGTGTGTGTCTGTGTGTGTGTGTGTGTGTGTGTGTGTGTGTGTGTGTGTGTGTGCGTGTGTGTGTAGAGCGATTGAGAGTAAACTACTGGACCGATCTTTATGAAATTTGACATGAGAGTTCCTGGGTATGATATCCCCGGAATTTTATTTCATTTTTTCAATAAATGTCTTTGATGACGTCATATCCGGCTTTTTGTAAAAGTTGAGGCGGCACTGTCACACCCTCATTTTTCAATCAAATTGATTGAAATTTTGGCCAAGGAATCTTCGACAAAGGCCGGACTTCGTTATTGCATTTAAGTTTGGTGGCTTAAAAATTAATTAATGACTTTGGTCATTCAAAATCTGAAATTTGTAATTAAAATTATTTTTGTATAAAACGATCCAAATTTACGTTCATCTTATTTTTCATCATGTTCTGATTCCAAAAGCATATAAATATGTTATATTCGGATTAAAAACAAGGTCTGAAAATTAAAAATATAAAAATTATTATCAAAATCAAATTTCCGAAATCGAGTTAAAAACAATTTCATCTTATTCCTTGTTGGTTCCTGATTCCAAAAACATATAGATATGATATGTTTGGATTAAAAACACGCTCAGAAAGTTCAAACAAAGAGAGGTACAGAAAAGCAGCGAAACCACTACCGCGCTGAACAGGCTCGTCAGTTTCACTCCGTTTTGCACAAGCGGCGGACTACGGTCATTGTGAAAAAATGCAGTTCGTTCAGTTTCATTCTGTGAGTTCCACAGCTTGACTAAATGTAGTAATTTCGCCTTACGCGACTTGTTTTAATTTGTAATTTCAGCGAACAATTATTCGAGTGCAACGTGCTTGTCATTGTAAAGCCACATCAATCAATCAATCAATCAATGAGGCTTATATCGCGCATATTCCGTGGGTACAGTTCTAGGCGCTCTGCAGTGATGCCGTGTGAGATGAAATTTTATACGGCCAGTAATTGCAGCCATTTCGGCGCATATTTACCTTTCACGGCCTATTATTCCAAGTCACACGGGTATAGGTAGACAATTATTAACTGTGCCTAAGCAATTTTGCCAGGAAAGACCCTTTTGTCAATCGTGGGATCTTTAACGTGCACACCCAATGTAGTGTACACGGGGGGGAGTTCGGACACCGAAGAGAGTCTGCACACAAATTTGACTCTGAAATAAATTTCCGCCGAACCTGGGATCGAACTCACGTTGACAGCGGCCAACTGAATACAAATCCAGCGCGCTACCAACTGAGCTATATCCCCGCCCCCGAGCAGAAACCTCTTCCTTTAAATTTCTTGTTCTTGTAACGTGTTTGACCGTTTGCGGGATGTCCTGAACAGAAAACAGTTGGTACTTGGGTACCACTGTATGAAAATAAAATCTAACAACGTGTCTTGGCACAATAGCATACCTATCTTTCAGTACATGTATTTTACTTGATCTGCTCCATTTGAATATATCTTTTTCTTGGTAATGTTTATTAACTTGTGGGTAAAAAAAGTTCACACGCAGTATCTATTATGTTCTTCTTCTTCTTCTTGGCGTTCGCAGAGGTTACACAATCAGTCCAGCACTGGTGATCTATTATGTTGAGATAAAACAATTTGAACGATGTTTTTTGTTTTTATATTTGAAACGGCATTATCGAGTTACTCTCCCTTTCCCTTAGTGTCTTTCAGTTCCTTTCCCTCGGGTCCTCATCTTCTGTTTTGACGTAACTACGGTGTTAATTAGTGTTCCATGCATGAAATAAGAACTGGTTAATTCTGTATTGTCACAGTCACCGTCACCTTCGCCGCTGCTGTGTTTGTTTGTTGTCGTCGTTATGGTCGTTATCCCGGCTCCTCATTTTACCAACTGTCCATAGGTCAACAACTTCTCTCGCATCAAGTCCCCCTTCCCCCTCCCCCTCCCACCCCTCTTCTTTGCAGAATATGTTTGTCCCGTTGTCTCTCTTTCCCGCCACAAGTGAAATGCAGACGACGGCACGCGCTGACAGCCAGACATCCCCGCACGTGCGACGGTTGCGTCCCTTGAATCAAAATGGCGCCAAGCTGCACGGCGGGTGTCTCTTCTTGTTAAAGCAGGACTATGACGGCTTACTAGTGCCAAAACCTCAGAATTGTAATTACCATTTTCACGTGTTTATTACCAATTTTTAGTTTTGGCTCACTTCCTGACGGATTGCTAGTGCCAAAACTAAAAATTAGTAATTTTCCCGTGAAAATAAGTAACTAACAGGTGAAAACAGTAACTGCCAGCGTTAATTAGTAATTATCACGTGATAATGGGTAACCCCAGGTTTTGGCACTAGTAAGCCGTCATAGGGCTTACTAGTGCCAAAACCTCATAATTGTAATTATCAAGGGAAAATTAGTAATTTTCTCTTGATAATTACCATTTTCACGTGTTAATTACTAATTTTCCCGGGAAAATTACTAACTTTCAACTGTTAATTACTAATTTTTAGTTTTGGCTCACTTCCTGACGGATTGCTAGTGCCAAAACTAAAAGTTAGTCATTTTCCCGTGAAAATAACTAATTATCCTGTGAAAATGAGTAACTAACGAGTGAAAACATTAACTGACAGCGTTAATTAGTAATTATCACGTGATAATGGGTAACCCCAGGTTTTGGCACTAGTAAGCCGTCATACAGGAACCCCTTTTACAACTTTGATTCTTCTTCTTGTCGATCACTCATCTTTGATTGAAATGTATATTCTTTGGGGATTTTTTTTTCGTTAAAGAAACTTCAAAACACATGACTAAAACTCAAAGTTGGTGAAACAAGACTCGATGCATCGAGCGGTTTTAGCGATAGGGCTTATATAGGTTTAATTTTGTTATTACTCATGTCCTGCAAACTGGCTGTGTGCTGATCTGATTCATATTTTATTTGCTGTTTATTGTATACATATTTTGTACTTTTGAGGACTCTTTTATTTAAAAAAAAAAAAAAAAAGCGCTGCTGCCTCCTGGTGACCACGCAAAGCTGAAAAGGATAATATTATGTAAGTAATAAAGGGGAGAAACTCGCAGACAAATTTTAGACGTTGCGAGTAGAGTAGCATTTTTATATATATGCGTTTTGTGCATAACTGTTTTAATAAAAACACACACACAGACACATACATAGATGCAGACACAGACGCAGACAGACACAGACACAGACACAGACACTGAAATACACAAGGACACACTGACACACAGACACACAGACAAACACACACACATACACACACACACACACACACACACACACACACACACACACACACACACACACACACACACACACACACTGCAAAGGTGACAAAGAATAACACGTTACAACTATTTAACATCACTAAATATGAACCACACAGCACGATGACTACAGGCCCTTTAAAACCACAAAAACCTTGAAACAATATCCACCAACAACCATTTTAGCACTTTGCGCCAAGCGTACACAGTTTAGCCGAGAAAGTGATAAATTCTCTCTGCTGGCTGTGAGTAAACCTGTCAACATTTCATTTAACACAGCGTTTTTCCTTTTTCCTCTTCGGGGGTATTTGTATCAAAACTTGCAGCCACCAAGGTGGCAAGTCTGTGGTGCTTTTAGGCCTGGCGTTTAAAGTGAGGGTACTCGCAAGCGTCGGCATCCGATTGTCGGCTGCAACGGTTTTATTTTATTTTAATGTGAAACTTAGGTCATAGTTTAATTTATACTTAACAGGGAGGGAAGGAAGGAAGAAATGTTGAAAGGGGAAGAAAAAAAGAATTGGCGAAGGGAGAAATGCTGCAACAAAAAAAAGAAGGAAAGAATTCGAAGAAGAAAGACAGCTAAAAAAAGGAACGAAGAGAAGAACCTGCGGTCAATAAGAACAAGGTCCACAACAGACAACAAGAAAACAAAGAAGGAAAAAATTGGAAAGGAAGGAAGGAATATAGTAACAAAGGAAGGAATGAGATCTCCGGAGACAAAGACAAAATGAACAAAAGAGAAACAGGATTTGGTGGGTCTTTTTTCGACCATCATTGAAATCAAAACGTCCTGTCTACTCAGTTTTGACCAGGAAAGTCACAGACATCACACAGAAATGCTCTGTTTTATTTTTTGTAATTGAAAATTCCATTTTATAGATGAACAGGCACGTGTGAAAGCTCCTTCTTTTCTTGATAAATGCATGTCTCTTAGCAAAAAATCTCCGTTTTCAACTTTGTTCGCTCGTTAATTGTGTGTCGGTTGGATTTTCTCTTACAACAGAAAATGCTGCGGGAAAGTTAACGTACGATCCAGGAATATCTGTGTAAGCATTGCAGCTGGGCAATAGCAATCTGTCACTTGGCGATATCAATTCCTTTAACAATATTATATTATTCTTGTTCAAACACAAAGTGAAAATTTCCAGATAGAGCAAAAGAACTCGTGCTTTAAGTAATTACGGTCACACGCGCTGTGCATGCATGCAGTTACCATTTCCAGAACTACATTTGGTACCAACAAAATTGCATGATGTAGGTCTATTTTGAGGCAAAAATTGAACCACGTCGTTGAAACGGTCATTCATGCACGCAAAAGCCCACTCGTGCAAAAACATGAGTGAACGTGGGAGTTTCAGCCCATGAACGAAGAAGAAGAAGAAGAAGAAGAAGATGAAGAAGCACGTCGTTTTTTTTTCTTCCGCGCCGGATCTTGCCGCTTTTAAATTCAAGGATGGAAATGTTTAGATTCATTAAAAGCCCATAAGTAGCAGGAAACACGTTTAGGAAAAAGCTTGCCCGCTTGGCGTCGCTGTTAAGCATTTGAGTCACGAGTGACACATGACGCTGTAACCTCGGTTCAAGTAGATGGCCCGCTGTTTTTATTGGAGGTAAACACCGGAAAACTTATAAGCGATGTCCTTCTTGATGAATCGCCTTGGAGGCGGCACAGAAAAGCCTTGTGCTAGTGAGCTGAACGACACTTTGGGGATGGAGATGGGGGTAGGCGGGAGGGTGAGGAAAGGATGAGGGTATCTGTGAAGGAAGCCCTAAAGTGTGAAGACTGCGGGTTGAACATAATTATCTTCAATGTTTTTCTTCCCCTGACAACTGTCTTTTGTACATGTTAGGATTGACGGCACAATATCTGAATACTGTGTGTGGTAGTACGAACAGTATTTTGTCATTTCTGACTGCTCAAAGTCAAAATCAACGACTTTATAGTACAAAAAACCCCACCTGTGACCTGCCCTAAACAGAGAAAGAGAACAACAGAAACTCAAGAAACATCGTCGTCATCAAGCAAAGAACATGTCATGGAGCTACCTTCTCTTTGCTGGTGTACGAAAACGAGTTGACACGTTATTACACCCCCGGTATAGGGGTGTGTATAGGTTTCGGTCGATGTGTTTGTTTGTTTGTGTTCGCATATAGATCTCAAGAATGAACGGACCGATCGTCACCAAACTTGGTGAACAGGTTCTATACATTCCTGAGACGGTCCTTACAAAAATTGGGACTAGTCAAACACACGGCTAGGGAGTTATTGGTGTGTATAGGATTCGGTCCATGTGTTTGTTTGTTTGTTTCTGTTCGCATATAGATCTCAAGAATGAACGGACCGATCGTCACCAAACTTGGTGAAAAGGTTCTATACATTCCTGAGACGGTCCTTACAAAAATTGGGACCAGTCAAACACACGGTTAGGGAGTTATTGGTGGATTAAAATTATACAAGGACTTATAGAGGGACATCTTAATGGTCAAAGGGAAATAACCATTCTCACTCAGTCACTGCCACCAACTGAGAAGGTTATTTCCCTTTGACGGGGGTGTTTTTCCTACCTCGGAGGAATTTCTTGTTCAAGTATAGAATGGTGCTGCGCATCCCGCGCTTTGACATCGTGTCGATTATCTCGTTTGGAATTCCTGTTCTTTCAGTACCAAACGCTTTTAGCTCACTGATAGAACGTATTGGGGTTTTAATTTTATTTTAAACCATCTTAGTTGCATGTAGATTGCTTCAACCGTTCTTTGCTGTACTTTTTGGTGTCTGAACATTGTCTATACAGAACCTATCTCTAATGTCTCCGTATTACTCTGGTTTCCGTATCAGTCTGATTTCCATTGAGCGTATTCCCAAGTATCAACATTTTAAGGACAATTAGTGTACAAGTATAATTATGGTGTATCACAACGCGACGACCAACGCACAGTGGACGGTCCGATGTATCCCTTCACCATCGAGTGACACATGCAGCCGCCCCGGCCATTCCTATGGCAGGAATCTTGGCTAGAACTCTTTCTATTTTCAGAACTTCAATGACACAAGTCACAATGCCGAAGGAGGAGAAGGAGGAGGAGGAGGAGGAGGAGGAGGAGGAGGAGGAGGAGGAAGAGGAAGAGGAGGGGGGGAGGAAGAGGATGAAAGATGGCACACAATAAACAAATAAACTTGGAACAACCGCAACGAGAGCGGCAAGCGACTCAAAAGCAGGAAAGAATAAGAAGGAAAATGCGAAGGAAGAGCTCTTGGGAAATGACTTGCTTTGTTTATCACAAACACTTCATCACAACAGATAGACCAGGAGGGTAGAGAGGAACAATCGACACAAAGGAAGGTCGTAGAGATGTAGATCAAGTGGTCGTGGTGACGGTGGGGTTGGGAGAGGAAGGTGGAGGGCTGTAAGTTTTGTGCAAGTGAAAGAAGACGGGGGTGGAGAATGAACAAAACTAGTTTTCTCACCAGCAAAATCAGTTATATTGAAATGTTCAGTCATCGGACACAACCCAAGCTCAAACGAGAACAGATATATATATTACTGCGCTGAGAGCACGTGTTGAAATATCTCATCGATCAGGTTGTGTCCGGGGTCTCTGTGAATAACATGTATTCTCTTTATTTATATAGCGCCTTATCCGAAGTTCAAAGCGCTTTATGCCGTGTGAGATGGAATTTTTACACAATATATCACGCATTCACATCGACCAGCAAACCTCAAGCCTGTTAGGCGAATGTTCACCTTTCGCGGCCTTTATTCCAAGTCACACGGGGGGGGGGGGGGGGGGGGGAGAGGAACGCAAGTATAGAGAAGGAGAGAAGGAGGGAGATAGAGAGAGGAGGGAGGTTGACAAGAGAGCCGAGATGGAGAGTGGGGAGAAAGAGAAAGAAGGTGGGAGAGGGAGGATAACACAAAAAAAAGAGGGAGAGGGTGGGGATTGGGTGAGTAGGGGGTGATCTTTTGACTCCTTTACCACTAAAACACGGCGGTTCCAGCGTCGGTTCCAGACTGAGAGACATTTGTCCAGGGCTGGATGTAACGATGCGACGGTGAATGGCTTACACGAAAAATACATTACACCCCGCGCGCCGCCGCATAAAGCAGGGTCAGAGGAAGCGCTTGGAAACTGGGAGAAGGCATTGGCTGGCTACACTATCGCTCGTAACTTGCAAGGGGTGGGGTGTGGGGTGTGGGGTGTGGGGTGTGGTGGAGTGGGATGGGTGTGGTTGGGGGAGGGGAGGGGAGATGAGGGTGTGGATAGGGTGTGTATGGCTGGGGGGGGGGGGGGTTGAGGATGTGAGGATTTTATGTAAGAGATAGGTTCAGAGAGACTGAGAGAGAGAGAGAGAGAGAGAGAGAGAGAGAGAGAGAGAGAGAGAGAGAGAGAGATAGAGAGAGCTTCTGTTTGTGTGTGTGTGTGTGCGCAAGTGTGTGTGTGTGTGTGTGTGTGCAAGTGTGTGTGTGTGTGCAAGTGTGTGTGTGTGTGTGTGTGTCTCTCTCTCTCTCTCTCTCTCTCTCTTTCTCTCTTTCTTTCTCACTGCGTGCGTTCGTGCGCGCGTGTGGGTGAGTGCGTATTTTGTGCTAGTGTGCGTCAGCACTTCAATCAGTATTTTATGCGTGCATCTGTCTGTTTGTTTGTCTTCAACTGTGTGTCAATGTGTAAAAGTGGAGTGCAGGGTACGGGGTGCTGAGGATGGAACGGGAAGGATGTGTGTGTCTTGGGGGGGGGGGGGGGGTGGGGTGGGCGGGAAGGGGTAGGTGGAGGCGGGGGGGGGGGGGGGCGGGTTGGGAGAGGTTAGTACCCACGGGAGTGGATTTGCAGAACGTGGCTTTACGCACCGAACACGGGGACAAGTGATTGTAGTCGCTATTCACTTTTAGAGAGAGCTACGGCGAGTTCCAATTAGGGCTAATTGAGTCGATCACGTTCGACGACCAGCTACTACATGCGGCCCTTTTGGATGCCATCGATCATAGAATCTGTGTTGGTCTTTTGTGTCCCCCCAAGCCGACTACAAGTGTCGCGATGTTTGATTTGAGAGGGCATTGATTACTGTCGGTTCTGTTCATTGCAGGGAAAAAAAATGATAAAAAAGAAGGAGAAAACAAGGAGTGAATATTTTGGAAGCGAAATCTGTAAAGAGTGCATTTATTTACTATTGGTTTACACCCTTTGAAGGAGGGGGTGGGGGAAGGGAGAAAGAGAGAAAGAGAGAGAGAGAGAGAGAGAGAGAGAGAGAGAGAGAGAGAGAGAGAGAGAGAGAGAGAGAGCGAGAGAGAGAGAAAGAGAGAGAGAGAGAGAGAGATAGAGAGAGAGGCAGACAGACAGACAGACAGACAGACAGGAAGACAGACAGACAGACAGACAGACAGACAGACAAACAGAGACAGACAGAGGCAGAAAGAGACAGACAGAGACATAGACAGAGACAGAGAGAATAGCCTGGTAAAAAAAATGCCCTCATTTCAAGGAATTAATCGAATAAGAAGAAGGAAGAAAATATAAAGAAGAGGGAAGCAGAACAGAAAGTGCATTACAGAACACCTAGATTTGTTTCAGTGGCGTCATTTGATTGGTTGAATCTTTTCTGGGTTCTGGTTGGCCAGCATGGCTCCACGTGATCAAACTGATGTTTGCCCTTCCGGAATCGCACGAAGGATTAGAGGCTGAATCGTTCTGGATTTTTTTTTAACGCAGCCGGAAAACACGATGTTTTGCATAATTGTGGAAAATTCTGAAGAGATTATTGATTCGTCTAGCGCATAACTGCCACTTGACGACGCGGACTTAAGTGAGAGAAAACATCAAAGACGCTTCTTGAACTTTTGTGCAATCATCATTCCATTTTCATGTTTGAATTGAACTGTACGGACAATCGTCGGACATGATTACAAAAGATTTGAGACACGATTTTTCATTTCAAAGGAAGTTAAAAACACTCAATAATGATGTCTTTGCATGTAACGACACATTCTTTGCAGATGTTGTGATTTCAAAGAGGTTGTTATCTCAAAGTGTTTTACCCGTGTTTTCAATCAATTAAACCCCTTCAAATATTGTACAGAGTTCTATCAACTCTTTTAACGGGAAATGTTAGCTTTCTTTTCTCGTTCTAATGCAAATGGATATATGAACTATAAATCACACTTAACTCTGTAAAGTAGGGTCTGCTTTAACTTAGATTCTGACTAGAGTTCAGAGCAAAATATTTGATAATTCGTTTTGTTTTAAGCGTTTTCCCCTTACATTAACGGAACAGCAAAAAGGGCACACCCATACGCACATGCAGACAGACGTATAAACAGATGTTTTACCACGCAACTGCATGGACTGCATAATGAACAGATAACTCAATCGTTCACTTGTCTTTTTGTCCGTTTCATTTTATAGCAGTAGCGAGCATAATTATGTAGCCACCTATGGGAAACCTTAAAATCAGCTCTGAGGAGTTAAACTCTCTATGTATCTATCGAAACCTTTAATTATTCACTGGTTGAACAACTAGCAACTTTTCTTAAAACTGTCGATTGTCCTCAAGTAAATTTAATTTCTTTCTGTCTTTCTGTGTCTTTCTCTGTGTCTCTCTTTCTGTCAAACCCCTTCCTGTGACGGGTTGACACATTTGCTTTTTGCCTTAAACCTTTTGATTTTCCTCAAATAAAGTTCAGTTCAGCTCTCTCTCTCTCTCTCTCTCTCTCTCTCTCTCTCTGTCTGTTTGTCTGTCTGTCTGTCTGTCTGTCTCTCTCTCTCTCTCTCTCTCTCTCTCTCTTCATCTGACACAGGAAGTGGTCAGCACTTTAAAGCGTGGAAGGGCTTGATGTTTGCCCACCCTTGTTGACCACACACCCCGCTGCCTGTCCACCCATCGCTTTCTGATGGCTGTACCCGTGTCGGACCTCGCTCGGACAAAGTGGGTTACACGCCTCGGGTTACTCAACTAACCGTGTGAGGAGGGCTTAAAGTGCCTCTGTCATTTTCATGTTGTGACCTTGTTGAATCAAGAGGGAACGACGATACTTCATTGTGTAGCGGGTTGTTCATTGGGTTTGGGTTATTAAGCCAGGCATGTAGAACGTTGATCAACTGCATGGTTAAGAGGTAAAGGATTAAGTTTTGCTGAAAATGAATTTGATTTAAAGTTGAGACTGTGGGTTTAACCACGTGGCAGTATACATGTATGTAACGAAAAGAGCTTGTGGGAAGCGACGAGGTTATTGAATGTATTAAAACGCCTTCACACAGAGACTGACTGTTATACCTGTAGGATAACGGACAAGCAGATGGATGAAAAAGTAGGGGAGCATTAAACTAACTGACGTGCGGACAATATATAGGGTAGGGATGCGAAAGCATGAAGAGACAGACAGACAGACAGATAGATAGACAGACAGACAAACAGACAGACAGACATACAGACGGACAGACAGACATAAAGGCAGGTAGGCAGGCAGGCAGGCAGACAAACAGACATGCAGGCAGGCAGGCAGACAGGCAGACAGACAGACAGACAGACAGACAGACAGATAGAGAGAGAGAGAGAGAGAGAGAGAGAGAGAAAGAGAGACAGACAGACAGACAGACAGTCAGACAGACAGACAGACAGACAGGCAGGCAGACAGACAAACGGGCACACGTACAGACGTATACGGACGTATGTACATGCATGCAACTCCATTTAAATCCTGAATGCAAGTGATTGTTATCTGCGCCCTTCCTAGCTGTGTTCGATAAATAACCTCCTTAACCCCCCACCCCCTTCCCCAATACGCCCACCTTCCTTCCCCCAGTCATAAAATCATTGCTGCCAATAAAAACAAAAGTGCAAATGTAAA
>NC_090245.1:49965854-49984926 GCF_037325665.1 Littorina saxatilis | reverse complement strand
GGCGAAGCCGGATATTCCCGTTACTATTTTTAGAAGGTCACTGTCCACAACGCTTTCATCCCGGCGAAGCCGGGTATTCCTCTACTTCTTCGGCTCAACTTCTTCCCGGCGAAGCCGGTACCCGGCGAAGCGGGTAATCCTCTAGTTCAAAAATATATAACAAATAGTCTTCTTTTCGTGGAAGTTGATAATTTCAATTATTTTCTCTTTGTTTTTGATAAGTTTCTTTAGTTTCCTGTTGTGCTTCAAATAATGTTCTCGTCAAACCGAAACACATAAATCTAAAGCATATTTAAATTAGTCTGACTTGTACACTAAGTTGTATCATGTTATGTTGAAGTATAGGGGGCTTTTTACAGTGATTCATGAAGGCCTCTTCACTAGTCCATATTAGTTGCCCAGGCTCCTAATATGGACCAGTTGTAAATTGTTCTGTATTTCATTTTTGCTGAATGTCTATCAAAGTTAATTCGTTCTAATTGGGCCTAACAATTAGCTAAAGAGAGAAGGAATGCCAAACACAAAATGAAACTTATTCGCAAGAAAACAAGCTAGTTATCAGCATAAAACAAAAAGTGGTCCATATTAGACAACCGGGGGCCCGGTAGCTCAGTTGGTAGAGCATTGGACTTGTGATCGGATGGTCGCAGGTTCGAATTCGGGCCGGGACGGACACGGGTCAACTTTATGTGTAGACCCAGAGACGGAAGCCATGTCCCACCCCCGTGTCACCACAATGGCACGTAAAAGACCTCGGTCATTCTGCCATAAGTGCAGATGGCTGATACCACCTAAACACGCATACACTTGTGTATCTCACCAAAAGCCGTGAGGGCGTACAAACTCAAATTATCATATAACCCATATCATGTCCTCAAGAGGCGAAACATTTAGCATTTAGGACAGTAAGCATTGTCTCTTTCTTATTAGGCAAACTTCCCCTATTTTTGAGCGGCGAGGTACTTTCATGGCATGATACATCACTTAGAAAATGTGAAAGAAATTTAAATTCCACGCACAGCCTTTAAATCCAAAGGTCAGCATTTGTTATTCTACGCGGCCGAATCGTGCCGTAATGTTTTTATGATGACATCACTAACGAGGCGACGCAACCATCATGCTGCACAATGACGTTGTTCTTAAAAAAGTGACGTAAAGCAATCATAACTGACAGACCTTTTCAGTGTCATACGCAACATTTGTGTGAGTTATGGGTGACATTGCACCTGCGTACTCATTTGTTTCGAGTTGAGATTAACATAAGACCTATTCGTTTTTGTACATGGTTGTATGCTTGAAGTGGGTGAAAACGTATTTACAAATTTGTGTTCGTTATTTGTTCTTTTACTTGTTTGTGTATCATCAATTCATTTGAATTTTGTGATGCTGGTTTTTGCTCTCTCTCTCTCTCTCTCTCTCTCTCTCTCTCTCTCTCTCTCTCTCTCTCTCTCTCTCTCTCTCTCTCTCTCTCTCTCTCTCTCTCTCTCTCTCTCTCTCTCTCTCTCTCTCTCTCTCTCTCTCTCTCTCTCTCTCTCTCTCTCTCTCTCTCTCTCTGTCTTTCGTCCTTTTAATGTCTTCATGCATTTTTCCGTGCTTTATCTGTTACCTGGTTGTGCTGATCGACATATGGATTCTACATTTAGACCATCTTTAAAATAATAACTATCGGACAGACTTGGGTGATCTGCATCCATGTACGTATCATACCAACTCTTACAAACTACTGTCATGTTTTTGTACAACCGAAAATTTAAGTCAAAAGACAAGTTTGTGACAGTTTCGTCAGCTCAGAAAATCACAGATCCAATTAAGAGACACTAACAAACCAAAGTAATTAAGTAATCAATCAAAGAAAATCGTCAATCATCCAATCACATTTTCTTTCTCTTAAATGGTTTTCTCTAAATAGAGGCCTACATCTGTCCTGCCGAAGATCTGACCCCGGATGACACGCGGAGGTCAGAGTTTAATTCCGGTCACATGTCCCTCACGCGCAGGGAATACAAAATGTCCACCAAGGACACGTGTTAGCGGGCCGTTAGCGTCAGCCATGTTTTCCTCGCTAATTCAAAGGGGGCAAAACGAGTGTCACTCGCTTTCATTCTTGTCATTAGCAGAAAGAGAAATTTGGACAAAATTGCCTTGAAACGAGCCTCCCTTGATCGAGAATGGAACAGGCCATTTCCGATGAGCGGCGGCGGTGGTAGTTTTCCAGTTTCTTTTGTTGGAGTCCTGATTTGATGGACGTGGCTGGCGTTGAATTATAAACATGCAGGCGTTTAGCCAAGACAGTTCCAGGAATTGTACTGTCAATACTCTGATGTCCAGAGAAAATGTTATTTATGTTCATTCTTTTGCTTTCCATTTTTTGCAGTTTACAGAATTACTGGTTAAATAATGTTAGGCAAATAAAACTGAAGATGTCCTTAACACTCAGTCAATGTCGTGCAGGAATAGGAAGTAAACAAAAAGAAAGTGTTCGGTTTTGTTTTGTTTTTGTTTGTGTGTGTGTGTTTGTGGGTTTGTTTTTGCATTAAAAAGATCGATTCACGCTTAATATAATTATTGTCTTATAACGAGATCCGCATAAAACCGGGACATCGTCATCGTACGTGTAACTCAACGCTTGCATGCACACGCCAATGCACGAAAGGAGACCAGACACATAAACATGGTTTCGGAGAAGGGAAATCAGGGATCAAACATGAAATGTTGCAGGTTTTTTTGCGATTGTAATAACAATAATACCAGCAAAACGTGTTTTGATCGGAGAAGAGTCTGTCAACGTTGAATCTGACTCCCTATGAAAGCGATATCCACGAATAACAGAGTTCCTCCTGCATAAAGGCGTGTCTTGTTGTTTTCACAAATGGATTTATGCTCAGAGGTTTCGAAATAGCACATTACAGGATGAAGTAAAAATCCATTGGCAATTCAATATTTTCTACTGAAGCAGTGCAAAAAGGGATTATCGAATGTTCTGCGAATTTGTTTGTTCTCCTGTCAGCGCAGATCTAAGAAAAGTGTTTAGTCTCCTTTTAATTTTTCTTATTTTTCTCCTCTTTTGATTTCTGTCTGTCTGTCTGTCTGTCGGTCTGTCTGTCGGTCTGTCTGCCTGCCTGTCTGTTTGTCGGTCGGTCGGTCGGTTTGTCGGTCTGTCTGTCTGTCGGTCTGTCGGGCTGTCTCAATCTGTCTGTCTGTCGGTCTCTCTCTCGTCTCTCTCTCTCTCTCTCGTCTCTCTCTCTCTTTCTCTCTCTCTCTCTCTCTCTCTCTCTCTTTCTCTCTCTCTTTCTCTCTCTCGTCGCTCTCTCTCTCTCTCTCTCTCTCTCTCTCTCTCTCTCTCTCTCTCTCTCTCTCTCTCTCTCTCTCTCTCTCTCTCTCTCTCTCTCTCTCTCTCTCTCTCTCTCTCTTTCTCTATCTCTCTCTCTTCCTAGGATGAAATTCTTAGCTCCGACCGACTCAAAAACACAATCCGGCCCTTACACAGACAGTCTTCCCCAGAGCACTGAAGTTTACTCTTACTTTTTACACACACAACCGTAATGACCCCTCTGAACAAACAAGCATCCTTTGTTGGCTAGCAAGAGTGCGTCCGATGTTGACACAAAAAAAGTATTATTCCGCTCAGAGAATTAGAATCAAACATCCCCCGGGACAATTTTACCTTAACACCTGCGAGATAGCTTGGCCGAACAGATAGTAGTACAGCAAAAAAAGGAAAGAAGAGTGGAAACAGGGGACAGAAACAAGGTTTGTCTTTTGATGGTAACAAAGAGTGTTAAGATCCCAATAAAGACTGGACAAAGGAGCGGGTACGGAATGATTACTATGGAACCTCACGTCACCGTTACCCCTTGTCCCTTGTGCTGTGAAATTTGTTTTGAGAGAAAAAAAACTGTCATGGGTGTGTGGGTGTATGGTTATCGAGGGCTTCATCTGGGTGTTTGAGGGGGACAGAGGTACCGTGGGTAAAAAAAACGAAACAGTCCAAAATGACACTTTGCCTGGCCACCGGGGGGGGCAAGAATATAGGCTGGCATCTGTTCTGTACGCTCGTGTCGGCCGGTACACTTGCAGGCGTGTGCACCTTGACACAAACTGTAACGCTTGTGAGATCACTGGATTTGCTACGAAATGATCCCACTAGAAGGAAGTTAGGGCCTTGCAAATTTGTCCTAATGAATAAATGAATAAATGGTTGCTGCTTGAAATATGCTTCAACACGCCCGCATAATGATGTCGGGAAAGCAAGGCCGTCGTAAAAACAAGAACATGCAAAAGACAACTACATCATAAAGACAAAGACATCCCGAAGGCAATGACGTCGTGAATATAAGAACATCCAAAGAGCAAGGACGTTATAAAGACAAGAACTTCCTGAAGACACCGATATCAAAAAGACAAAGACATCCAGAAGACAATTACGTCGTGAATATAAGAACATCCAGAGAACAAGGACGTTATAAAGACAAGGACTTCCCGAAGACGATGACGTTGAGAAGATAAGAACATCTCGAAAACAAGATCGTTGTGAAGACAAAGACATCCCGAAGACAACGTTTCGTTACGACCAGAACACATCGAAGACAAGGACGTCGTCGTGAAGACCAGGACGCCGTGAAGACAAGAATGCTGCGTTTTATGATCTCCAAACAAATGGCCCATAAAACGGGCGCGCGCGCGTCAAATTAATCGCTTCCTTCTAATGTCCGATGCAAAACAATATATGAGATGATACCATTCATGGCAACCACTAGCAAAGACGATCGTGTCTTTTTAAATAGAATAAAAACGAACAGGTAGTCGAATTATTCCCCATCTTTACAGGCACCTGAAATAGTTTGTTTATCTTGAGTAAAAGGGAATGGTCACGCTGTGTGTATAGCTGCTCTCGAGGTTTCCTTCATTGGACTAGACTTCTTTTTGTTTTCGATCTCTTTTTTTATTTTTTTATTATTTTTTTTTATTTTAGACACAGTTATGTCCGTGACAAACAGTAGGGATGACCATTTTAAACCTCCACTTGGACATATAGAAAAAATCAAGAGCCTGACTGCTTCGATCCTGTATGTATACAGTAAGAATGTTTTTTTTTCATAAACAGCCACTAGTGTCCGTTTAGAAATTATTTAATAAAAAAAAATTCAGAATCTGCACACACAGCAACTGTTGAGTTTTGGTATGTGTCCAAGTGGGGAGGGGGGGTCTAATCCAATGTAAAAAGAAACAAGAATAATAACTAAAATAGTTAGATATATAATAGTTGTTGGTATTTGTTTTACCAAAATATGACATTTGACATATATTTCGACAGCCTCGTCGAACAAAGACTCTGTCGGTCTTGGTCAAACGTCATATTTTGTTGTTGTAATTTTAAATGTAAATAACGTATGACATCTAGTGCCTGCTCCGCTGAATCGCGGCACAGGTGTTGCTTAATCTGTACACAAGCTCATGAACCGTAAGGTCCAATAAAAGACAGAACAACAAGAAAAGAAATCAAGTCAGGCAAACATTTGCTCGCGCGCGGGGGTTATTGTCAACCGAAAAGAAAGCGATGTGAAAACTTACACAAGGAAAAAAGGAATCGGCGCGCAGAGTTAGCAGGGAAGTTAAACTCGCAACACAGACACCAGTTATAAGTCAAATGATCGAGTATCCGTGAACTTTCAATCACGCAGATGGGAAAAATATTGATGGTTTCATAGAATTTATCATAATGTTAAAAATGAATAGTCGCAAAAACCACAACAAAAAGTAAGGGCTGTACACGCACCTGTTTGGAAAGGTATCAAAATGAAAATATAATTATCAAGAAGAACTAACTTTCTTTTATTACTGAATAGTTTTTGACAAAATGAAATCCACTAAAGTCTTTCACTATGCCCTTCAGAAATGAGTGGCAGAATCTTCAGCAACGTGTGAAGGACACACTGAATGCTATGAAACGTAGCGCGATTTCATAAACCGTATATACCTCAGTGGTCTGAACGCCATTATTCCTTAGGGAAAAAAAAGAGGTTCTGTTAGAATAAACTATATAAAGCAAACAAACACAACACCAGCAACAAATTCACTTCACTTCAAAACAAAAACTACGCGCAGAACACAGATAGCCCGTCAGCTGGCAGCTTCTTTACATGTAGCCTGGTCTACAATAGATCCCTTAATACATGACGTCTAAGCTCATGTCTCGATTGCAATGGACGACCTACAGCGCACGGCAACATTTGCGCGGAGAACCGGCGTTTCCATCTGAGTGATCAACAAGAAGAAGAAGAAGATTGCAATTTTAACTTCTCTCCCATTTTTTTTTTTTTTTTTTTTTTTAACATCCCAACCCTTCAAGTTCGCCGCCAGAAGGAAGATGTGCAATGTTTTCACTGTGATTGTAAAGGTGTGTGTACTCGGCCCCCCTTATGCAGACACTCACTAAAACCAAGATTGATTTTTGTCGTGATTTTTTTTTTCTCAGAGTGGAAAGAAACACATACTTGAAGTGGGGTGTACCACCACTACCACCACCGCCACCACCACCTTCTGCGCCCTTCCATACCCGCCCCCACCAACCTAGCCCCCACCCTTGCCCCCTGCGCTTGCTAACCCTCAACCCTTTTTCCTTTTTCTGGGTCGGCCTTCCCTCGAACAGCACCTGTGCGGACAATACGAGTAGGAGGGGAAAAGGGTACAGTTCGGTTCGGTGCAGTTCAATTCCAATTGATAGGAATACCAGGCGCTCACGAAAGCTCGATTGCACCACGACCCGGCCCGTCCGGCCTCAAAAGTTTTGACAAATAATATTAGTTAGTGATGTTTGCGTCAAACTCTGATTCAAAGTGTCATGCAAGCGCCGTACACGTTTTGCCCTGCCACCGGTGGCTTTAACAGAAATTCGTTCATAAAAATACTCCCGCTGTGTACAAGAAACAGTCAGGATAATATTTGTTTAAATGTGTCGTGGTGGAAAAATGGTCTTATTCCAGGTAAAAAAAAACTGACCAGATCTGATATGGTGATCTGAAATGTTTTCACGAGGAGTGCGCGCGCACGCAAGCACACTTTAAACACACACACACACACACGCACGCACGCACGTACGCACGCACACACACACACAATCACACACACACACACACACACACACACACATGAATACTTATTCGTTTATTTGAATGGATGCAAAACGCAATAACTGATCTCACAATCAACGCATCACGAAAAACTAGAGAGCAATGCAACCTAAACGGATCTCAGATTTTTCATTGTATTACAACTCCACATACAATTTCTATCAGAGTCATCTTGTCTGCAGTAAAAAGCGCAGCACAGAAACGGATGTCGAGTTATTGACGATAAACATGATAAAAATGCAAAACCTGTGTCTCTTGACCGAGCCCTTTCCAAACTATTTTCTGATATTATGCCAAATTAGTACAGAAGAAAAAAATGTCAATACATGTGAGGCAAAAAAAGTTTCAAGACAGATCGTCGGCAGTAGGGCATTTTAAACCCAACAAACAAAACAACAGAGGCATCGTTCATGTCAAAAACTGTCAAAAAACATTATTTCATGGAAAATTCACAGTTAACTGAGATGTGACGCAATACAACTGTACGTTTACTGTTTGCTGATTCTCCACCCTATTTTACGCTCTTCTAAATATATATATATATATCTGTGACATAGACAATTGTTAAATAAACGCAGCTTGCAGCCAATAAATCGTTATATACATGTGATATCACTGTTATCCCGCAGTTTGTCTCTATCGCGTTACGACATGTCGTCTCCCCGTCTTTTGTCTTCAGCGGGTAACAAAATCCTGTATCGCACCGTTTTGTCTCAATGCGATAACTCGACTCTAAAAACCTGCAACGGTTCCAATTTCATCGCAGCGAAATGCACAAAGCTTGTTGCAGAATAATGCCCGATAACCCCCCGCAGCAGGAGTCAAGAGGAATCCTTTCACCCCGTTGACACAAAGGGGTGGAAGGGGAGGGAATAGAGAGAAGGAAGAGAGAGCAAAGGGGGTGAAAATCACAGACGGGATGCGCTGCCGTTGTCAGGATGAGAGGGAGGACGCTCCATTGTTTGTAGAGCATGTGGCCCAAAAGCTATTGTTACCGCCCTTTCCTTGAACGGTGGCAAATCCTCAGTTTGGAGATATTGAGAGGTGCGGTTTTTCGGTTTTTGAAGTCAACACCATCCAGCCGGTGACTTTTGTTGTGTTCTGAATTCTGACTTTCAAGGCTAAAACCAGCGCGAGGTCTTTGGATTCAAAGAAGGAGAATAGGGAAAGGCAATGTAGAAAGTTGAAGAGATGTCGCTTTGTGTAAAGAGAAGCTAGGACGATTGAGTATAAAGTTTGTCAAAGTTTCGTTCGGATATAAGAAAGAAGTCACTTTTAATGATTCCATAAAAAAAATATAATCTGCATCCCTGAATTTAGTATAGATCCGCTTTGCTGGCTAGTGGGATGGCTTTTATTTTTAATCCGGCTCCCATGACCACGAACTTACAAATACTATCCGGATCAATAATCTGAATAGGGGGAGGGGGAAGGGTTATTAGATCCCGCAAGGATCACTGAATCGCTGGTTGCCGTTATCTGCACTTGGCGATTACAGTTCTCGAAAGTGTTTATCGCTAATATTTGGTCAATAGAACGGACCTGTTTAAAGTGTTAACCCAATCAACAAGGGTACCAGAGAAAGACTTCGTAAAATCGCACGTTCTGACAAGAACTATCTATCTCCGTCTCTTTCAAGTACCCTGCGTTTTAGGT
The DNA here is from genome assembly GCF_037325665.1 of Littorina saxatilis. Taxonomy (NCBI): domain Eukaryota; kingdom Metazoa; phylum Mollusca; class Gastropoda; order Littorinimorpha; family Littorinidae; genus Littorina; species Littorina saxatilis. Next base: position 49,976,140 of record NC_090245.1, on the reverse strand, counting down.
TAAACTACTGTCACGTCGCACATTTAGACAAGGAAATGTAGTTAAGGCCTTTTCTGTTCAGGTTGCAACGGCAGATAACACCTAGCCGTTTGAGTGGCCGAAAATGGCCGGTGAACCGATATTTCTGTGATGGAAAACGAGGCGTAATTTGGAGAACGTGACCGGCGCCCCCTATCGATAACTTATGGCAGCTGGCACGGGTCGTCTCCCTTGCCCCAAATCTTATCAACGGCTCAAAGAACTTCCGATATCCCCCGCTGCTGTGACGTCTGTTGAAAGTTTAGAGGGAGAAACTGATGTCCCCAATCTGCCTCCCCCACCGCCCTTCCCTTATTCCATTATCCTCACTCCGCCATTACCCCATACCCTAAATCCTTTCATTGTGTGTCCCTTGATGCTTTCTTTTTCTTTCTAATCTGTCTACAAAATAATTAAACGTGACCAAATGATGTTGGGTTTTTTCTTCAGCGTATACACCGTTCAACTCGAAGTCGATCGTGTTTTTGTTGTCACCTTTGTTTTTGTTAATACAAGAAAATGCCTAAAGATAGCATTGTTGTATACAAAGCTGTACTTTTCGTGGGTACAACTGAGACGGACACTGACAATGACAATGACGATGACACTGACACTGACAATGACAATGACAATGACAATGACAATGACACTGACACTGACAATGACACTGACAATGACAATGACAATGACAATGACAATGACAATGACAATGACAATGACACTGACACTGACAATGACACTGACAATGACAATGACAATGACAATGACAATTCTTTATTTAACGAGGGTAATAGATTAAACAGTGATCTTGCTTTTTTACATCCAGCCCTCGCCCTATAAAGAGGGAATAACGAAAGACAAACAAAACACTTCTACATTTTAACCGATAACTGAAGTAAGAACGTATTATACATATTATGTACACACAATGCATTGCATAGCCATAGAGGGACATTGCGAGTTCATGTGCGTGAATCTAGCGGTAAAGAGTAGATTTAAAAGAGAGACTGAGAGAGACACATACACGGAGAGACAGACAGACAGACAGACAGACAGACAGACAGACAGACAGACAGACAGACAGACAGAGAAGGCGGGGAGGAGGGAGGGGCGTTAATCACCTTCGAGTCGTTTTCTGATTGCATGCTCAACTTTTTATTACCTCCATATCTAAATAGATTTTCGACCCCAAAGAATTGCATCTTAGGAAATTTACGAAGGTTGTAATTTAAGGTAATACCAGTCAAAATGAAAAAATAAAGAATAGCCTATTGTATACTAAAACGGATTATTTACGCACCATATGGCAATGGTTCTTACCCATGAGATTTATGAATTTTGCCCAAAACATTTTTAGATAAATCGCATGTGGTTTAATTTCAATCTAATTAGCTGTCGCAGACACTCGCACAAAGCTGGAAATGTCAAGGAGCTTGGGAATTTTTAGAAAAACAACAAAAGAACTGGACAAAAATAATACAATAACTTCTGTCAGTCGACAGCTAATTTTAGTTGTGTTTTTTTTTTTTTTTTTCAACGGCACGAAAAAGTCAACAGAAGGTAAACCATAGAAGAGAAGGGATTTCCATTATTTCTCTCTTTTTCTCTCGCTTTTTTTCTCTCTTTTCATTTTTCTTTCTTTCGCCTTTCTTTGCTTTATGTCAATGAATGCTTTGCCCGCCATGGAAGAGCAGGGAAAAAGCGTTAATGTACACAAGCTACGAATTCGAAATGCTTTCTGATAACCTTGTTTTGAATTTGCTAAAGAAAATTCACAATCTAGAGCAAGAAGATATTTGTCTTTTTTGACAATGACGGTGTTGGGTATGTGTTTTTTTCTGTTTTTTTATTCATTTATTTTTAATGTAGGTATAGATGATGTGTGCCATTGCAAATCTGGCAAAGTTCAGTTGTGCTTCACGTGATACACAACAACGTTGTTTTCAGCATGTAGGACATTGTGTAAGCACGTTTTATGTTTAGTTTTACACGGCAATGTAATTTCCTGTACGGCTTTGTTTTGTTCTGGGAAATCGTAGGAAGAAGAGGGATGTTGCCTAGTTCCGCTTATGTGAAACAGTATCGTTTTGTGCAATGTTTCACACAGACAAAGGAGGTGTCGGGTACTTTACTCGTTTGACATTGAAATGTAAATTTTATATGCTGCTAAGTTCATGCACACTTCGTGCTGTGAAGCAAACACAATATCAACTTTTGTTGTTGTTGGTTGGTTTTTTTTATAATAATATATCAGTGTTTAATTAAACGAAAATTAGCACAGCAAAACCAACAGTGTCGAGAGTCAGTGCTTCGTATACACAACTGTCGGCGGAGACCTCCAGAAGAAGTGTTCATTAGCTGTGTAAATCTCTCTCTCTCTCTCTCTCTCTCTCTCTCTCTCTCTCTCTCTCTCTCTCTCTCTCTCTCTCTCTCTCTCTCTCTCTCTCTCTCTCTCTTTCTCTCTTTCTCTCTCTCTCTCTCGCTCTCTCTCTCTCTCTCTCACTCTCTCACTCTCTCTCTCTCTCTTTCTCTCGCTCTCTCACTCTCTCTCTCTCTCTCTCTTTCTCACTCTCTCTCTCTCTCTTTCTCACTCTCTCTCTCTCTCTCTCTCTCTCTCTCTCTCTCTCTCTCTCTCTCTCTCTCTCTCTCTCTCTCTCTCTCTCTCCCCTGATGGATACGTGGCGTGATAGCACTATTGTGATTTGAAATCAGTGATTGCAGCGGCAGTGTGACAACCTTCTCCATACCCCCGCGCTTCTCCCCCATCCTCACCCCATCAACCCTTACCTGGCTTTCCCCCCCTACAATCTCTATCATAACCACATACTACGCACCCACCCATGCACCCACCCACCCCCCTCCACCCCCTCACCTTAGCATCCGTCCTCCTCCCACCAAATCTACCTGGCGCCTTTCTACATCACCACAAACCCCCAACTCCCCCACCCCCACCCCCATCACACACCCACCCCCCCCCCCTCACCACCACCACCCCCACCTCATCGAAGGCTTGGTGAAGGTGTAATAGCCGGTCTGGCACAAGGAATGGCTTAATTACAAGCGTACACACATCGGCGTCGATATATCCCCCAAGGGCTGTTTGCCCACACGCACAAACCAACACTGATTCTGCCCGCGCTGTCCTTCGTCTCAGCTTTTGCACGTGAAACACATTGCCCACACTTTGGCAGCCAAAATGTGCAGGGTAAATATATACATGGTTAACTCAAAACCTTGTACCACAGCTAAATATGGTTGTTACAAAAACATATTTAACAAAAACGAACTTGTTGAGAGTGGAGAGTGTGGATGAGCGGAGGTGGAGTTTGTGCGTGTGTGTGTGTGTGTGTGTGTGTGTGTGTGTGTGCGTGCGTGCGTACGTGTGTGTGTGCGTGTTCGTGTGTGTCTGTGTCTCTGTGTCTCTGTGTGTCTTGTCTGTCTGTCTGTCTGTCTGTCCGTGACTGTGTCTATTTGTGTATGTGACCGTGTGTTTGTGACACAAACTTTGTTTAAACCGGATTGCATTTGCAGCGTTTGAATAGTTTTTCTCTCGTAAACTATTTTTGAAAATTGAAACCAAAGTTCTACTAGCAGAAAACATTGTGACAGTAATGGAAGATTCGTGTTTACAAAGCGGTGTCGTTCAGACCGATTGAATTTAAAACAATCAAATGAAATTAGTGAAGATGATATCCGTCTAACCTTTTGCTTTGTTCTAACACTCATCCAATCCGCGCGATTAAATTTACATATGTGTCAAAACAAAACAAAATTGAAATAAAAACACTGAAGATTACACTCTGACACCCACCCACTCAGTTTAAAACTGATACAACAAAAGCCACAAAACAGAGTCCTCTAGCATTTCAAGTGCCGTTTCGCGAGTCCAGGAAAATGTTTTCATCCGAGTACCCTTTGTAAATAAAACCTGACGCAATTTGAACTTCAGCGTTCGAGGGCCGAAGACAAAAGAGCGAGAAAGTGTCAGGAGATGCCGAGGTTTGAATGCATAAAAATTCTAATCAAACATTTTCCGGGAACACTTAAAGCCCAGAGAACCGATGTCTCGATCTGTTCGTTTCGTGTCCATGCGCTGGTACCACTGAGAGGTGCGTGCAAACAGGATCCCTCGAAGAAAACAATTCTGACGAGAAGATGTGTACGATTACAGGTGGATGACTGACGTCTAGAACCAACTGCAGTATGGTCCAAAAACATGCACTGAGTCTTTATAATTTGTTTCTAGTTGTTTATACACAGGTATCAACTTATTCATCGGTATTTTCACTTGTTTTATCGGCTAAATTTGAAATAACAAAGCAAAACCTACCACTGTTTATTTGTAGAATTTCCTCTTCATGTTTAACGTTCAAGTATATATACGTGTTTTTAATTTGATTTGACAGTCTTCTGTGGCATTTGTTATTGGTTCAAGTTCTCTGGGAGTTTGGATGCGTAAACATTATTTTATTTTTAGAAAACAACAGTTGCAATGATTGCGCGATCACTGTTGAAGCAACGTGCATCTCCTGGATGGATTTTTTTTTATAAAATTAACAGGAACGATCGCCGGAATATGGTTCACAGGAATCCATAAGCAGAAATCTTCAAGTCAAGAAGATTTATCTTGTGTCTCTAAATCTGGAAAACCAGCTCAAACTTAGTTTCAATCCAATAGGTATTCTAGCAGAGGCTTCTACAGGTAAACATCGTCAACGCTGCCAGTTGCCCGCATACCATCAGAACGATAAGATCGAAACCCTGGGACCAATCCCACTCAGCCACCGCCGCTCCTTCTCTCACCTGAAACAAGGGCAGGAGTGGAAAGTTTTGCGGTGTCTGATCCAGCCTTTCACCAGTCCAAACAACCACCCATCGATCACATCACTCAACCCTTTAAACAACGGCCTACCTCGGGCCGGGGAGCTGCCACAGCTATTGAGGAGGGGAGAAAAAAAGCCCACACCTGAATTGCCGGAAATTCAATTTACCTGTGAGTTTTAGAGCCTTCTAACGGTGCTCCAGCTATGAGTTTCGTTGCTCTCCCTTCCCGCAGCTCTCTTCTCGCGCGCGACCGCAATCTCGCGGGACAAAGGGAGACGACTGGAGGCACGAGCGACAACCCAGTCACGCTCGACGGTTTCTCTGGCCCTTCAGAGCCCGGCTGAGATTCCATTAACAAACCACAAAGATGAGGCGCCGAGGAGAGGTGGAGAAAGAGAGGGAGAGAAGAAGTAAAGGTGAAGCAGCCTTTCACCTGAAGCAATCAACGGTCCCTTGACGTGTCCTGGCACCATACACGCTCTCTATGGCCCTGGAGATTGTGTCTTGGGTGCTGCGTGTCTTGAGGCGCTCTTCAAGACATGAAGAATAGAGAAGTGAATGGAGAGACAGAGACAGAGAGAGAGAGAGAGAGAGAGACAGAGAGAGAGACAGACAGAGAGAGACAGACAGAGAGACAGACAGAGAGACAGACAGACAGACAGACAGACAGACAGACAGACAGACAGACAGACAGATAGAGAGAGAGAAAGAGAGACCGACCGACCGACAGACAGACAGACAGACAGACAGACAGACCGACAGACAGACAGACAGACAGACAGACAGACAGACAGACAGACAGACAGACAGACAGAGAGAGAGAGAGAGAGAGAGAGAGAGAGAGAGAGAGAGTTCAGGTAGGACACTGGGGCAAACTGATATGAATTGTCATTTATAGGTCCGAGTTCAAAAATGTTTTGCAAAGTAAAAATACAGAAAAAAAACTAGTGGATAAATTAACCAATTAATCGACCAATCAGTTAAATTTAAAAATGTTGGAAATAGGAAATAAGGCATGTGGTTTTGGAGTTATCATGCAAACTATTCTTGAACATGGGGCTACCAGTTTGAATACAGACCACAAAAGTGCCCATAAAGTAAAGCAGTGTGACATTAAAAACACAGTCATTCTCTTGAAAACAATTTCTCTCGCCATCGCAACTTACTGTTCGACCATTTGCGTGTGTTGATGAATAAAAAGTAGTTTAAACCATTTTGCATATAAATTATTGGGACAGGTAGTGGTGCATGTACTTCGCTGAGGAAATGGTGTGATAGTTCGACTCGAACAAGCATACTGCGGCTGACTTCTTTGACAAGCCAGTATGAGGCTTGCTTGCATCGTCAAAGTATCAAGATACGATCATGAGGATGTTAGGCGAAGAGATGATGGTTGGGTGTGCTCGTGTTTTCCAAGTCCAAGACTTTGGTTTAAGCGTGTTTTTATTAATTTCTTGTATACACGTTATAAACAGTAACAACATTAAGAACGTTAACAAGCAGACTGCTTATGGACACGTTCTAAAACTGATAATCAAAACACATTCTGATAACAAGACATGGCGAACAAGTGATAACTTCAACCCTTTTCTTTCAAAATATTTCATGATATTTTATACAAATAAAAAGAGAGAGAGAGAGAGAGAGTCCAAGACTTTCGCTCTGAGCTTGGGATTTTTATAGTGCGTTTGTATGCACCCGGGCGGTGGGGATGGGGGATGGGTAGCAGAGGTGGGGGGGGGGGGGGTCGGACACAGAAGAGAGTCTGCACAAAGTTGACTCTGGGTAATAAATCCATCGAGAGCTTGGGATTCGAACCCATGCCAATAGCGACGGACTGACAATACTGAGCGCGCCATCGACTGAGCTACAGACCAACCCCCTTATGTCAGAATCAGTTTAGCTCAGTGTTGCAGTTATGGGCTTGATAGGACAAAGATATGACTCAGAAAAAATAAACATTAATAGAATCTTGACATAGATATCTTAATGAGAGTTTGTATAAATACATCGTTTACAACTCCTTATGACCGTTTCATACTCACCAAATGTAAACGACACGGTGAATGCTTCTGAGAAATAAAATTCAAGTAGTTAAAGCCATATGTACTCGATGACTATACACGCTAATTGCTTTACCAACAGCTGGAGACAGACTAAATTAAGTTCCCTGCAAAATATTGTGGTCTAGGACCCCTTAAATGTTGAGATATTTGAATTTTCATTTTGATCTGGATCGTCCTATTTATAGATTTGGCAACACATGTAACGTTGATGCAAGGGAGAGAACACCGCGGCTTTGTTGACATCCTCACTTTTTCAGAGGCTAGAACAAGCTGTAATGCATGTATTATGGTCCGTGCATGGTGACGTATCGTCATTATATGGTCTTATGGTGCGTTTGACATCGATTGTGGGCAAACTACACTTTGTAAACACGGGAGTGCGTTAGTATGCCTTTAAGTTATGTATGCGCTTTGAAGGTTCAACTAAAAGAAATTCTTTTCTGAGAACAAAGGTAATTCAGACATTGTGTCAAAGGTTCTCAACTTTTTTTCCAATAACAAAAATAACAAGAAGATTTTAATATGCATGCATCTACTCAACTTTTTGTAATCTCAACTCAAAATGATCACAGAAACAGACATACAAATAAAAACTAATTGCCCTATTGTTAACTCCAAGCCATTACGCTCTTGAGCCGGCTCTCGTTGCTGTTATGATTTTATCGCAAATGATATTAGAGAAAAAGAAGTATGAAGATAAAATGCATTGAATCATTGTGAACAAGTCACTTGACTGGATGAGAGAGGGACAAGCGTACTCTCGGCTATTAACGCTCTAACGACAAGGCATAATAACACGAACAGAACCAAGAACAACTTAATTTACGCCGTAATTGCTGACAGAACCTTCGAACTCCAGAGAGGGAGTCAAGTGCATGCACATTCTCTGATGTAAAAACTCAAGTTCCTTTGTAGATGCAGTCTCCAAGTCAGTAACACAGCAAAAGATTAAATGAAGCAATTCTTTGTAGGGCCAGCCATTAGGACGCGAGTACGTGTAAACACTCCAAAGGATATTAACAATGTCCTGCATGAAGACACGGCTCGCTTGTTTCTCGCTGTCCTTCCATTATAAACACCATAACTGAGTACAAACACGAAGTTTGCAGGTTACATAAGAAGAAAGAAACATAGAGAGAAAAAACACCCCAAAACCGTGTTGTGGACAAGCTAAAGAGGAGATACGTAGCAGCAAAATATTTGTACTGGGTCCAGCAGTGCAGAATGATACAAGACCTTAGAGTGCTTTGAACTTTAACAGGGGGAAGGGGGGGGATCGGGGAAGGAGGACGGTATACGAAGAGGACAGAGGAGGGATGGGGGGGGGGGGCGAGGGGTGGTCTGCGGAAGATGGTCCAAAATGATGATAATGTCCATCAACGGAGCCGCGCATACAATCACCCCGCATTCATGTAACAAAAAAAGGAGCGGCTTTAACTGGATTGCACGGCATTTTGAGGTAATGAACCATAAAGCCTACCTTGATGACACTCTTTTGTCATTTGGCCCGTCTCAATGACTCGTGCAAGCATTGATGATTTTGCGATACGGATCATGCTTTCGTTACACACAAACCACTCACGACTGATTTCCTCATAAATACTCGTTTTGTTTGCACATTCTTGCAGATAGTTCTCGTAGTAAAATAGAAATAACAACTGCGAAAAAAGCTCTTTTGGCATGCATGATTTCCCCGCAGACTGTGTAAAATAGTCGGCAAACATTCCTGACCAAGCGCGGATATTGCACTGTTTGTTTTGACATTAAATTTATCGCCGTTTTTACACCCTCCGGTCGTGGAAATTGTTTAGGGGTCTCGCTAAACTCCCTGGTGTTCCCCATGCTCTACAGGGCGCTTCAACACAAGTGGAGAACATGGGGTGGGGGTGGGGGGGGGGGGGAAGGGTTGGGGGTTGAGGGTGGAGAGAGACTGATTAAAGCTAGTGTGGTTCCATGTTGCGTCGGCCGTGATGGCAATCAGAAGCATCGTTACAACTCGCGTGAGGAAAATTGTCGTCGACTGCCGCCCGTTTAGCTATGGGGGGAAGAGCGCTGAGCAATTACCACACATCTCTGCTCCTCTCGCTCCCTTTAGGGCCCTTCTCCGCCCCGTCACTTTAAACACTGGCCCTTTTTTTAACAGCAAGACAAGAAGAGAGGAACAGTTTTCCCATCAATTTAGACACGAAATGTCATCGCTGTTGTCAAAAACTTTATTTCATTTGCCCGCTGCCAAATGCATGCAACCCGGCCTCTCAACAGAACGGTAAAACACTCGCGTCCGTCCGCGGCGGGACGATTCTGCGGGGTTTACACTTCGCGCGCCCAAGGGAGCCCGGCGTATGCAAATGAGTCCCGTCTGCCTTATCGTTTTGCCATCCGCGCAGGTGACAAGGGACATAATCGCGACAGAAGCCGAACGTGGTTTTTAGCAGGTTTGCTGGGAGTCGGGAAGCAGAGAGAGGGCCCGAAGTTTGTGTCTGGACACGGGTTCCATTTGGTTACAGCGCTGGGCCTGTGCTTCGTGCTCGCAGACGCTCCCACGTGACCTATATTGGGGATCGAATGGAGGACGAGGTGGCAAACGGCGAATCTGTCGGTCTGGCACCCACCCTGGCAGCAGACGACCAGGGATGGCATGTGTTTCAATGCCCGGCTGTTATCTTCTTGCCTTTTCCCTGGAGGTCCAGTCAGCTCTCCCTGGTCTGGCACCGTTCCTGGGCTTTCGGGGATTACGGGAGACTGAGATGGGAGAAACACGGTGTTCTATGGTCAATGGAGAGCAGGGCCGGACCCAGGGGGGGTTCCAGGGGTTCCGGAACCCCACCCCTGGAAAAAGCATGTACCTTGCTTTGAGTGGGGTTTTTTTTTAAATAAATTTTGTGTGTGTCTCTAACAAATTTTATTCAATGTGAAATCCGATGAGAAAAAGGTACTCCCCCCCCCCCCCCCCCCCACCAACTCACACTGACAGGCCTTAACCCTCAAAACAAGGCCCGGAATGCACCAGATTGCACAGATTTTAACCGTTTTTCAAAAAATTTCCGGGGGGGCATGCCCCCGGACCCCCCTAGTTCGCGCGCCTGCTTTGCAGGCGCGCGCTTGTGGCTTAGCCACTTCGCTGATTTGCCCCCCCAAAAAAGGAGGAACCCCCCCCCTTACAACTCATTTGGTCCGGCCCTGGAGAGTTCATTCTAGACCTGAAGCGTGGGCGATCCTTTGTTTGTGAATCTCCCTAGCTTCGTCACTATGCCGTCATGTTTCAAACATTTGCTTGAACTCAACTTGAGAATTCCAAAGAAGAACAACATAAACAAGTTCGAATGTGTTATTCTGTTAAATGTTTTCTTTGGTTCCCCTGGGCAGGTCCTTTTTTGT
>NC_090245.1:49950854-49958354 GCF_037325665.1 Littorina saxatilis | reverse complement strand
CCACTTCCTGTTCAAATACCTCCAGCCTTAATCAACATCGACGCTCGACACCCTTGACCAGACACACGCCACCTCAGTTCATGAGGGGAATAATGTTCTGCTTCATTTCTTCTTCCATTGCTCTCTGGACAATTGTCAACTTGTGTCCATTTGAGTGACCCGCTCCCCGCCGCTGGCCGACTGGACCAATGTGTGGACAATTGCAGAGTCCTTAATTAAGGACTTTCGCTGAAAATTGCCACGAAGGGGTTTTGATTTGTGGTCGCTCCAAATGAACGGTATGAAGTTCTTGGGTTAAAAATGACTGTGAGTTCAGTGTTTGTTGTTTAATTTGATTAAGAATGGCACAAGAGGAAGTTGCTGTTTTTTTAGTGCGTGCGTATTCCTTGATCTGGACGCTCTGACCTACCCCCAACCTCCATCCCCCTTGCACACACACACACACACACACACACACACACACACACACACACACACACACACACACACACATGTACACAAACACATAGTCTTCTCCTTCTTTTTCCCTTTTTCTCCTAATATTATTTTGCTCTGTCTAAGTGCAAACAAGCGATTGCTTTTGTTTCATTTCACAATCTGCTTCTGCAACAAGCAGCACGAACAAAAGAACCACACCAAATCTACAGTAGAAACTTCTTGATGGCACTGCAGAAGGTCCAGGTAGCTATATAGAGACATCTTTGGTCCAGGACTCTAGGTCCAAAACTTAACCAAGAAGCAGCAATGGACGCACAGCCTGTTACTGCCTGTCGTGCGATATACCACTGGGTCTCAAGACTCGCAGAAGTAAGCAAACAAGCAGGACGGCAGCAATGAGCGAAAATGTCGACGACTGTCTTCTCGATGGCGCGGCATAGGGTCTAGAATATCTTTGGTCCATGGATAGAGGTCCAGCACTAAGCAAGCAGCAGAGTTAGCAAAGCTCACCAAAGCCTGGCGTGTGACATACGAATAGGTCTCAATGCTTTTTTTAATTATTGCATTTCATTACTTTATTATTCCATTCTTGGACATTTCCAGTTGCTTCCTCCTAACTGTAAACTAGCATCAACAAGAGTCGCGCCGGCTACTCGTGTGTGTGAGTGTGCTTGGGTAAACCCAGCCAACTTGCACTAGTGACTGAATGACAGAAGTCTTTCGAGTACCACGACGATGACACCGTGATTGGGCATGGATACCGTCTCTGATTCATCACGCAAAGTTGAGCCGTGTACGGCCCCGTCCTGGATTCGAACCCGTTACCCCATACGATCGCAAGTCCAGTGCTCCACCAACTGTGCTATCAGACCCCACGCCTCCCAGAAAATAGCAAGCAAGCAGGGCGGCATGCAGCAATGAGCAAAAATGTCGACGACGGCTGCAAAGTGATGGAAAGGGCCCGTGCACCCGTCGCCTTAATTAAAATCAGTATGCCCATTTCAATTGGCAGCGTCGTCGCCTTTTGAAGGACAGCAGCAATAGAAACCCTGGCTGCCCGTGGACGCGCGATCTGAACGCGAGTGGTAGTTGATTTAAACAATCAGCCTGAAATTGTGGGAAGAGGTTTCATGGAAGGGAGGGAGGGAGTTTATTGGAGAAAGACTGTCAAAGGCTGGTGTCGTTTTCGGAGGTTTTCTTTGCGCTTTTCTTGCTTTTCTTTTGACTTTCTTGCTTGTTTGCTTTGTTTTGTTCTTGAGGTGTGTTTGTTTGGTTGTTGTTGGTTTTTAAATACAAATAAAGTGTAGTTGGGACCGTACCTGCTATATTTTGCTCCCATTTAATTAAAGCAAAGAATCTTTGTAGCTTTTTGTAATAGACGTGATGTGAGACGATTGTTTGACTAAATTGCGGCTGAACTATACTCTCTCTCTCTCTCTCTCTCTCTCTCTCTCTCTCTCTCTCTCTCTCTCTCTCTCTCTCTCTCTCTCTCTTTCTCTTTCTCTCTCTCTCTCTCTCACTCTCTCCCTCTCTCTCTCTCTCTCTCTCTCTCTCTCTCTCTCTCTCTCTCTCTCTCTCTCTCTCTCTCTCTCTCTCTCTCTCTCTCTCTCTCTCTCTCTCTCTCTCTCTCTCTCTCTCTCTCTCCACTGGAAAAGCATCTCAAGTTAAACAAAGCCATTTTCATGCATAAATTGTACAGTTACGGTAAAGTGCCGATTTACATTACATCATCATTTAATAAAGCTACCGACAGATATGGGTCGGTCAACTTGATCCCACCGATTCCACGAATTGACCATTATAATACCAGTCTGGCTTTTTCGGGTACATCAGTTTGGAATTCACTTCCATCATCCTTTAAGCACTTAAAGTCATTAAAAAGTTTTTAAAAATGTGTCAAAAAACACTTAATGCCTGAGTAGTTTAACGCGTTTTGATTTACCACACTTTGTATTACGCCAAAGATATGCCGTGCAATGTATATTCTGAACATATTTTTGTTGTACTATTGCTACATGTTCGATTGCTACCTGCTTGTACTTGTAATTACTTGCATAGTATGCATTTGATTTTATGAATAACCACATATGTATGCTCTTCATGCCTCTTCTTCATCATCATCATCATCATCATCATCACTCATCATCATCATCATCATCATCATCGTCATCTTTATCATCACGTGCTGAAGTTTTCTGACCTCCTTTTGTTGGTAAACTTTTTAACTTTTTAATTTTTAATTTTTCAATTTTATCATTGTGTGTCTGTGCGTCCCAAGGACAGATTGTAAGAAAAGGCGTCGACTTAAATCTTAATCCTTGTTAAATAAAGTTCAATTCAATTCAATTCAATTCTCTCTCTGTATCTCCCTCTCTCTCTCACTATCTCTTTCTCTCTCTCTCTCTCTCTCTCTCTCTCTCTCTCTCTCTCTCTCTCTCTCTCCTCTCTCTCTCTCTCTCTCACGCTCTCTCTCACGCTCTATCTCACGCTCTCTCACGCTCTATCTCACGCTCTCTCTCTCTCTCTCTCTCTCTCTCTCTCTCTCTCTCTCTCTCTCTCTCTCTCTCTCTCTCTCTCTCTCTCTCTCTTTCTCAACACACAGTCTCGCGCTCACACACATGTAAACACAAAAGTCTTGAAACAATCATTATTTTGTATGATAATGACCGCGATGTCACCTGATCCAGCAATGTACGGACTTTCACCCAGAGGCACATTTTTCGCAAACATCGACGCTTTTGGCAAGGTCCGATTCTGTCTGTGAGGCTTGACCTGCTGAGTCTGCTCATCTTCAGGCAGGAATGCGAGGAACCAAAAAACATGGACGACTAACCATGCAAAGACAAGTTGCGTTTGATCTTTATTATCCAAACCTGTAATCAGTGGGACACATCGATATTCAACACTGAATGGCACAAAACTAAGAATAGTCAGAATGAAATGCAAGAACCGATTTTTTTTTATTCGATATGAATCTCTTGGAATCACTTTATATTTAACACAGACTTGATTTTCAAGAACCAACCGATATTCAGTCTGGGATCTCTTCTCGCTCTCTCCAGTGAGAAAGCCAACCAACCAATCAGAACACAGGAAGCTGAAGGCCTCAATGCAGCAGGACGAGAAATACGACTATACTATATATAGAGAACGGTAGTAGTGCTCTGCAACTCCTCAATCCCTAGATCCGAGCGGAGGTACATTTTGCAGTCGACGTGACGCTCCAAGCTTTTAGCCAAATTAAATATTGGACGTCCGCTATGCATCTCCGTAGGCAATTGAGCGGCATTTTCCAACGGACATAGTAACTCCTTTTGGCGAGGTGGCGGCGGGCAGGGGGTAAACATGTGTCATCCTCTGCTCCCGTTTAGTGTCCCCCGTGTCAACACCCGTCAAATTGAGCGTCAGACATTGGGCGGAAATGAAGAGTGGGGAATTCGGAACTGCTGCCGTTCAATACCGCTGCTGCTTTTTTTGTGCTTTTTTGTTATTCAATCATCTTCTTTTCTGTTATGCCATTTGCGCCGGTTTGGCATGATTTTGAGTGTGGGCGAGCTGGCAATGTGGGGCAGTTTTCTTTCTCTGTGTATGTGAGATTGTGTGTGTGTGTGTGTGTGTGTGTGTGTGTGTGTGTGTGTGTGTGTGTGTGTGTGTGTGTGTGTGTGTGTGTGTGTGTGTGTGTGTGTGTGTGCGTCTGTCTGTCTCTTTATTGGTCTGTCAGTGTGTCTGTCTTTTTTTAAATGTTGTTTATTTGTTTGACTCCTATATGCAGGGGTTGGTTGCTGTTGCAGCAAAAGTTGGAAGACGTTGGAATATGTTGTTATTCATTACTGCATCCACATTTAATTGATATTTTATTCTGAAGCTTCGCCTTCCCCCATTGCGTCTTTCTGGTGAGAAGTTTTCTGGTTTATTTATTTGACGACTATCCGCCCCTCCCTCTCTCTATACCCTTCTTCTTATTGGAAAAAACGGACTTAGTTTTGCAATGGGAGAACTGGTACAACTGATAAGCTTATCTGATTTATATTTTCAATTGTTGCTGCCATACGTTTGTCTAGAAATTTGGGGCGATGTCTTTAGTTCCTTTGAGACAATCTAGCAGCTTCACAATTGTATAACATCTCGCTATATATTGTCCTTCTGCACCCACTTTCTTTACTGTGTCTTCCATTTGTTTTCCAAAAGGTTCCAATATTCTTTCTCTCCATCCATCCTACACGTCCTCCCGTACTCCTCCACCCCTTTCTCAACCTTTCTTCGTCTTCTTTTTCTTGTTCTTTACTTTTTTTTCTCCTTCCTTCTCCGTTCTCCCCGGCCTTTCAGCACTTCAGTTCTCCGTTCTCCCCGGCCTTTCAGCACTTCAGTTCTCCGTTCTCCCCGGCCTTTCAGCACTTCAGTTTGTTCTTCGGCGTCGCGCCATACGGACCCCGCTTTTCATGTTTTCTTGTCGGCATAGTCGTGTCACCTATCTCTTACTTCTCATCTCGTTCTTCGCCCTCTCTTCACTCCTTCGCTATCCAGTCTTTTGCTGTGGGCAGATCTTGTCCAAAAAGGGATGTTCTCTTGATGTTCCCACTCCCTGCAAGAGATGTTCCAACAAGCTGAAAAGGACCGAGGGGCGCCCAGTTTGCCAAGGCAAAGCAAGACATTTAATTCCCGGAAATGACACCGCGCGAGGACAAAGGGGAACAACCCTCAACCCAGGGGGGGTTACTCCGACAGAAAAACGATCTTATTTCAGATTGGCTAACGCGGGGCACGTGCCGGCAGCGGCCATCTTGGTGACGTAGGCCTCGCTCTCGCGCGTCAAGGACAAAGCTGTCAAAAAAGGCGCCCCGAGGAAACAATGGGGTTTCAGGGAGGGTAAGGGGATCAAGCCTCGGTGTCGCCTGCCTTGAGAGGCGAAAAAGAAAACCTTCTGGTGTAATTAGAAAACGTTTTGGTTTTGTTTGTGAAGCGTCAGTTTTGGTGACAACGTTGTTTTCTGCACCGGGGACGGCTGGAGAGGAAAGAACAGAGGAAATTGATAAAAATGTTGTGGGATTTTTTTTCTCTGTCACCCTCTCTCTTCAGGACTTGTTTTTGCTGTGTTCTAGTTTGAATATCCCTGTCTCTGTCTCAATGTCTCCGTCTGTCATTCTTTTTGTCTGTCTGTCTGTCTGTCTGTCTGTCTGTCTGTCTGTCTGTCTGTCTGTGTCTCTCAGTCTCCCTCTCTCTCTCTCTCTCTCTCTCTCTCTCTCTCTCTCTCTCTCTCTCTCTCTCTCATTCTCTCTCTTTCTCTCTCTCTCTCTCTCACTCTCTCTCTCTCTCTCTCTCTCTCTCTCTCTCTCTCTCTCTCTCTCTCTCTCTCTCTCTCTCTCTCTCTCTCACACTCGTCTTCCACGAGTGTCTCTCCCAGGATTGTTGTTCTCCTTTTTCTATGATCTCACCCCTGAAATTGACGAATTCCAACTGAATGACTGTCATCATGGAGCATGTGAATACACTTCATGACAATAATTATTTCCAACGCGGTGACACTACAAGAATAGGATTCTCACACCATGCATTAGACAAAAACAAAAAACGCGTCCATCTTTGCTGATATTTAGTGCGACTATAGAATCGGTGTCCTAAAATGAACACACACACACACACACACACACACACACACACCACACACACACACACACACACACACACACACACACACACACACACACACACATCAATAAAACAAAGAATTTCCCTCCCCTTGTTAACGACGCTGGAGCCCGAAGAAGAATACTTTGTCTTAACTTAATTTCAAGGCTCTCCTTGCCCTTTTAATTTGTAGAATTGACGCCTCGTGTCGAGTAATTAAGCGGTCAATTAGATGTCAAACGAGGTTGCGTTGGGATGAAAACGCCACGCCGAAGTAGAGTCGCTTTTCGTGTCGAATTAAAGGGGCAGGTTGGAGTTTGTTGTAAGACCGGTGCCTGCTCTGTAAACGCATGTCAGAGGTTGTTCGTCTTAAAATTGGAGAGATTATTCAGCTTCCCGGGCCGCTTGTCGGAATGTTTAGCCAATGAGATAGCAGCTCTTGCTCTTTGGGGAAAATCTTGTTTACTACATGCACTGACTTTCACGATTTGCCTTACCACTAAGCGCTATCCTGTGTTGCTCTTTTCGCTTTTTTTTTTTTTTTTTTTTTTTTGATAGGTTTTTCCCCTTTTGTGTGACAATGTTGAATTTGCATGACTAAGTACAATACACTAAAAGAAAAACTCACTTTTGTGTATTCCTTTAGAAGATAGCGCTACACCAAAATAAGCCATTTGCATTTTAGATTCTGAAGGATTTGAATAACGTTTTGGCTAAGCGCATATCAGCAAACTCACCAACATGAATTGCATAAAACCAATAACCAAACTACCACTGTTATATACGAAACCGCATCGCATCAGTAATCGTTTATTAGTCGATCTACTCTTTGCCAGTCCCTTATTTCGTGCCCTTTGGTACTCTAAAATCATAACAATCGACAAATCAAGCGCACTTTAACAATCGCATTCGTCAAATTATTGAACAAGCATACACTCACAGATTTCATTTGGCCTATTTCCGGTAATATTGCCAAAAGACAACAGAAATTTTAAAAAAGAAAGCGAGAGTGCCATTTCACCGTGTTTTTCTGTGTAAGCGAGAAAGAAAAAAACGAATAAAACACACAAACAAAAACTTGTGCTTTCCAGCGCTCTGGAGTCATTTAGCCCTTTTCACCCAACTCTTGCACAGAAATAAATTTCATTACCTGTTTTCCTGCAGCCTGTAACAAGTGTAAAGTGCAACATGATGAAACCTAACCACCGAGACGGATCCACGTGATTGTGGTGCGCGCGACACCGGAAATAGAGCTGTCCCGGGGACGCTTCCGGTTATGCATACGAGATTCCATCTCGCTGGCTACAAGAAAAGAACAAATTCTGGACACGGCTTTTATTTCCTGGGAACTGTTGCTGTTGTGTTGCGTTTGTGCTTTTCAGTGTGCTTGGTGATGTGATCGAGTTCCATTAATTGCTCCGCAGGTCAATCTGAACG
>NC_090245.1:49911085-49950654 GCF_037325665.1 Littorina saxatilis | reverse complement strand
TCTCAGTACAACAGGAAAGGTTAGGCGGCAACGCAATATCTTGAAAAACCAGATAACCTGAGACAGTGAGAAGACGGAGGCCCTTCTCGTTGGAACACGACAGAAGATTGCTTCCCTCACTGTGACCGACCTCCAGCTGGATGACGCGACTGTTCCATTCTCCCCTGCTGTCAAGAGCCTTGGCGTCTTTCTCGACTCCACTCTCTCCATGCAGACACACATCTCCTTCATCATCAAGACCTGCTTTTTCCACCTACGACGCATCGCCTCCATCCGTCGCTACCTCACCCACGACGCCTGTT
The DNA here is from genome assembly GCF_037325665.1 of Littorina saxatilis. NCBI lineage: Eukaryota > Metazoa > Mollusca > Gastropoda > Littorinimorpha > Littorinidae > Littorina > Littorina saxatilis. Next base: position 49,950,352 of record NC_090245.1, on the reverse strand, counting down.
TCAAGCTGGTTGTCTCCCTCATCTTCAGTCGTCTGGACTACTGCAACTCCCTTCTGGCTGGCCTCCCCGCCTCATCCATTCATGGCCTACAACGAGTCCAGAACGCCGCTGCCAGGCTGACGTTGAGGAAGACGAAGCGAGACCACATCACCCCCCCTACTTCGCTCCTTGCACTGGCTCCCTGTCAACACCCGAATCTCCTACAAACTGTCCACTCTGGTCTACAAGTGTCTCAACGACTCTGCTCCCGAGTACCTTCAATCCTCCCTGGACCTGTACACCCAGCCCTCCGACCGTCCCCTTCGTTCTGCTGCTGACCCTCTCCGCCTCCACATCCCTCGCTCGAAACTCGCATCTGCTGGTCAGCGTGCATTTCCCTCCGCGGGCCCCTCCGTCTGGAACTCCCTGCCGCTTGAGCTTCGCCAGAGCCCCTCTCTTGACGCGTTCAAGAGTAGGTTGAAGACTCAGTTCTTCCCGTAGCTGGCTGCGACTTTCATGCTCGACGTGATGTGTTGTGCCCCAAAAGACATTCTTGTGCTGTGCTCTGTGAGAGGTGTTTTCTTTGTGCTTAATATTATTTTGTTTGGACCTAGCTATTGATGTGTACATTGTTGTTAAACAGTTGTTTGTTTACCAGGGTTTGCTAGTGTGTGATAGGGTTCGTGTCCGTCTGAAGATGTTAGTTTCTTTGTTAGTCCTGTGTTGACAACTCTTCGACAAGCGCTTAGAACTGTACCCACGGAATACGCGCTATATAAGCTTCATATTGATTGATTGATTGATAACCTCATAAGCCTTTAAAATCTAAACTCTCTCTCTCTCTCTCTCTCTCTCTCTCTCTCTCTCTCTCAGTCTCTCTCTCAGTCACACACACACACACTGGCTAACAAACATCCACACACACACACACACACACACACTGGCTAACAAGCACACACACACACACACACACACACATACTCACAAACACACACACACACACACACTTCAAATTACACACACACACACACTCCCAATGACACACAGCACCCCTTCACAATAGCACCAATCGCTCCACCCAAACTTGCACGTGTCAGCCTTGCCGGAAATGAGTTGAGTTGCGGCAAAGGACGACGGGAAGCACCGCGCATGCGTGATTCACGTGCGCGTGTGTATGCACGCGTGCGTACGTCACTGGTCCTCTAAAAGGGCGTTCAAAATATTGTTCGTGCGATGGAATAAATTGAAGACATTCGGCACACGGCGTAAACTTTTGAGAGGCCGTGGATGAAAGAGCGTGAAGTTAGAACGAGAACGTCTTCAAAGAGAAAGGATGCATTACGAAAAGTCACGGAGCGAATTGCTTCAAGCATGAAAGAAGAATGCTGTTTTTTGCAAGAGAATAACATTCTAGAACGAAAATGCTTTTTTTTTTAAACTACAAACATCTTCGTTGCATGAATTTTGTCGTATATTTATGGTAACTTACAATTTTATTTTATATGTGTGTTTTTTACGAGATATAGTGTTCGTCAGCATTTTGATTCTGATTGTTCTGCAAATATATATTGTTAACTAATTTTGTCGTTGCATGACTATTAAGTACAAAGAAAGAAAAGAAAATTGCTGAGAGCATATGTATAAAAATGACAAAATAACAACAGCAAATCTGGCGGAAAAAAAGACAAAATAAAACAATATAAATAATAAACAAGCTCTGTTTTTGTATCTATCGGTCTGTGTTTGTGTCTGCGTCTGTGTGCGCCTGTTTTGTCAAAGTATGTGTATGTGTGCGGCTGTTGTGATTTACACAATGATTACACAATTTCTTGTAGAAAATGTTAAGCCTTTAGGAGTCGCGTGATAGGCGTTATCCTTAAAAGTCGCTTGCAGCATCCAAAACTCTATAGCAGCTCTCCTAGGTCATGAATCCAAGCCAAGGTGCGAGGGAAAAAAGAGCGTGTGTTTGCGTGTCAAAAGCTCGCTTATTTTTGTGATGCTGGATCCGTGTTTTTATTTGTCAAACAATACCTCCTTTTGTGTGCTCTCCTTCTTACCTCATGCATGCAGTATGGCTCGATCGGGGTGGGATTTTTTTCCTCGTTCTTTTGGTTTTGTTTTGTTTTTTTGCTTTTTTTTGTTGAGATTTTTCTAGGACTCCGGAGACTGTTTTTCTGTTACGCTTCTTTTCTTGTGTAAGTATTTGGTTTGATATTAAGAATCTGAAAGCAAGATGGTGGCTGCTGCGGTCGTGCTGCTGCAGCTTCTGTTGTTGTTGTTGTTGTTGTTGTTGTTGTTGTTGTTGTTGTTGTTGTTGTTGTTGTTGTTGTTGTTGTTGTTGTTGTTGTTGTTGTTGTTGTTGGTGTTGTTGTTGTTGTTGTTGTTGTTGTTGTTGTCGACTCGTTGTCGTCGTTGAATCTCAAAAATAAGGTAAATTCACGTCCCCCCGGAAATGCTAAATGGCGGGGTATAAACGTAAAAGCTCCCCGCTCGTTCATGAATTACGAGTGTACTTCTCAGTCGCAACACACGAACGCAGAAGAAGAAGGAGCAACAATCTAAAATTACATTACTGCAAAAGAAAGACATATCACATTATTTCCCAAGTTTTTGATATTGTACACCAAAACGTTTGCCCATGGCAATTATTTCTTGATGTCATCCGTAAACTGACATAACTTTGACCCCCCCAAAATAGTGCCCATAGAATTCGATGGGGTTAAAAAAAAATCCCAAGGGTGTCCTCAAAAAGGCTGTAATGTTTATCCAAGAATGCTAAATATAAACTGACATAAATTTGCTCTTCCAAAATAGTGGCCCATAGAATTCGAAAGGGATTAAAATTCCACGGTAGTCCTGAACAAGTCGCGTAAGGCGAAATTACTACATTTAGTCAAGCTGTGGAACTCACAGAATGAAACTGAACGCACTGCATTTTTTCTCAGTGACCGTAGTCCGCCGCTCGCGCAAAACGCAGTGAAACTGACGAGACTGTTTAGCGCGGTGGTGGTTTCGCTGTGCTGCATAGCACGCTTTTCTGTACCTCTCTTCGTTTTAACTTTCTGAGCGTGTTTTTAATCCAAACATATCATATCTATATGTTTTTGGAATCAGGAACCAACAAGGAATAAGATGAAATTGTTTTTAAATCGATTTCGGAAATTTAATTTTGATCATAAATTTTATATTTTTAATTTTGAGAGCTTGTTTTTAATCCGAATATAACATATTTATATGTTTTTGGAATCAGACAATAATGAAGAATAATATGAACGTAAATTTGGATCGTTTTATAACAAAAATTACAATTTTCAGATTTTTAATGACCAAAGTCATTAATTTTTTTTTAAGCCACCAAGCTGAAATGCAATACCGAAGTCCGGCCTTTGTCGAAGATTGCTTGGCCAAAATTTCAATCAATTTGATTGAAAAATGAGGATGTGACAGTGCTGCCTCAACTTTTACAAAAAGTCGGATATGACGTCATCAAAGACATTTATCGAAAAAAAGAAAAAACTTCCGGGGATATCATACCCAGGAACTCTCATGTCAAATTTCATAAAGATCGGTCCAGTAGTTTACTCTGAATCGCTCTACACACAGACACGCACACACAGACACACATACCCTCGTCTCGATTCCCCCTCTATGTTAAAACATTTAGTCAAAACTTGACTAAATGTAAAAAGACGAGGGTTTTTATCCATCAATAAACATCGGCGAGGGAGCCATTTCACAGGCAGTGTTGATATGAGTTTATTTGTTTAAAGAAAAGAAACGTCAGCACGATAAAGAATAGAATTTTGAAGAGGTTTTTGCGAGCCTTTCAATTATTGTTATTTGGCTTGCAACGGGATGTCGGAAGGTCACATCACCGATGTTTTGATTCGGAAAGGGAAAAGGGCAAACGGGGGAGCTAATATTTGGTGTCTACATTGTGAAAGTTTTCTCTCGAATCAACTCAGTAAATACAGATGTTATCTTTTACCTCTGATTCCCTTACATCTTTGAGGCAGGGTATTGTGGTGAGAGTGAAAAGGAGCAAAATTTGAATGTGACCTACCGCCTACAATTGGCCGTCCACATCCGCTTTACCGCTCTCTCTCTCCCTCTCTCTCTCTCTCTCTCTCTCTCTCTCTCTCTCTCTCTCTCTCTCTCTCTCTCTCTCTCTCTCTCTCTCTCTCTCTCTCTCTCTCTCACACACACGCACACACACACACACACACCCGCCCATGCACACAGAAATCCACACACAAACACACACACACACATATATATATACACACACGCATTCACTGAAGTAATTACGCACGCAGGCACCCCCTCCCCCCCTTACCCTAAAAAAGCCCATCATATTTCGTTTTGCAAATGGGTAAAAAGCTATGCCCCGGCAGGGGATCGAACCCTGGATCTTCGGTTTACGAGACCGACGCCTTACCACTTAGCCATCGAGGCTGCTTATGTTTAAACCAGTCATGTAAAAGGGATGATGATAACAACAACGCTGCCACCAAAAGTTGTACAGTGGGGGGTGCCATATGTACCAACGTTTTCTTTAAAAAGAGAACGCCATGTTTAATATCATTCCGTGGGTAAAGGTAATAAATCGAAGTAGACTGATGTGAACGGTAGAAGGTATATATATGAAGAATCGCAGTTGAGATATAAACACAGAGAAAAAGTTATACGAAAGTAAAAAGTGGGTTCCGGTTACAGTCTGCTGTTGCTATATACATGTACACAGAAATAGTCAAATGTCCACAAAAGCCCCAAATTATCTCGTGACTTTTCGCTTAGCAAACGTTTAAAAAAAAATCATGGCCCGAACCCTGGATCTTTGGTTTACGAGACCGACGCCTTACCACTTGGCCATCGAGGCTGATAGTATAACTAGAAAAAGAATAACAAAAGAAAAAAACCGCTGCCGCTAAAAGTTTTACTGCCCACTGAACCACTGGAGAGGAAAATCATTAATTAACCATTCATTAAAAAGAGAATCAGATAAGAACAATGCTGCCACCGACAGTTGTACAATGGGGTGCCATATATGTACCAACTTATTCTTAATAAAGAATGCCATATTTTATCCCATACCGTAGATGAAGATAATCAGTTGAATTAGACTGATCAGTCTGAACTGCAGAATTACTGAAAAAATGAAGAAACACAGTAGATAGATAAACAAAGAGAAACGGTTACAAAAGTAAAAAAATGGGTTCCGGTTACAGTCTGCCGTTGGTACATATACACAGAAATATAGTAAATGTCCCCAAAAGTCCAAAATCATCGTGACTTTTTGCATAGCAAATGAAAAATCAATTCATGCCACGGCAGGGGATCGAACCCTGGATCTTCGGTTTACGAGACCGACGCCTTACCACTTGGCCATCGAGGCTGATAATAAAATGCGTATAGTATGTTTATTCTCATACCGTGGATGGAGTAGACTGATCAGTCTGAACTGCAGAATTACTGCACAAAATGAAGAAACACAGTAGATAGATAAACACAGATAAAAAGTTACAAAAGTAAAACAAATGGGTTTCGGTTACAGTCTGCCGTTGCTATATATATACACAGAAATATAGTAAATGTCCCCAAAAGTCCTAAATCATCGTGACTTTTTGCATCGCAAATGAAAACAAGTCGCGTAAGGCGAAATAACAACATTTAGTCAAGCTGTCGAACTCACAGAATGAAACTGAACGCAATGCAATTTTTCAGCAAGACCGTATACTCGTAGCATCGTCAGTCCACCGCTCGTGACCAAGGCAGTGAAATTGACAAGAAGAGCGGGGTAGTAGTTGCGCTGAGAAGGATAGCACGCTTTTCTGTACCTCTCTTCGTTTTAACTTTCTGAGCGTGTTTTTAATCCAAACATATCATATCTATATGTTTTTGGAATCAGGAACCGACAAGAAATAAGATGAAAGTGTTTTTAAATCGATTTCGGAAATTTGATTTTGATAATAATTTTTATATATTTAATTTTCAGACCTTGTTTTTAATCCGAATATAAAATATTTATATGTTTTTGGAATCAAAAAATTATGAAGAATAAAATGAACGTAAATTTGGATCGTTTTATAAAAAAAATAATTTTAATTACAATTTTCAGATTTTTAATGACAAAAGTCATTAATTAATTTTTAAGCCACCAAGCTGAAATGCAATACCGAAGTCCGGGCTTTGTCGGAGATTACTTGACCAAAATTTCAACCAATTTGGTTGAAAAATGAGAGCGTGACAGTGCCGCCTCAACTTTCACGAAAAGCCGGATATGACGTCATCAAAGACATTTATCAAAACAATGAAAAAAATGTCTGAGGATATCATACCCAGGAACTCTCATGTCAAATTTCATAAAGATCGGTCCAGTAGTTTGGTCTGAAACGCTCTACACACACACACACAGACAGACAGACAGACAGACACACATACACCACGACCCTCGTCTCGATTCCCCCCTCTATGTTAAAACATTTAGTCAAAACTTGACTAAATGTAAAAACGCTGCCGCTGAAAGTTGTACTGCCCAGTAAACCACCGGAGAGGAAAATCATTAATGAATCATTCATCAAAAGAGAATCAGGATAACAACAACGCTGCCGCCGAAAGTTGTACAGTAGGGTGCCATATACATGTACCAACTTATTCTTAATAAAGAATGCCATGTTTATTCTCATATCGTGGATGAAGATAATCAATTGAAGTATAGACTGATCAGTCTGAACTGCAGAATTACTGACAAAAATGAAGAAACCCAGTAGATAGATAAACACAAATAAAAAGTTACAAAAGTACAAAAAATGGGTTCCGGTTACTGTCTGCCGTTGCTATATATACACAGAAATATAGTGAATGTCCCCAAAAGCAATAAATTATCGTGACTCTTTGATTAGCAAATGAAAAAAATCCATGCCCCGGCAGGGGATCGAACCCTGGATCTTCGGTTTACGAGACCGACGCCTTACCACTTGGCCATCGAGGCTGTGTAAATTGACCATTCATTACAAGACAATGTGGATAACAAGAACGCTGCCGCCGAAAGTTATACAGTGGGTTACCATATGGGTGCGTCTCAGAAACTGATCCTTTTGTGTGTGCCATAATCAAATTAGCCCACAATTGAAACATACTGAATTTTAAATCATGATATTGGTATTTTTGAGAAGTAAAATGAATAAAGAAATAGTACAAACAAAACTGAGTATTTTGCATGATTATTATGAAGGTTGTTTTGCGAAAGAAATGATTAAATGCGTGAAAAATGGAGGTCTGATATGTGACATGAACCATCAACTAGTTTTGCACCTCACTACAAGAATCGTTTAGAATGTCCAAGGACTGCTATTCTTGTTATGTGTGTTTGGTTTAAGTGTACTTGACAGTTGAAATGTTATTTTGTCCACAGAATTGTTTTTTTAAACGAAATTAATCGCTTGAAAGTTTGCCATCACTGTCGTAACATAGGTTTCCGCACGCGTGCAACAGCAACAAGTCCTACATTTGAACTTTAGAATTTGCATATTCATCTTCAACACGATCTAGACATGAAAGGGCATAGAACATCGCTAAGCTAAATGTTATTTAAGTATTATTTTCTCAAAATTGCATCTGCAAACTAAGTTGAAAGTTGCGCAATATGACATGCTTCTTCAAAATTCAGTTACGATGGTGAACGGTTTTGCAAATAATGTTCAGAGTTTTGAAGAAAGATTAGAACTATTTTGCGTGTAGTGACTTAGAGGTGCGGGTGACTACGCATGCGCAGTTACAGAGAGAAATAGTTCAGCTTCCAGCAGCGAAGAAAGATTTCGAGAATGTTTCCGAAGTCTGTGATTTTGTTACGACAGTGATCAACACCCCAGGTTCTTGAGAAAAGGTGAGTTTTTGCTGCTATGATATTCTATGAAGTGAAAAATTAGGCTAAACATTTGTTAATAATAGTTTTTCTTTCGATTTCACCTGGTCAAAACTTGACTAAATGTTTTAACATAGAGGGGGAATCGAAACGAGGGTCATGGTGTATGTGTGTGTGTGTGTCTGTCTGTCTGTGCGTGTGTGTGTGTAGAGCGATTCAGACTAAACTACTTGACCGATCTTTATGAAATTTGACATGAGAGTTCCTGGGTATGATATCCCCGGACGTTTTTTTCTTTTTTTCGACAAATACTTTTGATGACGTCATATCCGGCTTTTTGTAAAAGTTGAGGCGGCACTGTCACACCCTCATTTTTCAATTAAATTGATTGAAATTTTTGTAAAGCAATCTTCGACGAAGGCCGGACTTCGGTATTGCATTTCAGCTTGGTGGCTTAAAAATTAATTAATGACTTTGGCCATTAAAAATTGTAATAATTTTTTTTTTTATAAAACGATCCACATTTACGTTCATCTTATTTTACATCATTTCTTGATTCCAAAAACATATAAATATGTTATATTTGGATTAAAAACAAGCTCTGAAAATTAAAAATATAAAAAATTATGATCAAAATTAAATTTCCGAAATCCATTTAAAGGAACGGTAAGTGTCAATGTTTTCTTTAATTGTAAAAGTTGTATGTTCAATGGAATGGTAAGTCTGAACAAAATAATTACTTTATTTTGTTTTTAGCCAGTGAATGTGGATGCATCAAAATCTTGATAGACATCAAACAAAATTCATGTTAGTGAAACTAGTACACATATTGCATCAATCTTTGGTTGAAATCGCTGGTACTTGCATGTTTCAGATGCAAGAGATTCGACCTGATGAACTGGTGGTACCGTTCCTTCGAAGGAAACCGGAGGGGAACTACTATTGCTTTCCAGGGATCGATGATATTTCCTTAGTCCCTGCATCTGATGCAACCATGATTCGTGACCCCACCTTCAATGCCAGGGGGCATTATTTCTTTTAAAATAAATTAATTAACTGCAAGTGGCAACTGTTCTATATGTAACCAATGCCTTTGGTTTATTGTCTTAACAATTGAATGAACCACTTTTGAACATTTGCATTCTTCATGTCAAACCTTATAATACATGTCTGGTTGTTCGTTTCCGAGTTACGTCGGTGATGAACTTTTCATTAATGTTTCTCTTTTTTGGGGCAAAGTTTTCTTGATTTTTTCCAGCTTTTTTTCTTTCTGTTCCTGTTTTAGTGTTTGGCATTTTACCTAAGAAGAATCTGGTTGCAAAATCAGCTTCATTTAGTAAAGTTTGTGGGAAAAAGCATAACCGTTTCTTTGTTACAAAAGTGATGTTTCCATGTTACATCGGTGACCATTTTGCATTCTTTTGGGATAACTTTCTAACATTTTGTCTTAGAGCAACAAATATTTGTATATATGCTATTGTGAAGGTTAAATGTCAATAAGACTGAATGAATGCCATGTATCAACATGTTCTGATCAGGATATCATTAATTAATTTTCATTTTTGTATTGAAATTTTGACGAATGCATTGAACATTGAAAAAAACATTATTTTGTTGTTTGCATGTAGTCATTTCATATTGAACTCTATAATGGCTTGTGATTCAACAATAATAACTGAATAAAAGTCGTTTTCAGCCTTATAAATGCAGTTTTTTTGTCTTTTATTTTTTCCATGTTACACGGGTGATTTTGCACACATGGTCCAAATAATGCTCAACATATGGCAAACTAAAGGCAATGTTATATTTTTTCTTGTTTAAACTGAAAAGGTACACCCTGAGAAGTGTGTAAATAGTATTATCAAAGTTTTCTGGGAAGATTTTACTTTTGGTGATAATGTCACAAACAGAGGACGAGATTCTGAGACGCACCCACATATGTACCAAGTTTTTCCTTATAGAGAATGCCATGTTTAATCTCATACCTTGGGGCAAGATACTCAATCGAAGTAGACCAATATAAACTGCAGAAGGTATCAAAATAAGCAGTTGAGGGATGAACACAGAGAAGAGGTGACAAAAGTAAAAAAATGGGTTTAGGTTACAGTGTGAATATATGCCGTTGCTATACACAGATATAGTAAATATCCCCAAGCCCTAAATTACCGTGGCTTTTCGCTTAGCAAATAAAAACAAGTCGCGTAAGGCGAAAATACAATATTTAGTCAAGTAGCTGTGGAACTCACAGAATGAAACTGAACGCAATGCCATTTTTCAGCAAGACCGTATACTCGTAGCATCGTCAGTCCACCGCTCATGGCAAAGGCAGTGAAATTGACAAGAAGAGCGGGGTAGTAGTTGCGCTAAGAAGGATAGCACGCTTTTCTGTACCTCTCTTTGTTTTAACTTTCTGAGCGTGTTTTTAATCCAAACATATCATATCTATATGTTTTTGGAATCAGGAACCGACAAGGAATAAGATGAAAGTGTTTTTAAATTGATTTCGACAATTTAATTTTGATAATAATTTTTATATATTTAATTTTCAGAGCTTGTTTTTAATCCGAATATAACATATTTATATGTTTTTGGAATTAGCAAATGATGGAGAATAAGATAAACGTAAATTTGGATCGTTTTATAAATTGTTATTTTTTTTTACAATTTTCAGATTTTTAATGACCAAAGTCATTCATTAATTTTTAAGCCACCAAGCTGAAATGCAATACCGAAGTCCGGACTTCGTCGAAGATTACTTGACCAAAATTTCAACCAATTTGGTTGAAAAATGAGGGCGTGACAGTGCCGCCTCAACTTTCACGAAAAGCCGGATATGACGTCATCAAAGACATTTATCAAAAAAATGAAAAAAACGTTCGGGGATTTCATACCCAGGAACTCTCATGTCAAATTTCATAAAGATCGGTCCAGTAGTTTAGTCTGAATCGCTCTACACACACACACACACACACACAGACACACACACACGCACATACACCCACGACCCTCGTTTCGATTCCACCTCGATGTTAAAATATTTAGTCAAAACTTGACCATGCCGCGGAAGGGGATCGAACCCTGGATCTTCGGTTTACGAGACCGACGCCTTACCACTTGGCCATCGAGGCTGATATAATAACATGAATAAGAATAATAACACAAAGAAACCGCTGCCGCTGAAAGTTGTACTGCCCAATAACCAGGCATGGGAATTGAAAAAAGTAAAATGTTTCAGTTATAGTCGACGGCGCGAATCCATATATCAATAACACATTACGAAAAGATCTAAATATATAAATTATCGATTTCCTCGCCAGACAAGGAAAACCAAGGCATCCTGTCAGGGATAGAATGAGCCGAACTCATTTTGACCTGAGGTCAGGATGCAGTAGGGTGTCATATGTACCAACTTATTCTTAATAAAGAATGCCATGTTTAATCTCATACAGTGGATGAAGATAATCAATTGTAGTAGACTGAACTGAACTGCAGAATGAAAATATGAAGAAACTGTTGATGGATAAACAAAGAGAAAAAAGTTACAAAAGTAAACAAATGGGTTGCGGTTACAGTTTGCCGTTGCAATATATATATACACAGAAATAGTAAATGTCCCCGAAAGCACTACATTATCGTGACTTTTTGATTAGCAAAAGAAAAAATCCATGCCCCGGCAGGGGATCGAACCCTGGATCTTCGGTTTACGAGACCGACGCCTTACCACTTGGCCATCGAGGCTGTGTATATTAACCATTCATTACAAGAGAATCAAAATAACAACAACGCTGCCGGCGAAAGTTGTACAGCTGGGTGAAATATGGTCCAACTTATTCTTAATAAAGAATGCCATGTTTAATCTCATACAGTGGATGAAGATAATCAATTGAAGTAGACTTATCTGAACTGCAGAATGAAAAAAATGAAGAAACACAGCAGACAAATAAACACCGAGAAAACTTACAAAAGTAACAATTAAATTAATGGGTTCAGGTTACATACAGTCTGCTGTTGCTATATATATAAACAGAAATAGTAAATGTCCCAAAAAGCACTAAGTTATCGTGACTTTTCGCTTAGCAAATGGAAAAAAAACAATGCCCCGGCAGGGGATCGAACCCTGGATCTTCGGTTTACGAGACCGACGCCTTACCACTTGGCCATCGAGGCTGTTACTCAGTTCGATAGTATAGAGAATTATTGTAACAAAAACCCTGCCGCTGAAAGTTGTACTCCCCAGTAAACCACTGGAGAAAAAAATCAATACATTTCATCCTATACCTAACTTTTCACAGCATCCCTTCTAATCTGAACTCTTCAACCGTCTATGAGCGTAGATTGTGCGTGTGTTGCTCGATCAAAGCTGAACAATGCTATAGTGTATTTATATCACCAAAGCTGATAAGACGATGTTTCTTCTGACCTACAACTTCTGATAAGTCTCACTTTATAGGTTATGTTGATCCCTTCATTTCGACGGCAGTAACAAACTTTATTCCTTGGTCAAGTTGTTTTAACTGAATGCTTTGTTAAAAAAATTTCTGCTGCATTCTTCCATTGTTGTTTAATCAAACGCTAATGTCAAGTTCCGGTAACATTTAAAACGACATTGTTGTTTAAGCTCTCCCCTTCTCGTGTATGACTGTAACCTATCTGCAGCTCATATACTAATCATCTAGCAAAGCAGGCTAGCATGTAAAGAGTCAAAACGTGTCGATTTGGTGTTGTTGTTTTATCTTTTGTCCGTCTGTTTGTTTGTTTGTTTGTTTGTTTGTTTGTTTGTTTGTTTGTGTGTGTGTGTGTGTGTTTGTTTGTTTGTTTGTTTGTGTGTTTGTTTGTTTGTTTGTGAGTCTGTTTGTGAGTCTGTTTGTGAGTCTGTTTGTGAGTCTGTATGTTTGTTTGTTTGTTTGTTTGTTTGTTTGTTTGTTTGTTTGTTTGTTTGTTTGTTTGTTTGTTTGTTCGTTTGTTCGTTCGTTCTTTCGTTCGTTCGTTCGTTCGTTCGTTTGTTTCTTTGTTTCTTTGTTCGTTTGTTTGTTTGTTTGTTTGTTTGTGAGTCTGTTTGTGAGTCTGTTTGTGAGTCTGTTCGTTGTTTGTTTGTTTGTTTGTTTGCTTGTTTGTTTGTTTGTTTGTTTGTTTGTTTGTTCGTTCGTTTGTTTGTTCGTTTGTTCGTTTGTTTCTTTGTTTTCTTCTTTGTTGTCGTTGTTTTGGCATGTTTCCAATTGGAGATGCACAATGTCATTGTCGTTGTGTCAATGAGAATTGTGTGTGTGTACCGCTCTGGAAAAAGCGGTCGGTTGATTACAATTCACAAATAGGCTGCAAGCAGCTCGAAGTTGTGAGAAATATGCCCATGAAATTAATACCGATGAATCATCATTATCATCTAAACTTCAAAATGAGTAAGTAGACACAAAATAAAATAATCACATCGGTCGTCAGGGAGCAGTCACCAGTTTGCAAACAGCGGTCAAGGAACGAAAAAAAAACTAAAGCACCAAGCTATATAGTGAACTATCTAAACTTAATCTTCCTCTCCTAACTTTTTTTCGGGGTGGAGAGGCGTGGGGTGGGTTGGTTATAGTCCTGACTGCCACGATATTGGCCCATCATTACCGCCGCTAATCAAAATGTCTTGTATGTTGACATTTCCTTACACTTGTTAATGATGATTATCACCTTCTGTGCAGAGACCAAAAAGACACGGTCTGCAATGCGACACTTCCAGGACAAACAAAAACCCAGGCCTAATCTCAAACCAGTGACTTTCCGCGTTGTAAAATCGGCATTACCTTGCTGCAGTCAAAGCACTCTTGCGACTAGTGCAACGGGGTTGGTTTACGGCGCCTTAGTGGAGTTGAGTGGACCGTGTACCGGAGATGAAGAGTCCCTTTGTGCGCTCTTCCCTAGCGTGTGTTGTAAAATCCGCATTACTCTGGCTTAGTCAATGGCAGGCCCTGATTAACCAGGCACTAACTGGAATGGTCGCCACGCGAGAGGTAAAACGACGTCCCTTGAGAGGGCTTCCCGTGCTTAACCGAGGCGTGAAATTAATAATGCTTCAGCTTCTCAATGCACACTCTCGCCCTGTTTACTTTCGGGGCATTGTTCGGGACGACTGGTTGGCGGAGAAAGGGTTAAAGTCTGGGGTTTGTGCGCCGGCGACTGCCGTTCGCATGCAGAGAAAGGGTTAAAGCAACCCGAGTTTGTGCAAGTGTGTGACGCCGCTGTATGCATGCATGCACGTCCGCATCGCTGGGTTGATTACTGCAGGGATCGGTCATTTTCATGCAAGCTTTTCTCAGGGATGTAATTACACACGCCTACTGATCAACAAAATGTCGTTATGCTTGCATAGATTCTACCTTGACGTAGGTATATTTCATGCGGGAGCTTTGACGGAAGAACGTCATGCATAGTCTGGCATACTGAAACTATTAAACTCATATTAGTATATAGGAGTACATATATACATATTTTATTGACGTATCCTTCCTCTCTCTCTCTCTCTCTCTCTCTCTCTCTCTCTCTCTCTCTCTCTCTCTCTCTCTCTCTCTCTCTCTCTCTCTCTCTCTCTCTCTCTCTCTCTCCCTCTCCACTCTCTCTCCCCTCTCTCTCTATCTCTCTCTTTTTGTTTTTTATATTTTTTTTATTTTTTGTTGTTGTTTTTTATCGTTTGCTTGTTCATCGTTTGTTTTATTACTTCTTTAATTGATATTCCAACATGTTTAAAACGTATTATCATTGGATTAAACCCTCCCATGGGCAAGGGCTGGATGTAAAAAAGCAACTGTTTGCTTATGCCACTACCCTCGTAAATAAAGAATTTGTCATTCTCTCTCTCTCTCTCTCTCTCTCTCTCTCTCTCTCTCTCTCTCTCTCTCTCTCTCTCTCTCTCTCTCTCTCTCTCCCTCTCTCTCTCTCTCTCTCTCTCTCTCTCTCCACCCTCTCTCTCTCTCTCTCTCTCTCTCTCTCTCTCACTCTCTCTCTGCGTCTGCGTCTCTCTCTTTAAAAAAAAGTGCAATTTAAAGTCACGTTTACTTCTAAATCACATTTTCACTTTAGTCACACGTGATACCGCGAAAGTGAAGACAGAGACAACTTCCAGCGATAGTATTCCCCTGCAAACGTCCTGCCTTCTGCAACAGGGAAACTCAGTTACGGGACACCTAGCCTCGATGACTGATCGTATTTAACCGTACCAGTGGCACTCGCGGCTAAACCAACAGCGACTTGAGAGATGGGTAGGAAAACAATGAGCCCGGCAACAGCAAATAATCAAACAGGAGGGGCAAATAAGACACAACTTTGTAACCGTCAACCCTCGTACCCAGGTATCGCTCACCGTCAAGCCCAGGCGCCGAAACAAGTGGTGTTTAAACACATTCAACAAACAAGAAACAAGGCGAAAGCCATGTTGACACGTCGGCGAAACAGGAACATAAAATCCCGTCACTGTAATCAAGCCAGCACTGACGGGACAGGATGTGAGTTTGCACGTGAAACACTGTCTAACTGTCAGAGAAACAAGGTCACCTTGATAGATGATCTCTGCTAATGCCACGCAGACGGTTTGTGCCAGGATCTCTAATTTGATTTTTTTTTTTCTTTCTCTTCCAGTGCAGTTCAGTCAAGTTGTTTGAATGTTCTCCTCACAAAGAATGTGCGACAGCCTTTAAAGAGTGTATCAAAAATTCGGGTTTTACGGAATCGACCCACGGGTGGCTACCTCAGAAAGTCTTGTTTTAATTTTCACCAATAAGGCTTGTCTTAAAAGTGGCAAGGTCAGAAAGTGGTTTTTTTTGTTGTCATTTCCACTTACATAGAATACGGGACAAATCTAATATTTGCTCAGAAAGTCTTGTTTTAATAAATGTTCATCTGTAGGGAACGCGCGACGGTCTTTAAAAGGGGGTACACATTAAAAGTTCCGTTTAAATTTCCACTAACAGAGAATATAAGCGACGGTCTTATATAAAAGTGAGTATGAAAGTCTTTCTTCAGTTTCACTCTTGCTCAAAATAACTTTAGAATAAAAAAATAAGAAAGGACATATGTTGGAACGTTTGCTATTGACAAAACAATACGTTACAATCACAAATATGTCGACCCAACGGTCTTTTAAGTGCACAGACAAACAATAAGTAACAAGAACTTAGCTTGGCTGAGTCAAAAAGACTTTGTTATCATGACAAACATGAAAGAGTCTCAGCCCAACGTCCAAGGCTGCATGTATACCCGCTCTTGATTCTGGAAGAGACATTGTGAGTGGGGCCCGGGTAGCTCAGGTGGTAGAGCACTGGACTTGTGATCGAAGGGTCGCAAGTTCGAATCCGGGCCGGGACGGACACGGGTCAACTTTATGTGCAGATCCAGAGACGGTATCCATCTCCCACCCCCATGTCACCACAATGGCACGTAAAAGACCTCGGACATTCTGCCATAAGTGCAGGTGGCTGATACCACCTAAACACGCATACACTTGTGTATCTCATCTAAAGTCGGGTTAAAACCCGGGAACATGCCCCTAATGGCTTTGCCGTGAGGGCGTAAAACTTGAATTTCTCATTCTGGAAGAGACATTGTATCTTGGCCCGGGTTATCGAGCAGATGCCCGCGTGCCTTCAATATATGCACGATGTCATCCATGCATATCTAAACATGTATTTCATGCAAGAGAGATTTACAGGGGCAGGTATTAAAGTGAGAAATGATTAGATACGGAAGAGGGAATTAAGGGGAAATTAATGACGAGAAAAAGGAGACAGATGCTGAGAGAGATTAAGAGTGAGACATGCACATGCACGCTGTATATTGCTAATTGTAACATGTCATGTATTCTGAATAACATTTTGTTTAAACTGAGACCGGTGAACAGGTTTGTTGTTTTGAACAAAAGAACATACTTTTTTCATACTGGGCAAACTGTTGTTGTAGTTGTTGTTGTTGTTGTTGTTGTTGTTGTTGTTGTTGTTGTTGTTGCTGTTGCTGTTGTTGTTGTTGTTGTTGCTGTTGCTGTTGTTGTTGTTGTTGTTGTTCTTCTTCTTCTTCTTCTTCTTCTTCTTCTTCTTCTTCTTCTTCTTCTTCTTCTTCTTTTTCTTCGTCTTCGTCATCGTCTTCATCTTGATCTTCGTCGAAACAATTGATATGTTGGCGTCTGATTATACAGTCGCTTTTCTTAATTGCTGTTGCTGTTTCGTGTTCAGGTTGCACTGACTGGTGCCATTTCTCCTACTGCAAATAATGTAATCATGTTTGCGAAACGCTAAGAATTCTGCAAACAAAGAAATGAGAGGCCATTTCCTTCATGTTTACAGCAGAGATCACCACCAACGCATTATTTCACATCATTTTCAATTAGCGTTTTATTTCTGATTTCTATGCACATTTTGATGCAAATTCCTATTTGGCTTTCCGGTTTGCACGCACGCGAATTCTCGCTCCGAGCAAGAAAGAGAATAAAAGGAAAAACGGCGGTGCATTCTTGGCCGATTTTACGGTTATAGGATTTGGAGAAGTTACTCAGTCTGGTCGAAGGAGGAGAGCTCTCCGGAGCGGTAAATTAAGGAGAAGTGCTCGCAAATTGAAGAATACGAGCACCAGTGCATTATGGGTTTTCTGTAACTGTTCGTCTGGGCTATTTGCATAACGGCAGGTAATGAGGTGCGTTTTGGCGTTAAGACAAACACGCATCACGCATAAGCCTTAAAACACGCGTTTGGTCGAACGTTGACTCTTTCTCCCCCCCATCTCTCTCTCTCTCTCTCTCTCTCTCTCTCTCTCTCTCTCTCTCTCTCTCTCTCTCTCTCTCTCTCTCTCTCTCTCTCTCTCTCTCTCTCCCTCCGAGCTCGATTCCGCGAGTAATTAACGGAAACTGTTTACAGGCCAGTGCATGAAAATTGTAAGATATATCACGCTCCCTTTTATGCTAATAACATGATACGATCAATCGATATGCAGGCAATATGAAAGTAGAAAGTAAAAACTTTACATTTATGTGTGTGTGGAGGGGGGGGGGCAGAAAAGCGAAGACTGTTTTCATGAGAAAACAAATGTAGAAAAAACGGTGATGTCCACGTAACTAAATAGACCCTGCATTCAATCATAATATTTTCTGTTCAGCTTACACTAGAAGCTATGAGAGAATTTCACGTTTGAGTCATCGATTAAGATTGTTTTCTACTTGTGTTTTAGCCGTTTCTCTGAGCGCCAGTCTTCTGTTCTTGTTGTTGTTGCTGTTGCTGCTGTTTCTGCTGCTGTTGCTGCTGCGGGTTTTTGTAGTTGTTGATGTTGTTGTTGTTACTGTTGCTGCTGCTGATTGTTGTTGTTGTTCTTGTTGTTCTTGTTGTTCTTCTTGTTCTTGTTCTTCTTCTTGTTGTTGTTGCTGCTGTAGTTGTTGTTGTTGCTGTCGTCGTCGACGTCGACTTCGTCACCATAGTGTGCCTGTCGTGTTGCTTCGCTCTTATATCTGTATTACTATCAGTATTTTCTATTTCTCTCTTTCCTCGTAATCATAGCAAGCTGCATGCGCCATTTGACAAAGGAAGAGGAGGTAACCTTAACTCAGAACACACGTGGGACGAATTAGGGACCGGAGACGCCGTAGAGTGGTCTCCCTTGGTCACGTGATCCCTGCGTAATGATGTGGCCACTTGAAGCACAAGTGCAGTTGAGAGATGGCGGGCGCTGCCACGAGTTTTGAAATAGAACTTACACCGGAATCGCACGCGAGTTCGTTGTAGAAAATTTAAGGGATACCAGTAAATATTGCTAATGGCTTTATTTTTTTTAGAGAATCGTACGTACCCCACCCAAGTCCTACTTCTTTTTCCCTTTCTTTTTTATATTTAGTCAAGTTTTGACTAAATATTTTAACATCGAGGGGGAATCGAAACGAGGGTCGTGGTGTATGTGCGTGTGTCTGTGTGTCTGTGTGTCTGTGTGTGTGTGTGTGTGTATGTGTAGAGCGATTCAGACTAAACTACTGGACCGATCTTTATGAAATTTGACATGAGAGTTCCTGGGTATGAAATCCCCGAACGTTTTTTCATTTTTTTTATAAATGTCTTTGATGACGTCATATCCGGCTTTTCGTGAAAGTTGAGGCGGCACTGTCACGCCCTCATTTTTCAACCAAATTGGTTCAAATTTTGGTCAAGTAATCTTCGACGAAGCCCGGGGTTCGGTATTGCATTTCAGCTTGGTGGCTTAAAAATTAATTAATGACTTTGGTCATTAAAAATCTGAAAATTGTAAAAAAAATAAAAATTTATAAAACGATCCAAATTTACGTTTATCTTATTCTCCATCATTTGCTGATTCCAAAAACATATAAATATGTTATATTCGGATTAAAAACAAGCTCTAAAAATTAAATATATAAAAATTATTATCAAAATTTTTTTTCGAAATCAATTCAAAAACACTTTCATCTTATTCCTTGTCGGTTCCTGATTCCAAAAATATATAGATATGATATGTTTGAATTAAAAACACGCTCAGAAAGTTAAAACGAAGAGAGGTACAGAAAAGCGTGCTATCCTTCTTAGCGCAACGAATACCCCGCTCTTCTTGTCAATTCCACGGGCACTGCCTTTGCCACGGGCGGTGGAGTGACGATGCTACGAGTATACGGTCTTGCTGCGTTGCGTTGCGTTCAGTTTCATTCTGTGAGTGCGACAGCTACTTGACTAAATATTGTATTTTCGCCTTACGCGACTTGTTTTTCTTCTCTGCATTTTTAGAAGATGCTGCTTTTTTCTAATTAAAATGTTCTTGATTTCTGAAGAAGGAAACAAACATAATTTTTGGTCACTGGCCAGTGCTTGGGGTTTTACTCATTAAATTATCAGGAAGTTTCCGCAACTGCTGTATGCGCACAATTGTAGATAGGCCTACTAACTCCCTAACACAATGCAAGCATGACGGTGTCAGAGGGTGATTGCCGTAAGGCTATATCTCTAGAGCTGCTTTTTTAGTCTTCGTTATTCTAGTGAGCAAGGATTTCCTGTATTTGAACATCAGAAAAAATCGACAAAGCCTCGACTTTCATGTTCTGAAGAATCGTGTCGGCAAGGACACAATGCCTACACGCTTTCAGCGGTATGGCTGCAATTTAGGGAAGCTGAATATCTTTATTAGATATCTAGCATTTTACAGTTTGTTTGTTTGTTTGTTTGTTTGTTTGTTTGTTTGTTTGTTTGTGTGTGTGTATGTTTTTGTTTTTGTTTTTTGTGTTTGTTTGTTTGTTTGTTTGTTTGTCTGATAATTATGAGCTGGGTATACTTTTTCTAAACCCGGAAAAATAAGACTCGTGTCTACTGTTTGAAAACAGCTAAAAGACATTCTGCTTTTTTTGCGCTTTGAAATAAATAAAAGATTTCTTCTTGTCCCCTATGAAGATACTGCTGTTAAGCTAAAAGTCACAGGCATTCTCCGCAAACACAAGGGCTCGTGCACGCGGGACACAAGAAGGCCTGTCACGAAGGATGTAAACGGTGTGAAATGCCCTTAATGTTCTTACCTATTCTGCACGTGCCGCTCCTTGCTCTCAGTAAGTGGGACAATAATTCATCCCTCGCTGCCGCTTAGCTGGGACAACCGCTGCTTCTGTTGAAAAGAAAATTGACGCATCCAGACTTTTATCTTTCAATTTTCATGCTTCTAAAACCTTGATTGGTCTTGGACTTGGACTGTTAACAAGTTTTAGCTTTGAAGACTCGTGAACTCGAGTTGATGATGTATATATTACTGTTTTGGACATGCGCTGAAGTTTTTGTTGGTTGAGGTGAGGGTGAGGATGATGATCGTTTTTAATCAGTGTTAACCAATGTAAAGAACATTTTCTTTCAAAAAAAAATTAGAATAGCATAACACTTTTTTCCGCGGCAAACAGAGTATTTTGTGTGAATTTTCAAAAGACACAAAGCAGGTCGAATATAATGTACATTTCTCGTTCAAAGCATGGTCAAAAAGCTTCGACAGATTTTTTCGTAAAATGTTTTCTCCTATTCTTCTGCATACTTGTATTCTATCTCTGTGTTCAGTCACTTGTGGTATTTTTGTATAACTTCATTGCCGTTTTATTGCTTAGCCTACTTGTTCACTTGATTGTTTACCTCGATCGATAGCTTCCTTTTTACATTTAGTCAAGTTTTGACTAAATGTTTTAACGTAGAGGGGGGAATCGAGACGAGGGTCGTGCTGTATGTGTGTGTGTATGTGTGTGTGTGTGTGTGTGTGTGTGTGTGTGTGTGTGTGTGTGTAGAGCGATTCAGAGTAAACTACTGGACCGATCTTCATGAAACTTGACATGAGAGATCCTGAGTATGGTATCTCCAGACCTTTTTTTCATTTTTTTGATGTCTTTGATGACGTCATATCCGGCTTTTCGTGAAAGTTGAGGCGGCACTGTCACGCTCTCATTTTTCAACCAAATGGGTTGAAATTTTGGTCAAGTAATCTTCGACGAAGCCCAGACTTTGGTATTGCATTTCAGCTTGGAGGCTTAAAATTTAATTAATGAGTTTGCTCATTAAAGTTGTCATTAAAATTGATTTTTCGCAAACAGATTTAAAATTGATTGCATCGTATTCTTCATGACATTCTGAATCTAAAAATATATACATTATTATGTCATGTTTACTCTTAAAATGTGATCACAATTAACGAAAATAGATTAATTAGTCTTACGATAAAAATGTAAGAAATCGATCCAAAAATGATTTCATCTTATTCTTTATCATTTCCTGATTCCAAAAACATATAGATATGATAGGTTGTATTCAAAACAAGCTCCGAAAGTTAACAAGAATACAGAAAAGCGCGCTTTCCTGCTTAGCACAATACGCTACCGCGCTATTCTGGCGTGTTAATTTCACTGCGTTTTGTACGTGGAAGGTGAGCGATTTCCTTCTCGCGGGGATTGACGAAGCTGTACTGTCTTTGTGAAAAACTACAGTGCGTTCAGTTTCATTCCGTGAGTTCGACAGCTTGACTAAATGTAGTAATTTCGCCTTACGCGACTTGTTTATTCTTTGTGTCCCCTTCTTATTATCTTTCTTTTTACATTTAGTCAAGTTTTGACTAAATGTTTTAACATAGAGGGGGAATCGAGACGAGGGTCGTGGTGTGTGTGTGTGTGTGTGTGTGTGTGTGTGTGTGTGTGTGTGTGTGTGTGTGTGTGTGTGTGTGTGTGTGTGTGTGTGTGTGTTTGTGTGTGTGTGTGTGCGTGTGTGTGTGTGTAGAGCGATTCAGAGTAAACTACTGGACTGATCTTTATGAAATTTGACATGCGAGTTCCTGGATATGATATCCCCGGACGTTATTTTCATTTTTTCGATAAATGTCTTTGATGACGTCATATCCGGCTTTTTGTAAAGATACAAGATACAAGATACAAGAAGTTTTATTGTCCTCATCAATACAAGGAAATTTGGCATGTGTGTGGCAAGACATAATACACTGATACATAGACATTTACAAAACACAACTGAAGTTCAATATCAGCACACCCTTACGCAACATACCCACTACTTCAGTCACACAGTTGAGGCGGCACTGTCACACCCTCATTTTTCAATCAAATTGATTGAAATTTTGGCCAAGCAATCTTCGACGAAGGCCGGACTTCGGTATTGCATTTCAGCTTGGTGGCTTAAAAATTAATTGATGACTTTGGTCATTAAATATCTGAAAATTGTAAAAAAAAATAAATAAATAAAAATAAAACGATCCAAATTTACGTTCATCTTATTCTTCATCATTTCCTGATTCCAAAAACATATAAATATGTTATATTTGGATTAAAAACAAGCTCTGAAAATTAAAAAAATTAAAAATTATGATCAAAATTAAATTTTCGAAATCAATTTAAAAACACTTTCATCTTATTCCTTGTCGGTTCCTGATTCCAAAAACATATAGATATGATATGTTTGGATTAAAAACACGTTCAGAGAGTTAAAAAGAATAGAGATATAGAAAAGCGTGCTATCCTCCTCAGCGCAACCGCAACCGCGCTTTTCTGGATTGTTAATTTCACTGCCTTTGCCACGAGCGGTGGACAGACGATGCTACGAGTGTACGGTCTTGCGGAAAAAATGCAA
Source organism: Littorina saxatilis (assembly GCF_037325665.1). Taxonomy (NCBI): domain Eukaryota; kingdom Metazoa; phylum Mollusca; class Gastropoda; order Littorinimorpha; family Littorinidae; genus Littorina; species Littorina saxatilis. The sequence continues at coordinate 49,927,408 of NC_090245.1, read as the reverse complement.
TGCGTTCAGTTTCATTCTGTGAGTTCGACTGAGCTTGACTAAATGTTGCATTTTCGCCTTACGCGACTTGTTATTCTTTGTGTCCCCTTCTTTTTATCTTTCTTTTTACACCCCCGGTATAGGGGTGTGTATAGGTTTCTGTCGATGTGTTTGTTTGTTTGTTTGTGTGTTTGTGTGTTTGTGTTCGCATATAGATCTCAAGAATGAACGGACCGATCATCACCAAACTTGGTGAACAGGTTCTATACATTCCTGAGACGGTCCTTACAAAAATTGGGACCAGTCAAACACACGGTTAGGGAGTTATTGGTGGATTAAGATTCTACAAGGACTTATAGAGAAACATATTCATGCTCAAAGGGAAATAACCTTCTCAGTTGGTGGCAGTGAGAATGGGTGCAGTGAGAATGGTTATTTCCCTTTGACCAACGGGGGTGTTTTTCCTACCTCGAAGGAATTTCTTGTTCTTTCTTCTTTCTTACTTTGAAAACGAAGAGAAAAGTCTTATCCATTCATCCAAGCAGTCATTGCCTCACAAGCAGAAGTCAAACTCTAACCAAAACCAGTTTTCTTTATTTTATCCTCCACAAACCGACAGGACTCTCTTGTTTTTTTACAGGCACTCGACAGTTGTGTTTACAAAAATTGCTCTAGAGGAGCAAAGTGCGAGGGTAATTGAACTCTCTTTCCACTTAATCAGGAAAAGTCTGCCTAGAAACTACTCTACTCCCCTTCTTTGCCTCTTGACGGGAAAACCTCAAGTGGAGAGAAGATTGGCAATGGATGGCATCGTAACCTGGAAGAGAAAGTCAAACATCTCTTTTTCTTTTGTCTCTTCTGTCTGTTTTTCTGTACCTGTTTTGTGTCTGTATCTCTCTACCTCTGCCTTCGTCTATATCTCTGTCTTTGTCCCTGTCTTCGGCCTTGTCTCTGCTTCTGTCTCTGCCTCTGCCTCTGTCTCTGTCTCTGCCCCTGTCTCTGTCTCTGTCTCTGTCTCTGTCTCTGTCTCTGTCTTTGTCTCTGTCTCTGTCTCTGTCTCTGTCTCTGTCTCTGTCTCTGTCTCTGTCTCTGTCTTTGTCTCTGTCTCTGTCTCTGTCTCTGTCTCTGTCTCTGCCTTTGTCCCTGTCTTCGGCCTTGTCTCTGCCTCTGTCTCTGTCTCTATCTCTGTCTTTTTCTCTGTCTCAGTCTGTCTGTTAATCTGTTTGTCGGTCTGACATTTGCTGACACACCTGCAGTAATAAGTTTTAAAAACATTCCATAACTATGCTAAGTAATCAAATCAATCAAAATAGCTAGGGGAACGGTTTTGTCATTTATTTTTATTTTATTTATTTATTTATTTACGAGGATTTATATCGCGCACGTATCTCACCACACAAGGCGACTCAAGGCGCATGTTACCTATTAATGCCGTGTGAGATGGAATTTTTTACACAATATATCACGCATTCACATCGGCCAGTAGATCAACAGCCTATAGGCGCTGCATCCACCTTTCACGGCCTATTATTCCAGGTCACACGGGTATTTATGTTATGCAACTTCTCTGCGTCCCGATTCTGTTCATCGACATATATTTTTTTTAGAGCTGTATCCATGCTGCTTTGAGACAAAACATGTGCGAATTTAGGTACTCAAATCCGGTATCTAACAAATGCGTGCACTGTCAGGGGCGAACATGTACGACGAAACGAAACCAAGCGGAAAAAACAGCCAGCAAAGACAACACCAACACAACAGTTGAACATTTGAATTCAGGGGCGGACGAGGGGGGGGGGGGGGGGCACAGGGGGCACGTGCCCCCCCCCCCCCCCGAAAAAAAAGGGAAAAAAAATTCTATGCTGATTCTATGACCATTTCTAAGTTCAAATAGCACCAGATGGCACCATTTTGCTTCTTTGGGCAAAAACAATTTCCGGGGGGGCATGCCCCCGGACCCCCCTAGCAAATTCGGGCGCTTCGCGCCCATCACATTCACTTTCGATTCAAAGTGCCCCGCCCCTTACAAAGCAACTGATCCGCCCCTGGAATTACAACGTTTAAGTACAGATTTAAAGTTATGCTTGTTGTAGAGGGACATCATTACAAACCCCTAACCGTGCGTGTATTTATTTTACTCTGTGTCCAAACCCAAACCGAAATTGCGTGTCTCTGCGCGTCTGACTGTTACTTTGTTTGTCTCTACCTGTATCTGTACCTGTACCTGTATCTGTTGATGTATCTGTACCTGTGTCTGTATCTGTTGATGTATCTGTACCTGTACCTGTATCTGTTGATGTATCTGTGCCTGTACCTGTATCTGTTGATGTATCTGTACCCGTGTCTGTATCTGTTGATGTATCTGTACATGTGTCTGTATCTGTTGATGTATCTGTACATGTGTCTGTATCTGTTGATGTATCTGTACCTGTACCTGTATCTGTTGATGTATCTGTACCCGTGTCTGTATCTGTTGATGTATCTGTACCTGTACCTGTATCTGTTGATGTATCTGTACCTGTACCTGTATCTGTTGATGTATCTGTACCCGTGTCTGTATCTGTTGATGTATCTGTACCTGTATCTGTTGATGTATCTGTACCTGTATCTGTTGATGTATCTGTACCCGTGTCTGCATCTGTTGATGTATCTGTACCTGTACCTGTATCTGTTGATGTATCTGTACCTGTATCTGTTGATGTATCTGTACCTGTGTCTGTATCTGTTGATGCATCTGTACCTGTATCTGTTGATGTATCTGTACCTGTGTCTGTATCTGTATCTGTGTCTGTGTCAGTATTTGTATCTGTATCTGCGTCTGCGTCTGCGTCTGCGTCTGCGTCTGTATCTGTTACTGTATATGTATATGTATCTGTATCTGCGTCTGCGTCTGTATCTGTTACTGTATATGTATATGTATCTGTATCTGTATCTGTATCTGCGTCTGCGTCTGCGTCTGCGTCTGTGTCTGTATCTTGTATCCGTGTCTAGGTCTGTATCTATGTCTGTGCCGTGCGCGTGCAGAGACAACGCTGAAAGCTTTTTGCACCATGGTGAAACGAGTTTAAAATTTCTCCAGATTGCCTCACAGAATGATGTCAAGTGCTTCGTCCGCCCAAGTTTGCTATAGGTAATTATGGGTGGGGCACTTATGAGGTAAACGACGGTTATATTATTCTCTGAGATATTTTAGCTCTTTTTTCGTTCAAGTGGGCTAACCATGCAGGTCTTGGCAGAACAAGGCAAATAACTAATTCGATACAGAAAAATATTAACGTTCTTCTATACTTTTTCTGTAATTTTGTTACATTTCGTAATCTTTTAGGTATACATTGCAGTCAGGGATTTGGCTGCAAAGCGTCAGTATCAATGCCGTAAGTTCTGGTGCTAAGCAGAACAAGAACTTGATAAACCAACTCCTCTATCTCTCCCTCTCTGTCCCTCTCTCTCTCTGTCCCTCTCTCTCTCTGTCCCTCTCTCTCTCTCTCTCTCTCTCTCTCTCTCTCTCTCTCTCTCTCTCTCTCTCTCTCTCTTTACCCCTCTCTTTCTCTATTTCTCTCGCTCTATCTCTCTATCCCTCACTCTCTCACTCCCTCCCTCCTTCCCACACTCCCTCCCTCCCTCCTTATCAATTATCAATTTTTATTCTTAGGTGGGTTTGGTTTTTTTTCAAACATAACTCACTAATGTATAATGCTTTGAACATGTTCAAAACTTACTGAAAAGCAGGTCATTGCATATCTTGCCCTAACGGGAAAAAATACAGGATACTATATAGAATCAATTTCCAATGTAAATAAAATTCGATGGAAGACATCATTGATCTTTCCTGTTGTTGTTGTTGCTGTTGTTGTTTTCGTGTGTTGTTTTTTTTTGGGGGGGGGGGCATATTTACATTTGGAGGCTATTTCTTGCTGGAAATGAACAAAACGGCGCACTGATGAGCATGCACAAGAGCTCATTTTATACAGAAAGAAAATGTGACGCTTCCAGACGCGTGTTAACCTGCACAGATAAGGGTCCATTTGCAGATGTACACATATTCGCTCCCGTAATCAGCACCAAGCTGTTGGTATCATCTGTTTGTCGTCTTATCTCTCGTCATCCAGGGGATGATTTTGATACCTGGACCCTCCGCGAGCATGTTTCCAGAGCTCTTACATACATTTAGCTGTTTGCCGTACAGACAGGATCGCTATGTTTCGTGGTCAACGGCTTCGGGCGTTTGAATTCCACCTTGTCTATCACGGTGTGTGTGTGGGGGGGGGGGATGTGGTGGAGGCCAAAAGAGAGGGGGTTGAGAGGGAGAAAAGGAAGACAAGAAGGAGGGAGAGGGAGGAATATATAGGGGAAGAAAGAGAGAGAGAGAGAGAGAGAGAGAGAGAGAGAAAGGGAGAGAAAGAGAGAGAGAGAGAGAGAGAGAGAGAGAGAGAGAGAGAGAGAGAGAGAGTAGCTGACTGATTTTTAATTTACAAGGATGAAATGTTTTTAGTTATATGAAGTAGGTGCAAATGCTTTGTTGTACAACCTGTCCTTAGACAAATACAACATACACTATACGCCGAATATAGCCAAGAGAGACAAAATGAGGGAGGGACAGGGAGAGAGAAAAATAGAGAGGCAGACAGACGGACAGACAGACAGAAAGAGACTGAGAGAGAGAGAGAGAGAGACGGACAGACAGACGGACAGACTGACAGACAGAACCACAGAGGGAAAAAGAGACAGAGAGACAAAAAAAGAGAGAGAGCGACTACTTTTTCTCCGCCCGTTTGTGCAAACTAAATTTGTAAGTGTGAATCAGTTAGAACCTTTCATCACGAATCGTTTTTATCGACGGACATAACAACAGTAGTAATTTGATTATTACCCGAAGAGCCTGTTCCATTCCACACTAGCTCTGATTCGATTTCACTCTTTCATTTTCCGACCACATTCCCAGACAGTTGTGACGTCACATCTCCCTCTGCGAGGTCCGTCTGGCTGATACTTATAATGTAGGTATGATGACAGGTTCCACATCCTCGGCAACTTCAAATCTCGCTGCTTATCGCTGCAGGCGTGAAAAGACGAGATCCACGCACTAGTTTCAGCATTTTGGGCGTCGATACGGCTTGTTTCAACACGGCTGTAAGTTATCCAATGGGAACTTTTTCAGAGATCGATTTGAAATAGATATTTCTGTTGTGGTGGTTTGTGTGTTTAGGAGTGAAATTGGGCCGGGGGGGGCTGCAGGTCATTTTGTCTGTCTGTTTGTATGTCTGTCTGTCTCTGTCTCTGTCCCTGTATGTGTGTGTGTGCCCCTGCCTGTGTGTGCCCCTGCCTGTGTGTGCCTGCCAGCCTGCCTATACTTACCTTGCTACCTGCCTACCTATACCTGTCTCAGTTTCTGTCTCTCCGTCCGTCCGTCCGTCCGTCCGTCCATTCGTCCGTCCATTCGTCCGTCCGTCCGTCCGTCCGTCCGTCCGTCCGTCCGTCCGTCCGTCCGTCCGTCCATCTATGTTTTAATAGTGATGGGTATTTGGCAAGAGTTGGGAGACGGTAATTATAGTGTTAGAGGGAGTCAGCAACCAGAGAAAAGGAATCAAGAAGACAGCTAGCCCAATGTTACTTTTCCTGAAGAGAAGTGCATGGAATCAAAGAGGTTTGCCATAAGCTTTTTGATAGAATCTAGACATTCTGCCTGTTGAGCTCCTCTCCAACATCACCCTGTCTCCTTTATGCTTGGCTGCTTACGATTTCAAAACAAAGTAGTGGAACGTCTTTCATTTCGCGTAAATTCCCCCCCCCCCCCCAAAAAAAAATTTAAATTAAAAAAATTCACTTTTTTCGGGTGTTTTTTTCTGGGTTCTAGGCAAAACGTATACATTCAATGGAGGACTTTAATGCTGGAATGTTGACCATTTCTGATCTTACGATTCGTGCTTCGCCTTGTGCTCTATGCAACTTGCATTTAGGCCTGTGCGAAATAGACCCACAACAACATTCCTCTTGTTTTGCATTCACCGGTTCGGTGCAAACCGATATTCTTTAGAAAAGTGCAAAGAAGGAAAAAAAGTAAACATTCGGGGGGAAATGCCTAGATGGATGGTGCATTCCCGTCCTCCTCTAGTAACGAAAAGAAATATAACAAATAAGGTGACAGAAAAACCAGTTTCTTGGCGTTACACTAACAATCTTGTGGCATCCGTGTTTGGCGTAAACCACACAGGAAAACAATATTCCACTATAAAATACAAAGAAGGAATAAGAAAGCAAGCAAACAAACAATCAAAATTGGGGTCTAGATCTATGAATGATGCATTTCTCCCTTCCTTCTCTACTCAAAAAAGAAAAACTTAAGGAGAAAGAAAAATCACTTTTCCTATAGCGTCACGCTAACAACTCGTTACAGACGTGCCAACAATTTCCCCGGTCGATGGACAACCTATCAATCTATATCAACCGTGTTCTACAAGTTGCACTACTAAAAGGAGAGAAATGCGTGGAAAACAGAAATTAATGTTCAGATTCTGCTTCGCCGCTGAACCGTATATCCATAACAAAAGCCCCTCTGTGTAGTTTACGCCACAATGGCTGCTGGCTCTTAGAGAACCGCTGCCAGGCAAAGGAATATTAGTTAAAACCTTCAAGCTCAAGCTCGGCGAGTGCTTTAATAAATAACTAAATAATTAGACACTTGACATGGGTCCCGAGCCTCTAAAACGCAACGGGCCCGCGGGGGTTGGGAGGGAGGCCGGAGCGTTCCGACAAGACCGCGGTGTAATATTTATCGATGTTTTGACATCAATATTACCTGCCCCCGGCCGTTTTCTCCCCCCTCCAGACGGCGGTTCCCCCGCTTAATGTGAGCGTATCGATTTAACCATCAAATTTCTGAGGTAATGAACATATGTAAAAAGCGCTCCTTACAAATTACCATGCACTTCCTCGCCCTGGCTAGGTAGGGAGCGGGCACAGAATGAGAAGTAATGCCTGGCAATTTCCTGCCTGTGCCAGGGCACCAGTCTTTTGATGGTCCTTGCCCTCCCGTCGTCTCATTAGCGGCCAGAATCGTCTGTCCTGCCATTACACCACTGAGTCTCACCATCTCCCACTCTCACCCCCATCTCTCTCTCTCTCTCTCTCTCTCTCTCTCTCTCTCTCTCTCTCTCTCTCTCTCTCTCTCTCTCTCCTCTCTCTCTCTATTAGTAGTAGTTATTATAGTAGATTTAGTCCCTCTTTAGGGCGAGGGCCAGATGCAAAAAAGTATACCAATGGTTAATCTGTTACCCTCGTAAAATAAAGAATTGTCATTGTCATTGTCATTGTCATTCTCTCTCTCTCTCTCTCTCTCTCTCTCTCTCTCTCTCTCTCTCTCTCTCTCTCTCTCTCTCTCTCTCTCTCTCTCTCTCTCTCTCTCCAAGCGGACCAGAGCTAGCGCAAGAGTTCTGCTTGGCCCATCATAGCCCGGTATTGTTCGTGTCGCGGCCCTTCTCGCACTCTTCCGCTACCTTCTACACGACTTCCGGTACGAGACCGTGCGCCTGCGCAGTGGAGACAAACGGAGGCCATTCCTGGCTTCCTCTCCACGGCTGGCAAGTGCACCGCTCGGTCTCGATCATTCCTGTGGAAATCCTCCGATTGTTGTCGTTGTTGTGCTGTTTCTCGTCCTTTTCAAGATTTGAGCTTCACTGTCTTGTCTGAATTTGAGGTTGACCGTGTAACTGAGTGCTCATCTGTTCTACATTCATTCTTTCGTTTTAATGTGGTTTTACATCAAAGAAGAGCATAACAGAAACTAAAAACCCCGCAGAGAGCTCTCAACAGCGATCGATACATTTTTATAACAGAAGACAAATGTCGTGGCTCTCTTTTTCTAAATTCAATGCGAGAAATAGAATTATTTTGAAATTTGCCGGCTTTACAGCTCCACCGTAGTACTGTCTTCTAAGGAAATGGGCTGCTGTCCTCTATACTCAGCTATGATGAGACCTTAGCAAAAAGAAAGGACGTGCAATAATCCAGTACTAGTGGTACCCGTGCTACGCACTTTGTGTGCTGCGCATGCGATGTCATTTTGTTGGTTATGTGCTTGTGAAAATGTTGTACATGTCTATGGTTGCACCGTGGGGAAATATTTAGTCGCTGGAACCTATAAGGTTATACGGCGACTTATCAGATGATAATGTTTCGAACTTATCTTTTAAAAATTAAGTAAACAAATCTATGGAATATTTTGGAGTTCCATTAACAGATAAACAGATCTATCTATCTTCTTATTATTTTAGGTTCGTCTGGGGTAGAGAAATAAAACACACAGCTAGGTTCGTCTGAGGTGCGGTCGCGTAGTGTTTAGTCAAACCGTTCGCTTTCGGCCAATGGGATAGCTGGGATATTCTGTCTGCTACGACATTTCACGTTAAAAAGGCCTCAAAAAGCCATTTCGCTTTCGAAGTCGTCAATCTAACCCAGCCTATCGTCTTCATCGCGATCCGTTACTACGGGAAAACCGAGGGACAGGGTCCAAACCGGCGGGGTTTGGTAGGAGATACGTCCACACGGCGAAAAAGGCCACGCGTATTGAAGTTGAAGAAGAACCAATCACAGATCTCTTTCGGCGAGGTCAAAGTTCAGGTCAAAGTTCACTGTTGTCTGCTCAAATTTGCGAGACAAACCTCTTCAAACTTTGTTCGTGGACAAAATTGGAAGTCGGGACCTAGCGGAATCGATTTCCTGGGTCACGTTGGCATGGTAACCGAAGGAGAAGGCACAAATCCGCGCGGTTTGGTCACAGGAATCGAAAAACCACCGAAAACCCTACCAGTATTATATAGTAGATCGTTATAGCTTTCCTCTTCTCGTGTAGACAGCACGCACAAGTCACTTCGACGATATTCATTTCAGTTTCCGAAGTAAGTATACATGATACAGACAGTTGCTACCCTCAATAGCTTTACGGTACCAAAACACTGACTTACACAAATCTGAGTCACGCATTGCCAGACGAGCAAGTGATAAGTGAGGTCAAATCGGTGGGTAACAAATATATTACACATCACTGTCCCTGACCACGATTTATAACAATGACACATATCAGGAAAAAGGTTGAGGATGGACAGGCAGGGGAGGGGGTGGGTGTCGGGCGTGGAAGGGGGGCAGGGTGATCGGAGGAAACAACAGGAAGTGTAAAAACGGAGAGTGAGAGACAACGCCTTGAAATAAACCCCTTTCTGGTTAAACGAAAAAAGAAAAAAAAAGAACCCTTTTGTAAAATGTGTGTTGAAAACTCACGTCAGCTTCAAACCTCCTATGCACGAACGCTGTACGTGTTTATGCATCTTTAGCAATATTTTGTACGTTTTTAAACCTCCTCACAAAATAGTATTTATAAGATTTCCGGCATCAGGAAGTGACTATACCCCCGGTTTAACGTGATATGGAACCCTTTAAGTTGACACAAGTAAAATAAAACATATCCGCAGGACTTACAGACTCCCTCTTAGCGCTGGGCAGCGAAGAGGGTCTAAATAGCAGGGTCTCCATCGCGGAATGTTAAATGAATCGCATGATTTAATCAGATGCGGATAATGGGAAAACGAGATGTGAAATCAGTGTTTAGGAAAAAGGTTTAGAGGTTTCGCATTAGATATATCTGTGCAAGGGAAAATTGTCCAAGATTGTAATGCAATTACAAGGTGGAAAAAGTTTTTTGATACTGGTGCGTGTCAAATGGCGTAAAGTTGTGCCTGAACCTGCATATCCGCACAACAAAAAACAGTGTTACGGTTGCTTTTTGAATGGAAGGATTTTTTGACGCAGACTAGATGGACGGATGATGTGGGTGTTGAAATAAATTCAGAGGGGAGCTAAGGGGAGGGGGGGGGTAAAGTTGCGTCCTGCTGTCGGACAGCTTTTCTTGTTTATTGTTTTTCATGTTTAATCAATTTACAACCCTGACGACATATTGTGTGTGTTGTAAAATTGGCGTGGCTTTTATCTTGAAAGGATGAGGGTGGGAGTTGGTGGGGGGGGTGGGGGGGGGGGGTGGGGTGGGGTGGGTGGGGTGGGGGGGTGGGGTGGGGGGTGGGGGGTGGGGGGTGGGGTGGTGGGGGTGGGGGTTGAGGGGGGGGTGGGGGTGGGGAGGGGGCGGTTGGTGAACTGGCTTTGTGTTGTCAGATATTTTGATTAGTTTAAAAGTTCTGACTGGTTTGTGTGACGGAAATTGTTCAATAATTGTTACTTTTTGTCTTTCTTATGCTTCACAAGTTGCGTTATCATTGACGCTGAATGGGTTAGATTTTGTTTGGCCAGGGTCCTTGAATGGTCAAGAACTTGGTATTGCTTCGTCTTTTCGATGCGTCCTATACAAAAGTGAGTTACTGTCAGTATATATGGACTAAATTATTGGCTGTGTCGTCATGTGACTGCATTTTGATTCTATTAGGACCGAACAAGTGAAGAGTTGGTCACCATCCATTTTAGGAGTAAACATAAGCCACTGTGCACATTACGTGTGATAAGCATAGAAACATGTGACGGTTGATAAACCTGAGAGTGAATGTCACGTCTTTACTGACATCAGAGATACTAATTAACATTTTATTCGATATGTTCATTCACTGAGGCGGGTAGGGGGAGTTAGAGAGGAGGAATTGTGTGAGCTTTGACTACTTCTTATTGGATTGTTTCTATAGTTTCAATTTTGTTCTTTTCTTGCTATTTTGAAATTGTATCCCTTCCAAAATACAAAAGATGATTTCAATGCAATTAACATCGAGACCACACACACACACACACACACACACACACAAACACACACACACACACACACACACACACACACACACACACACACACAAAACTCGACCAGCTTAACACAACCTGGATCAGAGCGGGAAAAAACACACATTACTGGACCACAGCAAATGAAAGCTAGTGTCCCGAGTGACCTCCGGCCATGATGAAGTGATGTCCACATTCTTCAAGACCCCTTTCCACCCACCTCGGTCGCCCCCGTCGCTCTAAATCACAAAGTCCCTTCATGCACACAATAAAAATATTGTTACCGGGGCCAGCATGAGTTATGTCCCTTGAGGAAGGGCAGTAACTCAGTTTTGACGCTTGACTCTAGATATGGAGGGCGACAGGTGTGAACCTAGGTGTCAAGGATGGCACCGGGAGGATAAATAACTCAGGTACGAACAGGTGAGTTCCTCCTCTCACGGTGGCGGAGCGGATAGGTAAAATTAATTTGAAGGTAAGCTGAGATTGATATATATTTTTTTTATTTTACGGAAACAGGTTTGATGTCGCAAACTTCTTAAAAATGTTGACAAGCGACGGGTTTTGCTGCTCAAGGAGCGAAACTGATTCGACACATTTGAATGAGAGAGGGATCGTTTATCCTAATTTTTTTCTTATAAGTTTCCTTTTATTTCTGAAAACATTTTCCGCGTTAGTTATTGGGATTTTAGCTCTTTCTGGATCTTTCTAATGGAGATGACAAAAACAAAACATGCATGTCCACCACATTAAAAAAAAAATATTCTAAGCGTATAGAATACCTGTGAATAAGGCCATTGTTCGATACTTCATTGATCATTTACGCCGTTCATTAGTCTCAAAAGTTGATCATACTATGGCTAGGTTTCTTGCTAACGGAAGTTATACTCTTATTCTCTTGGGTCCTAGTTTGTGGGAACAGAGAAGAGGGCCGGGAGAGTGGAGGGGGAGGGGGGGGGGGGTACGAGTAACAGAATAGCTTTTCTTAATATTTATACAACTTATTTTTAACCTTAATTATTTTGAAGATAAAATAATCACACCAGGTAGCATCCCTCCCGTGAAAATCGCACAGCCTTGATTATTTCCTTGTTTATGAGCTATTTCATAGAAGCAATCGACGCTTTTTGGACTGAATAAGGACACAACCCTGATGTCGCGAGACAAGAACGCCGACCAAACGGTATACGTGTCTGGCTTTATTAGTAAACTAATGGTGGATAATGCGAAGGAAGGATGACAAATGTCTTTGAGGCGCATGTCTCGGGGACTTGTCTCTCGTACCTAAATGTCCACCAAAGTCTCGCCAAATCGAAGTGACATTGCACACTTCTTTCGCACGTGTTATACGTACTTTGAAGCACCCGGCCCGCTTCGTATGGTTATGGATAGGAAGCTGTGAATCCTACTCCATTGCATTAGAAAGTGGATGACAGCTATGTGCAAAGAGTGCACGGACGCATATATGTATATACGTAAATGGCCCTCTTTGTGTTCTCATCGCGTACGTTTAAAGAGGATAGTATTAAAGCATTAGTATTATAAATAGCAACGGAAGTTTCTAAATACATTAATAATCAAATTCTGCACACACAAATTCGTAACAGGAAACCAAAATGTCCAGTACTTTTTAAAATAAACGCATCCAGAGAGTACCATTGATAAAACAAAAGTTATTAAAAAAAAAAGATATCAAGCATAAAGACGAACATTTCCTTGAAGAAAAGCAATGTTCAAATCACACAAAAATATTGAAAAGAATAAAAATAAAGGAATGTGGTTCATTTGTTCAAGTATAAAAAGCAAAAGTCATAAGGGCAAAATTGTAAATTCACTCATCTATCATCAACAGCTTGGAGATGGTCAAATCATTTGACTCAAACCGCCCACAAGGCCACGGTGGAACAGATAACCTATTCCTGATATCAGCCAGATTTGACATAGTTTTCCTTCGGCAGGATCATGCATGGCATTTTCTATTGTACACAGACTGACATATTTTGAGAGAAAAAAAAGTTAAAATGGTGCAGATCATGTAAATTATTGATGATGATGCAGAATTACTGGAACGGATGTCAATTCCTAACTAACAATGTGAAGTAAGGAAAAAAACCTGTGTATTCCCACAAGTGAAACGTAGTTTTGCGCGAAACATAAATTATATGATACAAATAATCTTTAAGTTGCAATCATATAAATAAACATATTGACATATGTGTGGGATAGGTGGCGGGGGGGGGGGGAGTGAGGAAGGTGGTGGGGGGAAATGTGCATACAGCACATTGAGATTATGTGCCTGTCTGTCTATCCGTCTCATCGTTTCAATGACGTCAGTGCTGCTCGGTGCACCCACCACATAAATATGTTCAATATATCAAAGGCTTCTTCTGCAATTCGCTGTGCACTGTGAGCTTTATTAACGCTTCCTCCGCCGATTTTTTCTCTCTTCACTTATTTCGAAAATGAAAAACCAGCAATCAAAATGCATGTACAATCATAAATTTGTTTTTCTCTTCTCACATAAGTCACATTTAACACAAACGTGCCTCGCGAACTCCCTACAGGTGGGTCCCACTATTTTGTCTCTCTCCCCGTTTGTCTCCCGTGCGAGTCAGGTACCACGTCAGCCATGATGGATAGGTGCACGCGGTGCCATGCGCGCGCAGGCAGCCTCGTTCTGAGGTCAACGCCATCTTGGAAAAAGCGACACTTCAGCCGGCTATTACTGCCACGGCTCAGACAAACAAATGGTGTCATTAATGGGGAAATATAATTACATATGTAGCCTGAGGACTTAAAGGAGTCTGAAGGATTTGCGACGGCAAGAAGGGAATGACGCGTGCGTATAGCGGTATAACTAATTATCCCCCAGCGACTTAATACTTCTCTGTAATCTAGCACCTCTCTGACTTTGACCAGAGTGTAGTTTCCTTTCCATGCATTTGTTTGTTTGTTATTGTTTTCTTGTTTTTTGTGTTGTTGTTTTTTTTTTGGTTTTTGGGGGGTGTTTGCGTGTGTGTGTGTGTGTGTGTGTGTGTGTGTGTGTGTGTGTGTGTTGTGTGTGTGTGTGTGTGTGTGTGTGTGTGTGTGTGTGGGTGTGTGTGTGTGTGTAGTTTTTTTGTGAATGTGTATATGACGCTTATCCATTCGAACGAGATGTTTGTGTTGAGCTAATAATGTGAAACGAGATTTCTTCTTATCCTACATACGTGAGAGAGACACCCGTGAGATAATAATCGTTCAAATCACACGTGTGTATATCATGTAAATGAGGTCATGTCAAGCAAGTCTGGCAGAGACCTGTTTTGCCACTGCTTATGATGCCAAGGTCACCGAGACAAACGTCATTATAGAAACAAAAATTGCGCTCGCTAATTACCCTCGATGAATCTTTAGAACTAACACGTCACGCCACACTTTCAGAGTGACGTTTCTTTGCTTTGACGTAATAGATTGCACGAGGCTTTAGAAGAGATCGAGGTTCCAAAACAAGCGTCTTCAATTTAGCTGCCTCGACGGCAAGACATTTTCAGTAAAATACACTAAAGTACAGTATGTAGGATAAACAGAATACTACATGGCTTGCTGTGTCGTACCAGATTTACACTCGTTGCTTTTTCAAATAGTGAACAGCTCGCTTTCGCTCGCAGTTCAATATTTAAAAAAAACAACTCGTGTAAATCTGGTACGACACAGCAAGCCATGTAGTATTCTCTATTTATCTTACATACGTGAGAGAGACACCCGTGAGATAATAATCGTTCAAATCACACGTGTGTATATCATGTAAATGAGGTCATGTCAAGCAAGTCTGGCAGGGACCTGTTTTTCCACTGCTTATGATGCCAAAGTCACCGAGACAAACGTCATTATAGAAACAAAAATTGCGCTCGCTAATTACCCTCGATGAATCTTTAGAACTAACACGTCACGCCACACTTTCAGAGTGACGTTTCTTTGCTTTGACGTAATAAATTGCACGAGGCTTTAGAAGAGATCGAGGTTCCAAAACAAGCGTCTTCAATTTAGCTGCCTCGAATGCAGGACATTTTCAGTAAAATACACTAAAGTACAGTATGTAGGATAAACAGAATACTACATGGCTTGCTGTGTCGTACCAGATTTACACTCGTTGCTTTTTCAAATAGTGAACAGCTCCTTTTCGCTCGCAGTTCAATATTTAAAAAAACAACTCGTGTAAATCTGGTACGACACAGCAAGCCATGTAGTATTCTCTCTCTCTATATATATATAAAAAAAATTAAATGTCCACAGACGAGACGGGCAAAAATGATGACGTGTAAGACGGATGACGACACAAGGTCACGAGGTCTCCTGGGGAGACAACAGAGGGCGCTGGCGTTAATGGACAGGTGTCATGGCCGCCCGGTCGTTACAGCGAGAAAGCGATACGTCACTGCTCCTGTCGTTGTCAAAACTCACAGCCTTCTCTTGTCCACTGTCACCGTCGCTTTTGGTCAGTCAGTGCCCTGCCGTTACCTGTAAAATGTACAGCGTGTGGAAATATGTCTTGTCTGGAAGAATGCCATCTTTGGTCTCTATAACTGTCCGGCCTTGTCTAATTGCTTTGTCCTGCATCATGTCTAGAAAAATGTCAAACATTAACAGCTGCTGGATTGTTTTGAAAAGCAAAGACATTTTTTTTGTTTTACAATGGATTTTAGCATTTCTGGAAGAACTTTTTTCTGTCTGCTTTCTTGGGATTCTAGTTTTAGCTTATCCGGATCGAAGAATGACAGTCTTACAGCGAGGAATCGAACCGTTACTCGGCCTGTCCTCTGACAAAACCCAAAGCTCTCGCATGTCCACTGTCTCTCCCATGCACTTTTGGTCAGTCAGTTACCAGTATGTGTGATGTACATGGTTGTTGTTGTTGTTGTTGTTGTTGTTGTTGTTGTTGTTGTTGTTGTTGTTGTTGTTGTTGTTGTTGTTGTTGTTGTTTTTGTTGTTGTTGTTGTCGTTGTTGTTTTAAATGCGGGTTATTTTGTTGTTCTCCCTGTCCTAAATCTTATCAAGCAGACACATTCTAAACTACTGCTCAGTTTCCTGGCTTTCAGCATCTTGGATATAACATCATTTGGCCTCTTATGTTGTATGCCCACATAAGAGGAAGAATTGTCTTTCGTCTGGAAAGTTTGCAATATGCTTCATTTCTGGAAGAATGCAACATATTCTTTGGCTTCTCGTGCGAGCACCATGGCACCAACACCTGAAATGTCGCTTGTACTCTAAGACTTGTGTAAGCTCGGATGCATGTTCTATATCTTCAAAGCCAACACCTTAAAATGTCTCAAGACACGTACACAAATGTTGATTTTCCTGGAACATGTATCCTTCCTTTCAGGGAGATTTTTTTATGGAGATCAAGCAAAAATGTTCCATACGCTGAGATTTCAGCATATATACACTCCTTTTCTTGATATATAAACTTCGGAAGTCAGTCGCACTGCTTAACCTGTGCCTAATGACCTCTATTTATTTACGACATTTGTTGTCTGGGTTAGCCTAAACCCCCGGATTTGTGCGAGGGATTAAGGGGAACAAACCGCACCATTGTTC